>NW_020897731.1:7967956-8427589 GCF_003984885.1 Neopelma chrysocephalum | reverse complement strand
AGTTTCTTTTTGTTCGTGCCTTTTTGGGGGCAAAATATTGGCATCATACCCTAATGACTTTTCCTGCATACATGCCTCATTCCCAAGTGCAAAGCCTGTGGCTATGACAAAAGAACTGATTTTTTTCCTGAGTCCTTGTTTTCTTCACGTGAAAAGTGTGCTGCTTGTCATTAAAACTGTTTCTTGATTTTAAGTTGCTCTTAGCTGAAACTTGCTCTCAGCATGACCATAGAACATAAATATATATATGTACACACACATATATATGTATTATTATGAAAAAATATATGTAAAGTTACAGTTTTGTGGATTTTTTCATCAGTCAAATTTAACTTGAAGTCTACTTTGCCACTGAAATTGAAAAGATGACTAGCAGTCCCTGTGAAGAGCAGCATGATAAAAAATGAATAAAAATGGCTATGACCTACTGATTCTTTTTTGAAGAGAGCAAAAATGTATTGGAAAATGTAATATATTTCAATATATTTCTCTCCAGTATATTGGGCACAAAGCTTAGTTTCCCATGTGAAACCAGAAGAACCTAGAATTTCTCTTTTATTACTCAGCTAGAAATGCAATTCCTTTAATGTAGAGAACAACACATACTTAATACTCTTCTTTTTGTAGTTTGTGGCTTTTTTAATGAAAAAGTTGGGATTTCCCCACCCTTCCTCAATTCTTCCAACTTTCCTGAAGTAAATCTAGGAAATAACTGTACTTTGGCCTTAGAACATCAGAAGTGGGTGGCTGGAGTCACTGTCAAGAAAGGCAGATAGGATTCTTGTTTAGTTGCAAGGCTGATGGGCAATACTCGCACAGATGAATGTCAAGAATATCTGTTTTTCAGAAACGTTCTAGCTCAAAATTCAACACTTTCCCTGGTTTATATGTTCTCCTTATGCTAGATTAATTTAATAGCTCACACAGTGGGTCAGTTCCCAGTACCTAAGGAAACCCAAGTTTCCTTTACTATATGGTAAGCCAATTACTTCTCAAACTGCCTTAGATATGGAAACCTTGTAATTGTTCATTCTTTTTGTAATATAATTTCAAATACTTGCATATAGCTCCCATATATCTTCACTCTTTTTCTCTCCCTAAGCCCAACTCTCTCTCACAAATCACATTTTCTAAGCTTATTAATTTTCTTGTCATACTCTCAGCTTGGCCTAATTTTATGTGTGTCTTTATTTGACTAAAACTTGTCAGAGTAATCCAGTGGAGATTCTCCTGCAGCTCATCACATTTGACAGAGCAGGGTCAGTTTTTACAATGCGTAGTTCAATCTGTTTATCAGAACTTTCCCTGCAGTACTGCTGCTTGGCCTTTTATTTCCCAGTCTGATTTCCTTAAATGTGTGGTATGATTTTGAAGGATTTTTAACATTCTCTGCTTAAAGTGTTAAGTATAAAACCGTCTTGGGGAAGATCTTTGGGTGAGGCACTAGAGATTGTGAAGGAACTGATTTTTAAGAATATTTTTGTGTCCAAAACTATGAATAAGATACTACTAAACATTTCATGTATAAATGTAAAAGTAAAAATACATTGGAAAGCACAATAAACATTACATTGCCAATACAAAAAATATTGTGAGGAAAAAATCATCCCAAATAATAGTAATAAATCCACTGGATTAATAAGGTTAGCTTTTAAATAATTTATTTTGATAGTCATTCTCTTACATGTATTTGCAAACAATTAAAGTAAGAATATATTTCAACATTGTGTACTTTTATTTATTTCACTTGTTTTTAGGGGATTATTTAGGTATTCTCAGTGATTGTACTGACTCATTTCACTGTATATGCCAAAACTCCTCTCTGTCAGTCACATGCTTGTATGAGCCCTTCGATCTGAACTCACCCTCTCTACTGAATCTACTGTTCAAACATCTCAAAAATATGTCCTCTAGACTCTTCAACGGAGTCTTTTTAAGTGCATAGTCAAAAAGGTAAGATTTTTTTTATAACCATCTTATTCTAGCAGAGGTGGTACTCTTGCCTATATTTTAGCAGGGCCTGTTGCAGTAGCACAAAGGGTAATTGTTTTAAACTGAAGGAGGGGTCAGTTTGGGTTAGAAATAAGAAAAAAGATTCTTCTTTACAATGACAGTGATGAAACACTGGAACAGATTGCCCAGAGAGGTGGTAGATGCCCCATCCCTTGAAACGTTCAAGGTCAGGCAGGATGAGGCTCTGAGCAACCTGGTCCAGTTGGTGTCCCTGCTCACTGCAGGGGGGTTGGACTACACTACTTTAAAGGCTCCTTCCAACCCAAACTATTCTGTGATTATGTGATTTTAATTCTAGAATATATGATTCTATGCATTATCTAAAATGCATAGAGCGACTTAAAGTTGACAATAATTGTTTTTTTTGTTTGTGCTGCAAGGAGCTAGGATATCCATGCCCTATGGATAAGGGTTGCCTCTGTCAGCCTCGCCATTCATCAGTCCCTCCTCTCCCCTCTGTTTCTGGCCATATAATGCTACCACATGCTCTGTGCTAGTTCTGTTGTTCTATTCCTTATCTGTTCACGTGTACAACCAGATCAATTCAGTAACCTGCAGAAAACTACTTCAGCATAGAAAGAGATTTTTCTTCTTCTCCCCGCCCCCCCCCCCGCCTCCTTTGTGTTGATAGTTAAATAAGTTTATGGTGCAATCAGGCAAGTACCAGAGCTATTAACAGAGAGCAGGTAGGATCACACAGGGAGAAGAGGGGGAGGAATGGCATTACTCTTTTTGCAGCAGTGAACCACTTAATCAGCTCTTTTGCAGTGTAGAGACTAATTAGTGTCTTGAATTTACACATCAAATTTGTCATGACAACTAAGCTAGGCAATCTTAATATTATCCTATAGATCACTAGTGTATTTTAATTCTGTCTTATTTTTCACTTGGCACATCTATTCCTGAGTAGAAGGAGAGAGGGTTTTGTATTTTAAAAATTGCTTAACCCTTCAGAATAGTTTTTCAAAAGTCAATACCTTGGCAGAAGATCAGATTAGAAAGGTGAAGTCATAAACGAAGTAGAAGTTGGCTGTTTTCCCACTGTAGGAAATTTGGAGCTAGTAAAGAGATCATCTAAAAATATGAAAATTTGATGAGAAACTTAAGTTAAAAAGGTTAGACTGAGATTACAAATCTGACCTAACTACAAGTGTTGCCTGTCTTTTCCACAAGTAGATCCTAGTTTTCTCAGTTACATAAAATATATCTTTTTTGCTTCTTGAAATTAAACTTGCAAGTATCTTTAACAGTTACCACCCTGTTGTGAACACATAATGAGTAGAAAATAATAATTTATCTTTCAGTCCTGGTCGTAGTTTTACTTTAATTTTGCTTTAGGGTAGTAGAGGAGTTGATGTAAAAGATTCCTGTCACTGTGAATCCAGTCTCTGTGAGCAGCCTTGACAGTGTTTAAGGAAGGTGTGAAAGAACATAAAAATCATCTTACTGGCACTTCCCCCATATTCCAGTACCAAACAATGTGTATCTTGGGGACTTCAAAAGTCAAAAGATACCACCTCTCTGCATTTAATATCTGGAGGGGTTTTGGTTTTTTTCTTTTCATTTTTGTCTTGTAACTTTTTAATCTGTATGACTGTCTCTTGGCAAGGAGTTCTACAACATAACTGTATAATGCATGAAGAAGTACAAATTTATGTTTGTATTGAACTTTTTGCCAATTTAGCATGGAAAACTTCTAGTTTCACAGGCTTCAGTGCTCATGATGCATACTGAAAATGAGTGATTTATATCTGAAAAGTATGTAGAAACATTTTAAATTAAAATTGCGGATGTTTTACTTGTCAAAGCTCCACATGAAACTTGTTGCCACCAAGTATTTTCCTGTTTTGATGTTTTTTCATTTATTTTTATATGTAAAAAAACCCTAAATATGACTGCCAGTGAATCTTAAGTTTCCAATGCAACATGTTTTCCAGATAGCACTGCACTTCAAACTTGTGCTAATCAGTACTTTTAAACAAAATATTCCATCTATAACCACAAGGAGTATAAATCCACTTTCAATTTCTGTTGAAATCTCTACCATAAATGGTTCTTGGCTCTGATAAGCATTGTAATCACAATGAGGAAGTCTAAGATTTAGGCATATATTACTCCTTTGGAGGATGTATGAACAATCTGTTAACACTGGAAAAGTAAGCTTACTCTCTAGGGGGTTACAAACTGCCAGAGATATTATTCCTTTGAAATTGTGCTTAGAAGCCTTTATTCTGACAGGGAGTTGTTTTTTTTTTGTTTGTTTTTTGTTTTTTTTTAGCAAACCAGCATGATTTAAGGAAAAGATAGCAGTCCTTAGAGTCTTCAAACTTTTTCCATAGCTTAGATGCTGTTTAGATCAGAAAGAAATTAATCTATTTCATGTTCTGAGAAAATATCTTGAATTGTTTTGTTTGTTTTCTTACAGAAGCATTACGGACTGTGCAAGCCCACAATAGCTAAAATAACTATATGTACTTCAACTCTTTTTGGAAACTGAATCAAGGTCTAGGAGTTGATTTCCTATGTACTTCTTATTTTACTGAATATTGTAACTCTTGCTTTGAAGATACTCTGCAAAACATCTTTAGAGCTACCCTTTAGGAAGCAAGGCTCATCTTTTGTGTTATGGCTACGTAACGTTTGAGTAACCGGCTGGCAAGTCGGATGTGACCTCTTCTGTATTAATCTGCTTTTATAATCCTTTCACTGTTTCCTTTTGTTTTCTACAAGTTTTTTAATCTGCATACATTTCTCACTATGACTTAATTTTATGGGGTTATGTGCAGCAAAGTTAGAGGTAGGTAAGTTTGACCTACACTGGTGTGCTGGAAAAAATCATTACCATGGAATCAGTTATGCTGGAAAAATTGGTTTTGTGCTGTTTCACTTGAGAAGTGAACTGTGACTGGGATTTTCTGCTGTAGCAGAACAGCTGCCCTGCTGTGGCTGCTTGAGCAGTTCTTTGTCAGTGCTGCACATTGTACGGCTGCTAGAGCAAAACCATTTCGGTAGGTCAAGTATAACATCTAAATTGTAAGCTCTTTGGACCAGGAATCATGCCCACCTTCCTCTTCTTGTCTAAACATATATTTTTTCCCCCTCAATAGTCCCTGTAAACCTTTGAGTTACCTACTACTGCCAGTAATGTTCATGAGACCAAAGAAGCCTTACTGCAAAAGCTGAGAACATGAAACAGAGAAAGTAGCATCTTACAACGCAGTCTGCTTATTGAAATACTTTTACCAGCAATGAAGAAATCAAGACCCAGTAAAAATTGGATCTTTATCCAAAATAACACATTTCATGTTGCAACATACTTAAATGTCCATGAGGTCCTGGGGCTATTTCTATAGATTATTATTTTTATTTAATTCTGTGCAAAACCAAGGCACTCCATATATACACACTCTATACAATAGCCACTCCACACATTCAGGAAACTACTGCGAAGAAGTAAAGAGTGATGCTATCTGATTAACCCTTGTGGTTACTTCAAACTTCTCATGTGTGTCACGACAGGGGTCTGTCAAGGATATCACCTGGTTCATTTAGGGTTTAGGTGTTTTGTTTGGTTGGTTGGTTTTTTTTTTGTTGTTGGTTGGTTGGTTGGTTGGTTGGTTTTTTTTATTAAGACAGTGTCTTTGATGTTACAACCAACTACGGAAATATATGTACACAATTTATGTTGTACCTTGAATATCTCTCAGAAACCTCACAACTGACACTTGAAAGTCATTAATCAACATAAAAGTTAAAGAAGGATTACTGGAATCTGACATATGGTACTGCAAGAGCAGTTTATTTGTCACCCCAGAAGAGGCCTTTGTACGTGATTAGTGTTGCAGTGTACAGTGGGAAGAAGAAGAGAATACTCACTCCCGAGCAGAAATGTGAGGAGAAAATACTGAAGTGCTGAGCTAGAGTAGCTATTTTGGGTTCTTTAAGACCAACTAAATTGATTGCACTGCTTGTTCTGGGAAACCTCACTTAAGCAAAAGAATCAGAAAGGCAATGTGTGTCCTTTAGGTCAGGATTACTGTTCTGGCTAGAGTACTGTCTGGGATTTTAGATTAAAGGAAAACAATTTTTTTATGCTGAATTAACATTATGTAATTCATTCTTCTGTTGACCCTGAGATTGATTTATAATGTGATGTGTTAATTTGGGATGTAAAATAATAATTTGTTAAAACACTGATTTATCAAGTAATTCTTCTCTTGTGACTTTAATTATTCGATTTTGGTTAGTTAATAAGAATTTTGTAGTAGCTTTTTTAATGTTGATATTTGATCACTCATTAATTTGCAGAAAATCCTTGAAAGCAAAATGGGTAATTGCAAAAGTCCCATAAGTAAGTTCAAAAATTTAAAACAATAAATTCAATAGAATTCTAATCAACCTTAAAGGTTTCCTGCCTAAAAGTTTTAACAAGGGAAAAAAAGATAAAACAAGACAAACTTCTCTTTAGCCTCTTTCCACTTCTAAATAGGACATTTTAACCAATGTTGAGGATGTAGTAACATCAGATATACTACCACTCATGAGTTATATAGTGTTATATGCAAAAATCTTGAAATTGATAATTAATTCTTCTCAATTATTTAAATAGTTGATACTCATCTGATTAATCTGAAATATTAAAGACTCCCTAAGGCTGGGGGTTTATTTTAGTTGCTTGTTTTTGTCTCTGTACCACTGTTTTATTGACTTATTTGAAGTATTCAAGAGATTAGCGGGACATAATTTTTTACATCACAGAAATATCCTGGTTTGACCTTATTCAGAGATTATTATGACTTCCTACTACACAGCTCAGTCCATAAAATTCCCCTTGCAAGTTTTGCATGCTGTATCTTCAAACTTGTTGACTCTACTACAGTAAGAACTCCTCAAGGTAAAAGATTTTTCCTTAAGTTTTTTTGAGTATATGATTCCTTTTTTTTTTTTAGGTAAAAACTAATCTCTCTAAAATAGTTTGATTATGTAGCCATAACACTTTCTACTCTTCCTCAACTTCCCCATACTGAAATTTCTATAAAATTTTAATATTTTCTCCCTGATTATAGGCTCAATTAACTAATGAAAACATATATGAACATGTTATGAGTTTTTGTCAAGCTCATGCAAAATTGATGGTCTTGTAAGCTTTTTGAAATGATGTAATGAGAATAAACCCTTAGAAATAATTTATTTTAAAAGTATTTATTCAAAAGCTGTCTGAATTGTGTTTTATAGTAATACTGATGGAAGACAAAAATCAACTTGTTTATCACAATCCATTGTTACTACTGTTGCAGTTACGGATTGATGTGCTTACTTACTGGAATTTACTCCTAGGTGAAAATCATCATCCTTCAATGTGTTTGGCTTTCTCCTTAGTCATTCATTCTGTGTCATCCATTCTAATGTAGTTTGCTAGGATGAACATCTATAAAATGGGATGTCATAGACTGTGTGTGTATGTATGGTGATAGAACTTGTGCAGTGTGACATTGCAGTGCCTCCAAATGCATTTTAATGTGGAAGCTGAAAAATGCAGTGAAAAAGAGGACAGAGGGAATGTGACACTAGACTTAAACTTTAAATAATGAATTTATTTTTTTCTGATTCTTCCTTTCTCCATGTAAAGTAGTAGTGTCTATTAAAAATAGATCTGATTCTAGTAACTTGTGCTTCCCAGTTTTGATAAACCATATGAAAAACTGTGAGGAAAATACACTTATTTCTTTTTCTTGTTCCACCAAATTAGATGTATGTAGCCACATCAGATTTTGTTCGTGCTCTTGTTTGATTACAAAACAAAGGGAAAGAGAAGGAATAAAAAAAGGATAAGAATAAGAAAACCCCAACTGGATATGACTAGCCAGACTACGTAAAAATACAAATATTAAATCAGGTTTTAAAAGCAAATTTAGAATTCTATATTTTTTGTCTTTTCTTATGTGCTATCTTGCTCGCTTAATCTCTTTGGTATATTTATTCTGTTTTTGTTTCTATATTTTTCTTTTAATGCCACCCCTACCATGCCCAGTTCTAGTCTCCATTTCCTTAATATAGCTCTTCCCATTTCTGAATGCTTAATTTGCTAGTTAAAGTACTCCTTCTTTGTCATCATACATAAAATATTTGCATCCCCTTAAGGTTCCCAGTGGCCATTTCCTTAGTCTTTTCTTTAAGTGATCTGACTGGAGTTCACTTACAGGACTGTTTCTTCCTCAGGGATAAAGTTTCAACTTGTGCCTCCTGTGTGCCATCACATACTGAAAAATCTAACTAGTTGCTTTTTCATCAGTCTGAAAAGTGACTTACAGCACCCAAATTAGTTGCAGGAGCAGTAGATATTGCAAAGTGATCTTTGTCTGTTAGTTACTTTTAAAGTCGTTTTTTTTATCACTGTCTTTATATCACCGTGAAGGTTGTCTCTTATCATAGGAAGAATGAAAAAATATACTGGCTTTATCTCCCAGGATTTCCTTGCAGCATAATCCAGCATGTGCAACTCTGATCTACTGATGAATTTGTTATAGGTACTACAGTAGATATGGGCCTGTATCAAAAGACAGGTTGATGAACTTGTTCAAATATGGAATGTATGGAAACTACAGCAGGGAGCAAATTACCACAGAGGTAGAATATTGGTCAAGATGGGCTTCAAAACTGACTGAAGATAGCAGCCGAAATGATAGCCTGGTAGGAATAGCTTTAACTATGCAGTAGACACCACTGCTTCAGCTAAGTGCAGCCTTCTTGGATAGTGAGTCAACAACAGAAGGTAAGTGATAAGTATTTTTCATGTAGCTCTAAATAAAAGCTCAAATCTCTGTTCTAAAGTGTTGTCAGCAGCTGCTCTTCAACCATGAACCAAAGTACAATGGTCGTTTGGTACAAAGGACTGGAGGCAAAGTCACTTTGACTTTGGTGAAATATTTTATCCCAGGCTTGATGCAGACACACAAATAATACCTTACATAATACCTTACATATGCTTACATTTTTCTTCATTTTGAAGAGAGATCAGTGGTTTTTTGCTTTCCAATTTTTTCTTCTCTTCTTTCTTCTTTTTTCCACGTGAGCATATCAGTAGTTTTCCCCTGTGTTGTCTTAACATTTTGGAAGAATGTCCATAAATACCTGCAATGTTATTGCTGTCTTTCTGGTTTACCATTTCTTTATTCTGAACTTCCTCTGCAACTGCTCCTCTGCCCATATTGACAAAGCAGTATGCTGTGGCATTTTCTACCATTCCTGCTACAACTTCACTGCAGACCTCCCCTTCTCTAGATGTTGTACAGAGGACTAACCTGGTCTGTTGTTAGAGCAGTCCTCTGTACCAGGGAAGCAGAGATAACTCTCCAAAGAGTACTTGCTTAAGTTGCTTCACACCACTGGCCACTTGAATACCAGCCAAGACTGAATGTGATGCAGGTTACCTGCTCTTGTGTCACCTTGTGAACTCCTTCAGCCATGCCTGTGTCCCCTTCGAGGGACAGTGGGACACCGAAAATGGCCTGACTGAAGTCTCAAACCCTACCTGTGGGGTCCTATCATGTGCTTACCACACCAATGGCCACTATCTGAGCCTTGCAGCTGGAGAACAGGAGTGCTTAAACTCAGTTTTCTGAAGTGATAGCTGTTTGAGAAAAGAAGCTGTCTTCTGAGATAGCTAAAAAAGAAGAGTGATGTCCAGGATATGCATGATGAACTCATATTGAATGAAATATTTTCCCAAAGTACTACAATTGAATGCAGATATTGGTATCTGTAGCTATAAAAATCTATGTTGGCATCAGTCGAAGAGAAGGAACATTATATAGGAAAGTGAGAACTTTTTACTGAAGCTTTCCTGACTTTTTCCTTAAGTTAGCAGATACTGAAGATGTTTTATGATAGAACAAACTTATAACTGAGTACCTCAGAACTTGGAGGAAAAATGCCAAGGATACCTGTGAACTTCACCAGGGTATTGATGACCTATTGCGTATTTTAATGACTTAAAAAAAAAAAAGCAATCAACATAGAGAGGGAAAGCAATTAATAATTCTAACAAGCCACCTAAAAGTTGCTTTATGGAAATATATATAAAAATCAGAAGAAATATAAGATTAATATCTGTACAGAGATGTACTGATTAATAGCACAACAAAAATCATGTTTTCTTCTTAAAATGCTATCTTTCTTATTTTTAAAATATGTCCTAATTATTAATGAGAGTTGAGTTCTTTCTTTTCCTTTATCGTAAGAGAATACTGATATATTCATTCTGCCTCTCTCTTTATTATTCTATTTTTGGAAATTTCATATCTTCCTCCAATGCAAGTTCTCAAATTTAACTGCTGTTTAGTAATGTGAAAAAGTTTCCATTTGCCCTTCACAACTCAGTGAGCTGTAAACACTGGAGTAATTGAGCCACCCACATCCTGGTCTGCAGGTGATATGAGTGATGTATTTTATTAGCATTTAATTAAATTGCAAATGTTATGCTAAACTGTGAAATTGCTGACAAAAGTTGAATAACTGGATCAAATTACACCCTTGTTTAAAACCAATAAATAAAAAGATTGTTGAGTAATCTGGAAAAAATATATTCTTCAACTCTTTTGAAGCAATTAACCTATACTCTGCTACTTTAAAAGAAATATCCCTCAGCAAATGAAATTTAAAGGTGTTGCAACATTAATTTCACACCTAATAGTTTCTGATTATGACAATGAAGATTAAATGGATCTCAGTCAATCTATTCAGTCTAGTAGTAAAGAGATAATATACACTTAAAACAATTGCAAATTACTAAAATTAAATTTTATGTTATTGCATTAAGTTTTGGGGAAGGGTTTAAAAACTTCAGTTTATGAAACCTTGATTCTGTTTCAGTTTGGGGATTATTGAATGATTTGACTTATTCCCATTTGCTTATTTGGATGTGTGCTTTAAAAAGTCTAATTGTGCAAAAGCCATTTGATATGATTTTGTTTACAACTAACTATTTCCAGTTAAAATTTATAGCTATCAGTAGAACATGCTGGCTACTGCAGAGAATGCTACAGGCAACTGGAGGGAGAAAGA
The DNA here is from genome assembly GCF_003984885.1 of Neopelma chrysocephalum. Taxonomy (NCBI): domain Eukaryota; kingdom Metazoa; phylum Chordata; class Aves; order Passeriformes; family Pipridae; genus Neopelma; species Neopelma chrysocephalum. Next base: position 8,416,513 of record NW_020897731.1, on the reverse strand, counting down.
GTATTTGATGGGAAATGGGAGACAGGAGAGCTCCAACATCACATTTTTCATTTGAGGGATGAAACAAAAAAATGTGGAAAAATACAAATTTTCCAGTTGTAAAATAAGAAGGAGTTAAAGACTGGGAGGAGAATTGGGTTACTATCCAGAATTATTTTTATTTTCTAGGATTACAAACAAAAATGAGAACAAAACCAATGTCTCTTTCTAAGTGGAGTAGGGGGAACCAAACAGCTACTGCAACTGCCTTCATTCACTTCTAAGCTGAAAGCCTGCACTCAGACAGTTTCAATAGGTAGTGTTTCCAAATATTGAGTTAAACATTTGAGGATTGTTTCTTTTAAATTAGGCTGATGCCTCACTGAACATAATTTTAAATTAAGATAATTTCTTTGGGGTTTTATCTTTTTTGCTAAAGCACTTTTTTAACTTAAAAAAAAAGTATCAATTGCATGCTTATTGCACAAAGCTAATGTTCTATTCCTAAATGGTACTGAAAGTGAGGAAATTGAGGAAAGTGAGTCTACAAGCTCATACTACACTCTCTAGATAACTGGAATGAGTTTGTTTTTGTTTATATGCTCTGAATATTTGTGGGCTTACATGACTTGTAACTAATATTAATTAAAAATACTAGGTGTTCTGCATATATGCAAATGAAGGCCTAGAAACAACAACAAAAAAAAGTGCTTTGTCTTTTAGCACTTCTACAAACCAATTCCCTAATGCTGTCAATATCTGGGGAAGAAAAAAAATTTTCAAACTCCAAATATCTTTTAGAAATGAAATTTCAAATTGCAGTAGTGGGCAAATCTGTACTATAGGGTAGAATTTCAATGAGATGGGAAGTCTCTCTTTTTCTAAGTGAAATTACTGTAATTGGTATGTGCTTTCTTGCTAACCATGAGATTTCTGGATATTCTTAAGAATAGCTCTGAAAAATACCAGATTGCACTGACCAAGAATCACAGTTTTTAAACAAGTACCAACATGTGAAAGAAGCACAATTAATTGGCAGAAACAAGGTTAATTTGTTATTGAGGCTTAGTCACTCAAAGTAAGATATATTTAATTTTCTGTCATTTTTAATCTCTTACAAAAGGTTTCAATGAACTTGCTAATGAGAATGAATTTGCTTTTAAGTATTTCTTTTTTTGTGAAATTGTGAAATGGCAGTTATATGATGTGGTATTTAGACAGTTGTCTAAATTAACTGAAACTGCAGGAGGAAAAAAATTAAGATCAGTGATAACTCAAAGTCTGCAAGAGACCTGGGCACATACAGGTTAGTCTGTGCAAAACTCAGCTTCTAAACTTTATGTATGGGCTCTACATTCCACCTTCAACAAGGAGACCGTGTGGATAAGCAAACACACAGAGACGCATTTTTTGTGTTTATTTTTTTAATTGCATGCAAAATGTTCATGGACCTTATTTTTAGATCCATAATGCTATCCATTAGATGCTTCAGAGTGTCATTTAGAAGATGAGAGACAGTTTAAATTGAGACCTGGCATTTTTTCTATTTCAGGCTATAGATACATCCATAAAAAGAATATACTGCCCAGTTGTACAGTGTATGCCATGGAATCTCCTGCATCCCACAGATGGTGACAGGTCTGCAATCTCGTCCCTTATTTGAGAAAATTAAAAATTGTATGATCTAGCTCAGAGAAAATTTTAAACTTGAGGGCTACCAGGAAGGAGGTAGGTCAGTGCAGCCCAAATTGCCAGACTTGCTAGTCCAGAAGAAGAAAGATAACAAAGACGTGGTGCTGGTCTAGTGAACATGCCACTAAAATGGAAGGAAAAGTCCTGGGTGTTTAAATATTCCAGATTACCTATTTCTAAGAAATCCTCCTTAGTAAGATTGAACTGGCATCTGTTTATTATCTAAAAAGGTAAAGAGAAAAAGAAAACAGCCTAGACTTCCTTCCTCAGACCTTGCTAGAGCAGGCCAGAGCAGAGAGAGATATTCTAACTCAAAATCTGTTGAAGACAAAGAAGAGATACTTGTCAGTTGAACAGATCCTGAGCTGGATATGAAATGAAGTGGCAAGTAAGTCTCCAAGCTGATTAATTCTGATTTGATTACTGACTTCTTTTTTCTTTTTCTTTTGGTTGTTTGTTAATTAATAATTAGACTTAGATCAGCTAGCTTCACAAAGATTGTTGAAAAGCGTTTGGAGAGTAATAATTGTCAAGCTGTGTTGTCTTATAACTATGAAGGTAGTGGCAAACCAAAATATACTTCTTGTTTTCTGAATACATTTCTATAGGTTATATTTGTCATGCTTCTGTGAGCAGTTGTTACCGCAACTATTGTTGACTGTTGCTGTTAGTTGCTACTTAAATCAGTTGACTAGTCCGAAAGTCTGTGTAAAATTCCTCCAAGTATTGTTTACTTTAAATGCCAAGTTCTTAACTCACATATTAATGGCTACTGTAGTACTGAAAAAGTTCATCTCAGAGTACAGGAAGAATCTTTCTAGAAATGGTCATAATTCTGGAAACCACATGTATAACTGATTTGGTGATAGTGTTTGTTCACATCCTCAGAGATTAATCAGGCCAGAACATACCATGAAGCAACCAGCAAGCATTTTGAAAATAAATTTCCATCTAAACTTCAGAGCCTAATATTTTCTTAGCTAGTTAACACCTTTTTCTGTAAGCTTATTACCATTTTTGAAGTTACTTTGAGACTAATAGGAGAAGTCTGATAGTACTAAAGCTTTTCAAGGAATTATCATTGTTTATGAGTTAATAAAAATTATTTAGCATAACTCAAGGGTAGTAATAAAAAGGTTTTTGTGCATTCAAACAGGGAACTCTGAAAATTACAAAATCCATTTTAACTGTTGTGTGATAAAATGGGAAATAGTAACTGGGTTACAACCAACAATCCCTATGCTTTTAACAATTTTTTTTTTGTTAAACTTACTTGTTGTTACTAAATTAGTTTTCTCAAAATCCAGTAACAGGACGTGAGCGAAACAGAGGAGTGAAGAAAGACTTTGGAAGTCTTGTGAACAAAAGGGAAAAGGGATGCAACACTATGGGCAGCAAATCCTGCTCAACGTTAAAGATAGAGTTGTAGGTCATCTAGGATAGATAGAATAAGAAATGTTGCAAGTTTTAGATCTTTCAGTTTTGGAGTAGGAATAAAATAAAAGACTGGGAAAAACTTTGGGAAATAGATAACTTTCTATGAGTATGCACCTCTTCAGTGGTTTCAGTAAAAAGACAAATAGCTATTTCAGTCACTCTGGCTTTGGATTTCCAAAATGTTCAGCCCTAAGGAATCATCTTGATCTTTACAGCTGTATTCATGTGAAGTGACATCCAAGTTTATAATGACATCCAAGTTTATACTCTAGGTCAAAAGCCTAATCATGAACTCCTGATTGCAGAATCTTTAAATATGTACTCTATTATTTAAAGAAAAAGTTTCTTCTTTATGTTTCTCTATCTCGCAGTAACTACTTTCAAGGTTCTACTTCTTAACTTTTGCTTTGTTAAGGACCTTGATACTTTATTAAGCTGTTTTCCATAGGCAAGTCACATCTGCTATTTAATCTGCTGCAATAGGAACAGTTACAGAACAACAGCCAGAAATTACAACTGTTCTTCCAATTACCTTTTTAGACTATGTGCTGTATATCCTATATAGGTTCACAAAATAGAAAACTCAAAGCAGGGTTTGTTTAAATATTACATCTAGGATAAGTGATTACCTTCAGACTTGTGACTCTGTAGGAAAGTGATATCCTAGATTATCTTTAAAGGTTATCATAACTGCTATGTTGAAAGTTTAGTGACCATAATTTATAAATTTCTCGCTGTGGAAACATATTCCTCTCCAAACACAGTCATCATTCTTCACGTGCCTTTTATTGACTGTAACAAGGCTTTTAGGAACATGCAATCAGACATGGTCAGCAAGCTCTGCTTGAAGGTTTGCTATTATGCATTGGCAGAATGCTAATTTATTTATCTGGGCTCTATGTCTAAATGCCACACATAGGCTGTGTGGAAAACGTAGAACTTACATTGAGTCAGATGGTAAATGGGCAACCCGAGGCACCCATATAGAGGCAAAAGGAAAGAAGGGAAGCAGAAGAGTTCAGGTGGACTGAATTGCATTTTATTCCCTGAACTCCTGAACCGCTTCAGGGATAACTATGTATTGTACCTTACATCTAAGCTTCTTGAAAAAATTATTTGCTGATGTCATGTCATTAGTAAGTGACAGAAAGTGAATGCATAAACCTACAAATACCAAGCAAAGGAGATTATCCTCTGCTTTGGTTAACCATTACTATTTAAAAATAGTAATATGCTCTGACTGTTATTAGTTGCCTGCCCTGCTGTTTTACAGCTGTAACATAAACCATCCAAGAAACAACATCTCCATCTGAAATATCTGAGATGGGAAAAAAGCAAAAAAAAAAAGCAAAGAAAACTAGTGGGATAAATAAATACAGAAAAATAAGAAGTTCTTTTAACACAGTCTTCTTCTGTGGCTTGGCCTTTTGTTTTTGTCAGGAACTGAGGTTTTTTCCATCAATGAAATACTGTGTGTTCCAGTTTTGATGTTTTTCCAAAACATAGATCAATAAGATCTGCTGAGGATTACTGAGGCTCCATCTGTTCTCACCATGAATTGGAAATACTACAGATGATAGTGAGCAGATGTATCACGCCTATTACAGTGGTGCTCAAAACCACTGTAATATTGGATTGAAAAGGCAAAACCATTTTAGTTCTATACAACTTTCTCCTGCCTTTGCCAGGCTCTATGTATATGTCTGACAGTCAAACATCTCAAAATCATTTTACTTTTCTTTAAGAATCTCCGAAATGTGTTGGGGAGTTTTTCCTTTTTTTTTCTCCTTGAAATTAGCATTGTTCATAGCCTAGACAGAATGCAGTTTCACATCCAGTCCAGAACAACATATAGTATTTTAACGACTTAATATCTATGAACTTATGGCCACACTTTTTTGTTTTCTGGCCTAATAATTTTTCAGGGGCATTTAGTACCTTGACTTTTTTTTTTTTTTTTTTTAAGAGCAGAAAGGAAGACAGACACCATGAGGTATACTAAAAATTTGTGTGCCAGTGTGGTGGGTGTCCTGAAAGTGAGCCTTGCTTTGCCTTGAGAGCAGGAGAGGTTTGAAAGCAGGGCTCTCCCCCTGAGGTGACCTAGGCTGCAGCAATCGAGACAGAGGAGAGATAGGGTCCACCCTAATTTAAAAAATGCAGTACCACAACCTCTATGAGAATGGGTTCTTTTGCAAAAGTTGAAAAGCACCATTAGGCACTTTAATTACATGAATTATATTTATTATTTTTGTTTGGTTTTACATTTAGTACTCAAATTGAGATGAATTTGACTTAAATGCATGCTGGCACAACCAGTGTAGCTGCTACTACAGAGTGGCTGCGGTGAAGGGTGGTAAAGTCTTTGAAGGGTTGGTGTTCCTGCTGAATTTGTAAGACTGATGGACATAACTCCTGCCCCATTATATCTGGGGCTGTGACTGTTGGGTAATCGGCCTGTTTCATACAGCTTATTTTGATTTATGACATTCTGCTCATCAGGTTAGAGGTTGAGAGGTAAATTCAAAGTGGCAGAAGGTAATGAATGTACTCGGACAGCCAGGGAGATGGAGAACCTCTCTTGTGAGAGGAAGCTAGCACAGCAAAACAGAAAGTAGGAGTGAGATATGATCAAGAGACAGAAAAAATTGTATCTAAGGTAAATGATTAAGTTGGCACAGGTAATAGGTTAAATTCTCTGTGAGACAGGTTATGATAGAAAGTGATGAAGTTCCAAGTTTTCCAATAGGTGCAGGAAAGAAAAAATCCCAAAGTTTCAAGGAGGAGTTTCTTCAGTTCATTAAAAGGATTGTTGAATGTGCAGTGACAATGAACAATAGTTACTTTTAGTGCCGAGTTTCTGTGAAAGTTAAAATCAATAATTTTGTAACTAGCTTTGAAGCTTTTGCTGCTGAGGAATTTAACAGTATAAAGGCTGTATTTAGCTCCATGACCAATCCTCCCTGATGGAGAATCCCACTCTGATCTCTTCATTTTGTTTGATCAATTCTCTATTAGAAGTGCTTTGCCAAATATTTGGAAATTTTCCATTTAATTTTATAGCTCCCCTACATTAGGCATGCCCTTGTCTTTTTTCTGGTTTTCCAGAGCAAAGAGGATATACAGTAATACTGAATGATTTTATTTTAGATAGGGTTGATCTTTAGTGGTTGTCTGCCTATGTATGAATAGGCAGATAATGTGATAATGGAATTTAAAAAAAAGTTAAAGAAAAGCTTTCTGTCTCAAACAACTGAACTACTTGTTCAAACAACTGATACAATAAAGCATTGGTGTTTGAAGAGTAGAAGTCAATCAAATTTTTAATGTTAATAAACTTTACACCCAGCATGGTGATCTAATTAATTTTATCTGTCCTAAAAAAAAAAATAAATCTGAACTTTAGATGTATTTGTTTGCAAAAAATAATTGCTACTCTAATTGTTTGCAAGCCTTAAATTCGAATTTATGCAAAACTAACTAGTAACAGATTTCAGTCTGTAGCACCAGAGAGTAGTGGTGAACAGTGCTGCATCCAGTTGGCGGCTGGTCACTAGTGGTGTCCCCCAGGGATCAGTGTTGGGTCCAGTTCTGTTTAATATCTTTATTGATGATCTGGATGAGGGGATTGAGCCCACCATCAGCAAATTTGCAGATGACACCAAGCTGGGTGGGAGTGTCGATCAGCTGGAAGGCAGGAGGGCTCTGTAGAGGGACCTGGACAGACTGGAGAGTTGCACTGATTCCAGCAGGATGAGGTTCAACAAGGCCAAGTGCCGGGTCTTGCACTTTGGCTGCAACAACCCCTGAAATGCTACAGGCTGGGGACAGAGTGGCTGAAGAGCAGCCAGGCAGAAAGGGACCTGGGAGTTTCGATTGACAGGAAGCTGAACATGAGCCAGCAGTGTGCCCAGGTGGCCAAGAAGGCCAATGGCATCCTGGCCTGTGTCAGGAATCGTGTGGCCAACAGGTCCAGGGAAGTGATTCTTCCCCTGTACTCAGCGCTGGTGAGACCACACCTGGAGTACTGTGTCCAGTTCTGGGCCCCTCAGTTCAGGAAGGATATTGAGGTCCTGGAGCAGGTCCAGAGAAGAGCAACAAGGCTGGTGAAGGGACTCGAGCACAAGTCCTATGAGAGGCTGAGGGAACTGGGGTTGTTCAGCCTGGACAAGAGGAGGCTCAGGGGAGACCTCATCACTCTCTACAACTCCCTGAAAGGAGGTTGTAGCCAGGTGGGGGTTGGTCTCTTCTCCCAGGCAACTATCAGTAAGACGAGGGCATGGTCTTAAGCTCTGCCAGGGGAGGTTTAGGTTAGATATTAGGAAGAAATTCTTTACAGAGAGGGTGATCAGGCATTGGAATGGGCTGCTCAGGGAAGTGGTGGATTCACTGTCCCTGGAGGTTTTTAAGATGAGACTGGATGTGGCACTTAGTGCCATGGTCTAGTAACCACGGCAGTAGTGGATCAAGGGTTGGACTTGATGATCTCGGAGGTCCCTTCCAAACCAGCTGATTCTATGATTCTGTGTCTCTTCCTGATCCAACAAAACACTTAAGTGGAACCTTAGATTAAACTAAAACAAATTGATAAAGAAATTGGAGACTTCTTGTATGTTGAAAAGCTAAGATTGTACCTGAATTCATTTTTCAGTGTATTGTGGGTTTTGAGACAGTTGGGACAAACTTTTCCTTAATGATGTGTTTTCCAAGCTCGTAAATGGTAAATATTTCCTGGCATTATGGGAGAGCTCACTTTTTCTTTTTTTTTGTAATAGAGCTAGGCACAAGTAATTAACAGATGGTATAGCTATGAATCTGAATGAAAGCATACTGGAGTATGTTCTGAAACAGTGATTGCAAAATATTACTGTTCTTATATCCTTTGGAGTAAGAATATGGCAATATAAGAAGACAAGTGGGAGATGCAGTTTTTGGTACTGCTGTTTAAAAACCCTTCAGCCAATGCAAGATGATATGAATTTTTATAGCATTGTATTTTTCTTATAACTTTTGCAATTTTCTTCTTAGCTCAAAATTTGGATCAATTGCATTAGGATTTTGTAATGTTTAAATGTAAAATGGTTTTGGCTTTGCTTCTTTTTTTAGTCCTAATTGCAGTCCTGCATCTTATATCTTTCAGTCTTAAGGGAAAAAAGCCTCTTACTCTCTATTTAAGTGTCCCATTATATGAGTAATGCTCACATGTAAATGGCCTTTTGGGATCCATAGATTTGATCCTTTTATGGTGTTATTTATAGCTTCTAAAACTATGACCAGCTGGGCCACTTAGAAAAGCACATATTTTTGAACTGGAATCTGTACTCCATGCTTGTCTCTGTTTTGCTATGTATTTGTCAGAAAAGACAAAAATAAGGAAAAGACTCAGCCACAATCTTCTCTGTGGTAGGTTGACCCTGGCCGGATTCCAAACCCCTACGAAAAATTTCTAAGAGCTGGGAGAGGTCACACAGGCAAGACAGACTCAATGTGAGGATAGTACTAAAATTTATTACTAACAGGATAGGAGCTAAAAAGTGAGAGATAAAACAATTTTAAATATACTTTTCAACCACCCCTCCTTCCTTTTTCCTTCCTCACCCTGCATCAGTGCAGGAAGAGAAGTTCACTTATAAGGCAACAGTTCTTCCGTATCTGCTGCACTTACGGGTTACCCTTGTTCACTCACAGGGCGGCAGGTCTTCCATATGTGCTACACTTGTGGGTCACTCTTCCATGGGCTGCAGAGGACAATCTGTTCCACCATGGTCCCTCACCACAGGCTACAGGGGTGCCAAAGCTCCGAGTCCTTCCCCTGTCCCGTGAGTCCCTCCCATGGTAAACAGTCCTCGGTGGACCCCTCTAATTTGGGTCCACCCCTCCCCCAGGACGCAGGTCCTGGGGTGCAGAGAATCTCTATACCCCGATGGTTTTTCATAGAATGCAGTCTTTGACAGAGGGTTTTGTCCCAGCGTGGGTTCCCCACAGAGTCCTACCCAGAACAAACTGCTCCAGCATAGCTTCTCCCTCCACGGGTCACAGATCTTCCGAGGGACTTCACTCCCTCTTGGGCCTCCCACGGCAGGGTAGCAGTCCTCCTTCATTTTCATGCATCCACTTGTTCCATCGTGGGCTCAGCTGCAATGTAGCGGGCCCACCCCTGGCCTAGCCTGGCTCAGCCACGACGAGAGGGAGACGGCAGTGCCCGCCAAAGGGACCGCTCTGCCGCCCTGGCGTAGCCCGCAGCCGGGGCGGGCCCGGGGGGGCTGTGGGGCCACTCTCCCACGGGGCCGCACGCCTCGGTCAGGGCCCCGGTCCTGGCCCCAGTCGCCCCCTTGCCCATGGCCGCTGCTGCCTGCTCCGGGCTAGCAGCTGCCGCACGGCCCCGGGCCATGGCCGCTGCCCCACCCTGGGCCGGCTCGGCTCCAGCGTCACGCCTGCCCCCGGACCAGCTGCCGCTTGGCCCCGGGCCGTGGCCGCCGCCGCCTGCGGTGGAGGGGAGAAAAGCAGCGAGGGACCGCCCCAGCCCTGGCCACAGCGCCCACCGCACCTGCACCAGGCCAGGGGCTCGAGGCCCTGTGGCTTCCCTCTGCAGCCCTCCTGGCTCCAATTTCTTCTGCACAACAACTTTTTTTTCCTTAAATATGTTATCACAGAGGCGTTACTAAAACTTCTGATTGGCTTTCCTCCTTTTCAGAACCAGGCCCTGGAACTAACCATCTTCGGCTGCGGGGGGGAAAACCACATACACCCATGGCATTCTCTTGGATAACACAGTGAAAATCAATTAATCTACATATATTAATAAAGGAGTTATTTCATTTATCCAGTTCATTATTTTTCTTATTCATGTGACATTAGCAATGGACTAAGAATTAAAAGAGCAGAACAACGCAACTAAGGTGTTTGGAGTACTTTTTTTTCCCCAATCGACAATCTTGTCAGAAACCCTTGTGCATTCTAAAGGTCAACCCGCTTGTTTCTCTGGCAGTGTTTTTGGAGGAACATAATAAAGAGCAAGTTATTTTGTACCGTACTCTTTTTGCTTAGCAATAGCAAAACCAAGTGCTTCTGCATCACTGGTTAGAAATGTGCATGTGCGCTCACACATCCTGCAAATAATAGATAAGCAATGTAGTGATAAGCAGGTTTTATGGAAATAATGCTGAAATTTGTAGGTTAAAAAAAAAAAAGGGAACAGAAAGCTACTGGTCCATGACCATAGGCCTCCAACATACTTTCTTGAGATTCTCACAAGAGTCAAACTAAAAGCAAAAGTAGAGAGAAGAAAATTCTATTGAGGAAAAGCAGATTGTTCTGTTAAAAATTGGTAGGCATAGACTCCTTTGGTATTTCTGAGAGCAGAGAAGGGACTAAGATTGGGAAAATAACTGTGGAAGAAATACTTACTTTTTAGTTTTATTTTTCTTAAACTAAAGCAGTGACAAGCAACACTATGAGGTACCAAGAGAACCTCTGAAGTTAGTGAATAGGAGAGCTATTTGCCCCATTGGGTGGCAAACACTGTTCAAAACAAGTTAGAATAACAAAATTACATCTAGATAATGTGCCTTTAACAGGTGAAAAAATATATACTTAGATATACCTTTAATTTTCTGACATTGATTTAACTGCCTTTTATCAACTACTGTTGATTTGGGGGGTGGCAATTAGTGTCCTCTCTACATGAATTGGTAAGAACTTCTTTGCTTTTGTAATTTAATTTAATATTTTGTAATAAACATAATTAGCTAGCATCCTTTGTAGCATTTCCAAATATATAAATGTCTAGTCTCATTAATATGAGCTTTTGATTTTGGTCTGTTTCGATCAGGACTCTGTTTAATATTTGGGGGTTTCAGTCACAATCTTAATTTATTCAACAGGAAATTACTTCATCTTGCTGCTTTTTGGAATGAAAATTATTCTGCCTGTCAATCTCGAACCTCAATAAGTACTTAAAATACAACGAAACATTTGGTTTTGCTACTCTGTTATACTCCTGTAATCTAGATGATCTCTAAAGATGATTGTAAAACACGTCAATAAGACAGCTGTAATAAAAACAAAACAATGATTGTGAATTTCTTTGAAAATTAGAAGTTCTTTCTAACAAAAAGTTCACCTTGGACTATGACCTATCCTCTTATGTAGACTGCAAAAAGGCAGATTAGAAATGGGTCTTGGAAACTTTTAGAAGACTGTGCTTTGTACTGAAGTATTCTGTCAAATTATTCAGATAAATCTTTGATCCTGCAGCACTTTAGGCAGTAACACATCTCTGTTGTGCTCTCCAAGCTGTACTTGAAAGATCTAGCAATGTAGCCAGGCATCAAATTCAGCCTAGAGCTCTGTACTTGTGTTCTTTTCTGTCTATAGGTAACTGTATTTGAAAGTATGGTTGCACTTGAAGTATTGTATCAAGGAAATCATAGTTTGGATTTGTGGGCAATAAGCTGGATAAAAAAAAAAAGTCCCTCCTTGGATGACTAGGCTTAGTGGATCATAGGTCGTGTTGTAACTGGAGGCTGATGATAAGGGGAGTACCCTAAGAATCTATCCTGAAACCTGTCCAGTTTCACAGCTTCATCAATAACCTGCAACGAAATGTGGTCTCAAGAGGTTTGTAGGTGATGCCAAAATTGGGTGAGCCGCTCTTTGGAGAAACCTAGACAGATTGGAGGAATGGGACAGCAGGAATCTCATGAAATGCAATAAGGACAAGTGCCAAATCCTGCACTTGGGAAGGAATACATGCTGAGGAGCAGCTCTATTCGAGAGCATCTGGGGGTCCTGGTAGACAGCAGGATGAGTGTGCTGCCTGGCACGTTGCTGTCTCAAGTAAGGATGGGCTAGGAGCATTAACAGGAAGGGTCGCAGCCAGCTGATTGACACATGTGACTGTTACCCTCATGGTACTGTATCTAGAGTGCTGCATCCAGTTTTGAGTCCTCTAATACAAGGTACTGATAAAAAGAAGTGAGCTCAGTGAAGACTTTTAAGCTAGTGGGGGGCTGGAGCATTTGTTTCTTAATATTGTCATAACTTGGCATGCCAACTTCTGATAGAATCTAGACTCATTTTGCTACTACAAAGCCGAAACACATATATCTCCATTCTGCACAATAGCCAACATCATTCCTAGTGTCTTGTTTCGCAGGAACTAATTTAGAAAGTTCTGTTTAAACTTAATTATGTTTGTGCTGTAAATGTGAGAGAAGATTCTGCTTTTTCATCAGGTAAAATTAATTCCATCATTAATTAATTCTCTTGTGTTAGTTTAGAAGAGGATTTTATCTATGGCTGTATGAAAGTAACAAAACCTTTTTGCTCTTGTGAAGTTTCATCTGATGTTTGCACCGGTTTCACAGTTAATTTACCAACAACCACTTTTTGAGATCAACAGCCCAGGAAGCTGCCGTTAATTCTGTAGTAGAAGCTGACCTCTGACCATTACGATCATCTCTTGGTGTTATCTATAGTCTCTCTGCAGGGGGAAAGCAGATGTTTCTTCAGCTGGATCACAGCTGTTCATAACAGCCCCACTGCCTTCATACCACCCATGGCACTGGGAGATCTTTCATAGCTTAAAGGTTATAATATGGAGAGAGACTATGCAGAAACCATCCTCAATAACCCTTCCTTCTCTCAGGCAACACAGGGCATATTTTGAAGCATGTCAGCATGCATTCCTGCAAGCTGAGTGTATGCAGCCATTAGTGTGCTTTGGTTTGACTGAGTGCAAATTGAAGAGCTGTGCTTGACAGCAGGAATAGGCAGAAGCAGCTTTACCTGATCAGGAAAGCAGAAAGAGTGGCCTGTGAGTGATAGAGAATGCAAATGAGCTGAAAAGAGGAAAGAATGGTGTTATGTGGCAGACATCTATTCTTAAGGAGGTGAGTTTGACATGAAGTGGTTTGGGTTTTCCTTAGGAAATTTATTTTGTTGGAAGTGTGCTAGCATCTCCTGACAGTGTTAATTACTGTGCAAGTGTAAATTTTTTATGGTATAAAATCACAGTATAAAGAGATTTGATGTAGGATTAATGCTCCAGTGTCTCACCTCTGTATCGTAACAGCAAGAAACTGTATGTGTGCTTTTAAGCATCCCTTTTTCCTTCATATTTCCAGGGCATATATCCCCCCCCATATCATATATTTCTTACAGAAAAATAAAGTTCACTTAACTGATCCATGACTGTAGGAAGTGTTGCCCCTTCACTACTTTTCATTAACGAACTTTTTAAAAGCCTTTCAGTCTTTATCATTTTCTGGTTTTCCAGATGTGAGCCGATGGGCTTGCCAGAAAGCACTATCTTTTTTCTTTTTTCTTTTTTTTTCCCTAAAAAAATCTGGGGGCGAGGGGTGCAGGGGAACGCAGTTGTGGCGGTATGAAGAGGAAAAAGGAAGTTCAAACAAGCATGAGGGGTAAAAAAGGAAGGGCTGCTTCCATAAAGGAGCTGGTGCTGTTCCCAGCACAGGCAGTGCCCTCGTGGTCTGGGTCATGGTCCCACAGGACCTGAGCAGATGTGCTGATGAAAGGAGTCACTGTCAACCATCTAGATGTCACCAAGGAAGGTAATGTAATGAGTCAGGTTTAGGAAGTCAATCCAGAAATTCCAGTCAGGAACAGAGGGGCCAAAGAAAGAGAGAGAGAGAGAACAAAGAAAGAGAGAGACCAAAATTGGGTACAGCCAATGGATACAACCATGATGCAGTTCAAACAAGGTGCCCAAACATGAGCTGAACTGGGCCCCTGGACCCATGGAATTGGTAGGAGATCCCAGGTGAGGCCGTTCAAGGCCATCAAAGCCTTAAAAGTGTGCTTGAGACTCTGGCTATATGCTGTTAATTAATCACTCTAATTAATTCATGTGCTTGGGCTGTTTAATTTTGTAAAATTGGGAACCATTAGGTGTGCTGTAGTGTACGTGGCAGAGCTCTGCAGGATGCTGGTTTCACATCCATAGCTGGGCAGAAGGCCTTGGTGGTTGATAGGAGTGGCCTCAGGTGGTCATGCTCCCTGTCCTGCTGTGGCTTCTGCAGTGGCACCTTTCAAAGGGAACCAATAAGTTTCAACAAGGAAAGCAGGTTAACAAGGACCTTTATGAGATCAAAGCACAGAGAGCAGGTTTAAAAAATTTTTGATCACTAGTCATAGTTCTTAGTGATAAGAAAAATATTTTTAACATAAATATGTAATTTGTGTCCACTTTGTTTTTAATTTATTTGGCATGCTTAGGGTGCAGAAAACTGGCCATCTCACAGATGGGGTGGCCACAAACAGACCTGCAGTGCTTTTTTTTGGGGGATCATTTGAGAGGACAGTCTTAATCTTAAAAAAAAATATCTAATAGGCCTCTCTGTCATTATGTTATTTGCTTTTTTGGTTTGTTTTGAAGGACTTTGTTTAACTCATAATCCATTTGGAAAGGTTCAGTAGCTACATATGTAGCAAATACAGCCCTTGCCTTGAAAAAAATTGAGGCAAGATGCACTCCATTAAAGTAACTCAAACTGCAGCTATTTTACTTATGAATGAGTATTGAACACAGAAGAATATAATGTACTTTCACTAAATGAATTTTACATTCTGGTAATTAGATAGTTTGGCTTGGCTTTTCAGGATGACTTCCCCTCACTAGATATAGGTATCGTGGTGAAAGAAAAACAATGTATAATTAAATGCTACTAATGTGAATAACTTGTTTTACAAGTATAGGTATAATGGAGGCTCTTGACAGACATTTGTATGTTGAGTCACCAGTTACATCTGTTACTGGTAAATGTAATACTTACAAACTAGAGCAGAAAATGTCAATTAGTTTCATTGATAAGCAGATCACATAAATGAGAGTTTGCATGTCTGTGCAGAAAGCAATCTCGTGTTTGCTGTTCAAGATACACAATGATTAAGAATTCTGGTATCTAAAAGTTTGTGTTACATAGACAGCACAGACCTTAGAAGTGGAAACTTACTCTCAGATGATACTAAATTATTTAATGACTGAACTATTGGAGAAAATATTTGCAATTCTTGTTGTCATCATCTTCATAAAAGATATAATTCCTCAGCTCTATCCTAAAATACAATTACTCATCCCTTAATGTAACAAAACAAAAATTGAGCATGTATGAATTATACAGTTTTAGACTAAAAGTGACTACTTCCATAAATAAATTAGAGATAAAATTTAAATTATTACTTGGAGATAGCTATTGTAGTAATTTTTAGTTCTAATGGGAAATAAAAAATCACAAGATACTGCATTTGTAGATTATTTTCAAATATGAATATTAATAACTATCAACTAATCATCAGATACATGTAGTAAAATTAAGTATTTTTGCACCACTAGTAGTTATTATCATTTTTCTGCTATGACAGCTTCTCTTGGATGACAGATTTGGGTTTATTTGTGGGTTTTTTTCTCTCCTACTTTCCCCATGATTCATCCTGGTTCATCCATCCTGGTTTGCATGAAATATGTTGCTACAAGTTGTGTTAGGTTGAATGAAGCAGTACAGATGAGGAACTGGCATTTTCTGCTTAATCTGTGACTTGTGACATTGTCTCAGGTGAGTCACTTACAATGCTTTTTCTGGCCCTTTGTGATCAGCATATACTGATTATGCTGCACTTGTAAATGAACACAGACAAACTAGGGAGAAGGTTTATGACCCTTTAAATACACTTCATTTAATGGTGGCATAGGTACATAATCTATGATAAAGTGGCTAATTTCAGAGTATTTATTGTTATTTATCTGCATATCAAATTGCTCACTAAATTCAGTCATCCTTCTCTTAGCTTGATGTATGTAAGGTTTAAAAAGTCTTTAAGTGCATGACATTATACAGTGTTATATTAATGCACCTTTCAATATAATAAATGAAATTTGGGGCAGTTTTCATTCAGTTTTGCTTTTCAGGCTCTGATAGCTGGTTTAGCTATTTTTTTTGTTCATTAGTTAGTTAATAAATGCTTTTTAGCAACTCTTAAGCACCACGTATAGTGTTTTATTTAGCATGATTTTCAGCTAGACTGTTTGACTACTGTGATACCCAGTAAAAGGAAATTCTATTGATTTACTTTTCCCAAAGACTTATATCTGCAGAATACTGTATTGCTATGACCTCTGCGTCTGTACTGTTCAAGAGATTTACTAAAAAAGCTGGCATGAAACAGTTCAGGCAGAAGATTTTCAATATGAGTTTTACTCATGGATGTTGTAGCTATAAACCATTGTGTTTGAAAAAAAAATGTATACAAACTTATCAGGACAAAACTTGCAGTAATTTACCAGAACTGGATATTTATTCCTAAGGGATATAATTGATATAATTGCTACATATTTGCCTACATTTCCACTAATTTCACTGTAATGTGTTTGATGTATCCATTTGAGTGTGGGAAAACAAGGTGCACTCTTTTTTCATGACACCCCAGTAGGAATTAGTTTTCTTTTTCCTGCTAGCACACAAAGGTACTAATAAGAAAGCTGTATTATAGTAGGCTGTGTAAACATTCCTAAAAGTACTTCTGAGATCTGATCAAAATCCACTTTTTTTTTGTTCCTGTATCTTCCTGAGGCCCTACAATGATAAATGAGTAAGACCAAAGAGGATATGGTGGCTTCTCTGAGAGAAAGATAGTGAACACAATAATTCAAAATCCTTTCGTATTGTAGTCAAATTTGATCTCAGAAAGTTGCCTTTTTCTATAAAGCAGCATAACTTCAATACACAGATCAGCAAACTAAGGCCAAAAGTGAAATACCTCACTCAGAGACAGGCAGAAATCCTGGAGTAAAAATGTAGAAAAGAACCTAAGTCTTTTAACACAGTTTAAGTGTTCCTCTCATTAAACAACCAAAACTTGCTTTTTCTTCATTATTCTTCTTTCCTAGGGTCACGCATTTTGTAACACTTGAAAATTAAGTAGTGAATTGTAGTGGGGTTACACCTTACTTGTGATTGGACACCAGTGGTGCGACTCAGGGCTCAATCCTAGAGCCAGTTCTGTTCAATGTGTGTATCCATGATCAGAGTTCAATGCACCATTATCAAGCTTGCTGATACCAAACTGGGAGGTGCCATTGACTCTCTTGAGGGATGAGAGGCCCTGCAGAAGAATCTAGATAGATGGGAGCATTGGGCAATCATCAATGGCATGAAATTTAACTAGTCCAAGTGCCAGATTCTGCATCTGGAACAGAATAATGCTGGGCACAATATGAATGAGGAGAGGAGTGGCTGGAGAGTAGCCCTGCAGAAAGGGTTCTGGGAGTGCAGGCCTGACAGCAGCTCCTGGCAGCCCAGAGGCCAAACCCCATCCTGGGTTGCATTAAACGTGGCACAACCATCCAGTTAAAAGGTGATTATCCTGCTATGTTCAGGGCGGTGTGGCCTCACCTGGAGTGCTGTGTGCTGTTCTGGGCCCCACAATTTAAGGAGGATTTTTGGGTACTGGGATGTGTCCAGAGAAGGGCAATAAAGCTGGCATAAGGGGCTGGAAGGCATGTCCTGTGAGTTGCAACTGAGGAATTTGGGTGTGTCTAATATGCAGAAGAGGAGGCTGAGGAGCGATTTTAGGTTAACATAAGAAAAGCAATGCTAATGAATAGTAACACACATTATGCCACCTGGTCTAATGGAAGGTTTCCCTGCTCATGGCGGAGGGTTAGAACTAGATGATCTTTAAGGTGCCTTCTGAGCCAAACCATTCTGTGATTCTAAGGCATTGTTCTCTGTACTTCTTGAGGAAGAGAAGTGGATTGAGAGAGAGATCAGAGGGGCTAAGCTCTTCTCCCTGGTATCCAGGGATAGGACGTGTGGGAATAGTTCAAAGCTGCACCAGGGAAGTTCAGACTGGACTTCAGGAAGCATTTGTCTACTCTGAGGGTAATCAAACATTGGTACAGGCTTCCTGGAGAGGTGGTTGAGGCCCCAAGCCTATCAGTGTTTAAGAGGCATTTGGACAATGCCCTTAATAATATGCTTGATTGGTTCAGCCCTGAATAGTTCAGTAATTTTTTATTTTCTTGTTTTCCTGAAATGATTAGTGAAGAGAAGAGTGGATCTGGTATAGCCAAGCATTGTTTCATTGACTGAAGTTTACCAGCAATATATTTACTAACAGCCATCCTCTATGAAGGCAAAGATACTCCTGGGACTTTATGGATTATTGGAATGGCTCAAAGCAGCTGCCCACATTTGAAGTCATGGAAGCAATTCTTTAACTTTTGCTTGCGTCTGTATAGCTCTTACATGGTGCATGGCTTCTTCTTGTCAGAAATTTCTCAGAATTTACTCTTTATAATTATTTTGCTAATGTATTAGAGTTAATTGAACCCTTACTGCCTTTCTTTTTTTATAACAGTAAATATCAGAAGGAGAGTTATGATGTTTACTTACTTTTTTTAGTACTTATCTTGTAATTGAGGTTCACTGATGAGACAGTCTAGGGTTTTGACATGGATTTGTGAGTCTCCTGTAAGTCATAAAGATCAAGAGAGATTTGTTGTCATCATTAACACCTTGTCATGCTAAAGGTTAGCTGTTTCCTTCACATCAGTTATAAGACCTTATTGCCAGGCAGCAACCACTAAAGCTGTCGCCTTTCTTTTCTCACAATATCAAGTCAGTTGTGATAACAATTAACACATCATTTGCAATTTCTTAAAATCATTTCTAGTCTTATTTCAGGCTGATTGGCTGTGCTCTTCCTTTGAATCAAGTTAGTTGATATGGTTAATAAAATTTAGAAGCACTAATACATTAAAATTTATCTGCAATTTTTGGTATCACTGATCATGATTTTTTTAAGTTTTTTTTTTCTTTCTAAAGTCCTAGTAAACCATATAAACTTTTTGTCTTCATTGGAAATTTTGGACAGTTTCCACCACACCAACCAGTGCATCAAATTACTGTTTGCAAGCTATGACTCTCTGCCTGCAGCCCTTTCCAACAACAAATTTCCTTTTGAACCATCCATCAGCAAAATACTGGCATGAAATTAAATGCATCTCCTCTCAGACAGCATTGAGATAGTGCTACTGGATTGCAAGAAAATCTTGACAGCATTTCAGAATGTTTTCTTTGAAAATAGTTATCTTTTTGTTTAAATAAGAATTATGGTTTCAAATGACTACAGACTGATTGTAACTCCTGTGTAATATTACCCAAAGATGCACCAACAGAAAACATTGTAATTTAGTTGATTACTGAAGTAAATCGTAATCCAGAACACAGATATGTGCATGTTTTTCTCTTTTTCCAGTGGGTCCATGTCTTTACAAAGCTGACAGGCCTCTCTACCAATTTTGTCTATGTTTTGTAAATCTTGTGTTTCTTGCTACTGAGGTAGCACCACATCTGTTATAGATGTTCTCTGGTCAGTCAGATAATTTCTATTTATAACTGTTTTACAAAGCATATAAATCATGCAATACACCAGGAGAAAAGTATTCCTATCTCAGATGATAATCTGAATTTAAGATGCATACCATAGCGCACACAGCAAAACTGCAGCGTGAAAATAAAATTTCATTAGGAAATAGGACTAATAAATAATGTAGTTGATTTATAATAATAAAGTTTATATTTTAAATAAAATATTAATAAGTAATCCACAGTAACAGCCAAAAAATCATTCAAGAGGCAGCTGAGGCATATCTGCATTGTTGTTTAAATCATTAATACAATGTTGGAAGGTATTAAGTTAGGTGGCATAATGGTTATCACTTACTTCAGGTTTGTCCATATCTGGAGATATAAATTAGATTACAAATTCATAGTATTTAAATGAATTAGACACCAAGCTTCTATTAATATTCAAAGTATAATTCATACAGCCCATATAATCATGTTTTTTGTCAGGATATATGCTGATGGCACAATCTCTAAATGGAGCAGGTGCAAACATTAAGTTAATTCAAACAATGGAAAAGTTATCATTGATAGCTGTGTCCAGAAATTCATGCACTTTGAAGATTTTCTTTGAGATATTTAGAAAAATGAAATCAGGAAACAAATGGTTTGAATTAGATTGCTCACACTTTTTATACTTTAAGACAAAATAGCTCTTCGGTCTTTTCTATCACATCCCATTTATCATCCTAAATGCATCTTAGTGCCCTTTCCAGTTTTGAGACAATGAGCAGAGAAGTCAAGAGGCTCTCTCATAATAAGAACAGTGGAACAGCCTTTGAGCAAAAAGCAGTGTTTGAAAGCTTTGATTGTTCTAAAGAACAGTGTGTCAAACACACCATACCTGCTCTCAAAACAGCTCTGCTAACAGTGATTCTGCTTCTCTGCCTCCATTACCCAATGTGAAACTTAGCACAACAAGGATGATCCGCAGAGGCAGGATGTGTGTGAGATGGGAATAGAAAAGGTTTATGAATGTGTACATGTCAGCTTACAGTAAAATAGCAATCCACTCTTGGAACAAAGGAATTTAATTATAAAATGCAGCTAAACAGCTGCAGAAATCTTTCAAACATAATTTATTATTAGATGTGATTTTTTTCTTGATAAGTTATATTACCTATTCTCAGGGATATTGAATTCCCTGGTGATTGTTTTTGATATAGAAGATGCAGTGGGAAAGTATAAAACTAATGCATTATTAAAAATATATTTATTTTTCTTAGGCTGCTTTTTTTCTACTGCGCAAGACAGTGAAATAAGGCTATTTAAAAGTGTATTTATGAAAATCATCAGTATAATGCAGCAGCAGGAAAGACTGCATTTGTATAAATATGGAGATGCTGCTGATAAAACAACTGGGGTTACTGCACTTTATGTGGATTAATAAAATTTGAATGCGCATGTAATTATATTAGTAATAAGAATATAGAGAAACGGAAACGAATGTTTGAAACTTTGCACAGTTCCAGGTCGGTATTTTTACAGTGAGTGGTGAGGGCAGGACTTTTCTCCACAACACTGTGATCAAGTTTCTCTTCTACCTTTGTTTAGTTCAATGCCTCATGAAATTTAAGGCAGTTTGGCAATGGACTTGCTGGAATGCATGAAAGGGTGTGAAATAAAGCCTCTAAGCCATTATAGCAAGTAATCTTTCCTACTATATTGATCATGCTGGTTTCTGTGCTTAAATAACTGTGCTAGAAAAAGAAATAATAGCCTAATAAAACATGCCAGGATGCACACTAAATGTGCTAGGAGATTGGCTATTAATGACTAAAAATTCTAGCTGATTAGACAATTGTCTCTTGAATGTGCTTTTGTATATATCAGCAGCTGTGCCCAGACCTCTGCAAGAATGTTGTTGGTTGGAAGTTAGAGGCCTTACATTAATATAAAGTTGAACCAAACTCTACTTGAATCAGAGTAAAAGGCAGAGACTATATCAAGTATTAACAAGTAGTGATACCAGAAATAGCCTGGCAAATTTAAGCTTTTTTTTTTTCTTCTTCTCTGAGGGCCAGTAAGAAATCAGTGAAAAGTGAAAAATCTCAAGGAGGAGAAGGGATTATTTTTTCTTTTTTATTTTTTGCATCTTTCAACTGTCTTCAGTCAGCTCTTACTGACTGCCTGGTTCACTCTGCCCGTGTATTAGCAGTACAATTGCAAACCTGAAACTAGTATTTCCTAATTTGTATTTAATGCTTGAAACAGCATAGCCTAAAAGGATCCGTTGGTTTTGACCTCATTGTAATATTCTGTATGCAAGAATAAAAGAAAAAAATAGCAATTCTTTTTCCTATCAGTTACCTTAGTGATCATTAGGAAAAATGCCATTCTCACAACTGGTATTCAGCACAACAGCTTGATACCTACAAAAGTAGCTTTCCTTATTAGCAGGTGTCTGTACCAATCAAAAGTCATTTGCAGTTGCAGTACTTACCTAGCAGAATATATGAAAAGGAAATGGCATAATGCTATGACACAACTGCACTGCAGCTATCTTAGCAGAGATTAAAAGGTACACAGTAAGATGTAAACCCACACCTTAGTTTTGCTTACTTTGCTTTATTAATTTGAAATAAACTTGACTAAAGCTTCTTAGAAATTTTTTAATTTCATTAAAGATGTATCAGTTTCTAAGCAAAGAGAAAACTTTACTTTCTTCTATTTCATATAGGAATATTTCCATTTGAAGTAAGATTTTTAATCTCTCTATTGCTGCCTCCACTGTACGGAGCTATGGACAAAAACCAAAGCAGTGACAGATAAAATATGGCTGAGAAACTAACAGGATTTTGTCTGTCTTTTCAGCCAGCTTGATTTTTTTTTGTTGCAAAGATACCTTAGGAAAAAACAGACTTAATGTTATAGGAGGGTCAATACTTGTCCACACTGGTAAATGGTACATTCTGGAGTCAGAGTTTATTCAGAAGAAAAATAGTAGCATGTTACTGGGAGAGGTTGTGGGGTATTTAGATAAGTCTCCTTATAAAGGTGGATCCCAAATTTCACCAAGGGCTTCTTTTCCCTTACATCTGCAGTGCTAGTAAACATTGTTGACTTGTTGACTGTATATAAGGTCTAATATATACACATGAATTTTATTCAGGCTAAGTATTACATTTTAGGGATTTGTAAGCTAGGGATTTGTCTGGCGACAAAACTTAGCAACTCTGTTAATTTAGAAGGAAGAACATTCTATTTTAATTTAAGTTTTTTTACTTCAAGATTTTCATCCCCTGTCCATCACTGCAGCTACTGACAAATGAGGAAGTGACTCTTGAAAAGGGAGGGGTATACTTCAGTGATGCTTAGCAAGCCCAGAGGGTGAGCACTACCAACATTTTTTTAAAAATAAAGATAGGATCACCAAATCTTAGAAAGTTGCATAGTCTTCCTTGGTTTGAACTAAACCTCCAGAGGTTTTTACAGCTAAACTACTTGAAACTGTTTTTCTACCTCACTTCTGTTGTTTTACTTTCCTTCAGTGCAATTTTGTAAAGCATAACCAGTTTTATTTTGCTAAACAGAAGAAATGAACCAATGAATTAAAAAAGCACAAGCAGAACTGTTGATGTGTCAGCAGTGGTGTCTGATGTGTCCACAAATGTATGGAGTGGAAAACTCTTAAGTGTTTTTATCTGTTAGCATAAAAAGACTTTAATTGGGGCATTGTGATCTGTGAACAGATAAAAATACAGTAGTGGTAGAAGGAAAAAGTAGCTGATCAGCAAACACAATGAAGATATCTTTGCCATTAAATTTAGAATCAGGTTGGTATTTGCTATTCATTATAAATTGGTTTGCAACTTGGGGGGGAAAAAACGAGATTTAACAGATAGATAGTTACTCACAGAATCCTGGAGGCACAGCTAGAATGATTGCAGCTGTATGGGAAAGGGTACTCTTAGTTCTCAAGGAAAAGAAAACAACATATAAAAGATGGCAGACTGATGAAAGTGGCATAATATTTTATGGACCTAAGTTCCCAAGATGTTTCAGTGCAATAGCAATATAAATCTTCTTTGATATTTATTCTGCAGTTGACTAGCATTCCAAAAATGAAAAATGTGTTAACTTCTGTCTGTTACAGTGTCTACAAACAGATTGCTAGTGATGCACGAGTATTCTGTGGTCATCTTATAAGCATAGTTGTTGGTTAATAGGACCTAGTTCTCCCTTTTCAAATATTCATAGAATATTTACTTCTATATTATAGATTATTGTGAAGTAGAAAATATTTTCTTAGACTCCCCTATTTATCAGTAGTACATGTGTTAACTTTGCTGTAGAAGATTTTTTTTTTAATACTTATGGGTATGATTACAGTGTAGCCTTGAATGGGTGCAAGAGCAACAGCATCCATGTAAATGCAGCTCCTGAGAGAAAGTGTGTGAGATTTCTTCCACCTCTTTCCTAAATATCTTCATGGCTAGTCACAGTTTCTCAAGCAGCTCTTGCTCCCCAGTGAGCCAGCTTTGGGCACAGGCAGCTAAATTCCTGGACTGGAGAAGACACTCCACATGTGCATCCTTGAATGAGAAGCACCACATTAAGGACCTGATGTTTTAGTCCACAATTTTTTAAGTGTCCACCTTGAGACATGTTATTTTCTAATTTTCCTGTTTTTTCTCCTTACTGTTTGTTTGCTATGATACTGTGATCCAATCAGTTTATTTTACAAGTTTAAAAAAAATATGCTAGCATAGGTGGATGCATTTTTATTTTTACACATACTCTTCCTTAGTCTCTAAAAGTAGGCTTTAGATGCCAGATACATATTTACCTACTGTTAGGCTCCATGTTTAGTATATACTTCCACATTTTGTTTCCAGATATTGCTTATTAACATCCTAGAGGAGTTTGGTTGAAGTACAGTAGTACATTTGGAAATGGAAAAGGTCTGCACAGGTTATATAGTTCATCCTTGTCTAAGCGGAGTAAATATTTATGATTCATTATTAGGGGTTTTTTTCTGTCTTGAGTCTAACAAACTTAGCAGCATGTTAACATTTTTTTTTGTTGTTTTTCTTATGCAAAACCAAAATCACAACCTTTCCCTAATTCATCATCCTAAAGATGACATTTTTAAACTTTAAACTTTGAAATTCTAGTACTAGATTACAGTGTCATGAATTAAGGATACAAGTAATTTTGCCCAAGTACAAAAGCCTGGTTTTAAAAAGATAAGTCTTAAAAACACAAAAATCCTGTATCTCCTAAGAGAAATTACCAACTTTATGAGAGAACTATATGGAGTAGGGTTTGATATGTGTCGGTATATGCAGTATTTGAGTTTTCTGAAGTATATCTCATGTTATATTTACATATAGGAGCAGTGTTTGTTTAAAGGTTGATTTTTCTATGTGTTAAAATTCAGACATTTGCACAGAAATGTTATTTAAATTGTACAGAATGAGAACAGGATAAACAACAAAAAACCTCCAAATTTTAACCAAGAAATTCTTCAGACAAAATCTCCTTTAAAAAAAATGCACACAAACTTGAAAATCTTTTCCTACTATTAATTGTTCTCTTACTGCTGTTTTTTAGTCATTTTATATATCAGGTCATGATTCTGGATGAAAAATTATATTCAGCATTTATTTTACTGTTGGGCAGTTGAGAGCTCAGGGCACAAAATGAAAATAATAAGGTGAAAGCCAAACTCTCACTCAAAGTGTGAGTCACTTTTTAACTAAAAAGAGTATATTGTATCAAGTCACTGGGGTCAGTGGCCAATAATTGCTTCATAGGGTGATGTGCAGCTATGCCTTGGACCATTTGTCTCGTTTAAATCTCTATTCTTTGCAAAACCCCTCTTGATGTTTTTCAAAATGCTGCAGATACCCCTAAAGCATTAGACATTTATCCCCTGCAGTGTGTGGTATACCTGCTTTTTCTTCTTTTGCTTTAGGAAAGCTGTATTGCAGAGATCATTGAACATATCATTAAGACTGTGGATAGGGATGCAGCTGGGGTCCGACATCTAGATCTGGTACTCTGAGGGTGTCCATGACCCTTTTCCTCTTCCCACAAGTGGGATAAAATACCTCATCCTGTCAAATATGGTCTGAGAACTTCTATTCACCTTTACTGCTTGTCAGCACAAGGCATACTCTGAAATATACTGACTTAACCATCAGAAAGTTTGGAAAAGCAAAAGTGAGCTGAACACCACTCCTCCATGCCTAGAGTATGTTAATTTTGTTTTCACTGGAGATTAACAGTTGCAGAGAGGCTGAGGTTGTTGAGACTGTTCCTTTACTTTTGTGTCTTGCTTTTTTACAACTTTCCTTTTGCTGCTGTGTATTCCTGAAGAGTTTAAAACCACCTTAGTTTTCTGTCATCTAATCCTTCTATTACTAACCTCCTTCAGAGACAGCCTGTGTAAGTAGTACCTTGGAAAAAGAGAAAATATCTTGAATTATTTTTTTTTAAGAAATTAATTTTTTTAGAAAAATCATAATAAATATGGCTTTTTAAACTTAATTATCCATAAAGAATGTCTTTCCAAACAATCTAGTGTATACTGGGGTTTTGGATGGGGAGAAATTACTGTATGTTTTCAAATTGTTTAACTATTTTAACATTTCTTCTCCACCTTCAATAAAAAGCTTTATAGTTCTTAACTTAATACCACTGGGAAACTTCTTTGGGGACCAGTAATTCCCTCTCTCTGTTAAAAGAGAAACTCAGTTCAACAAATAAGGCAGCAAATATTGCTTAACCTTTACTGCAGTTGCATTCCCTTTCCCCCCAAACAATTAAAAGGGAAAGAAAACAACCTTCTGGCAGTGAAGGAGCAAGACAGACACTGCATTGTATTAGTTTGTGACTCAGAGCAGATACCTTATGTATCTCTTCTGGTAAGTTAGCCAGTGTAATTCACTAAGAAGAAAAAGTGTACTAGACTTGAATTCACCAAGAGAATTTACTGACTGGCTGAATATCATATAATATAAACTTAACTTATTCCTTCATCCGGAATTCAAATTGGAAAGTCTAAGGAATATCTTTCAGAGGTATTAGTCCTATGAGCATGTCCTGTATACTTATGTTAAGAAGTGTAAATCAGGATTAATCACAAAACATGTTGAACATACAAAGTTTGACTGAACTGTGGTTTTTTCCTATTGCATGTGAGCGTAGGGTCTGTGTCTCTCTGATCCTAAGTAAGGAATGCTGTTGCTGCTTGGCTGCTGCTTCTTTTTGCATCCATCTGGTATGACAGCAAGTTTTGACTACTTCTTGCAATATCTCTGTGCTGGTTATGTCAGCTAAAACCTGCCTAGGATTTATTTCTTGGCTTGCCTTGTCTTTCACCATTACAGTCTGGCTTTTATCCTCCTGAGCCTGCACAGCATTGCTAGTCTTGGACTACAACCTTGACATCAGTACTCAAAAGTGAAAAGAGCACTGCTTGCAAAGTACCTTGAGGACAGTCTCCACTTTTTGCGTGTTTGATTTTTTTGTCAAATTTTCTTTTGTCTGACTTAACATTATCTGTGAAAGCTCACACAGTATCAGATAAGCGCCAAAGCAAGTCCAGAAGGAACATGCTAGGGACAGGGCAACAAACTGCCAGACCTGTTCAAGCAGCCTTGGAACAGCCTAATTATCCTCGATGTGCTTCAGTGAAAGACAGGATGTGTTACTGTCCCTATTAGCAAAGAATAATCTCTAAGAATAAGTTTGAAAATACACATTACCCAAAACAAGCATCATTTGCAATGAGGGAATAGGTTGAGGTCTGAGCACACTCTTGGGGTACCGCAACTGAAATACAGGCTTGTGAAAGGGAAAGGGATGCTGAAGTTTATTTGCTTTTGAAAAATAAAAAAGACAAAATGTTATTAAATATTTAAAATTTTATAAAAGGAGGCTGTTAATGAAATGCTAAGGCTATGGTTGGCTTGTCATTATACAGTCTGGCTCATCTAATTGAACTCTACCTAAAAACTAGTTACTAATTTTTTTTCCATATAAGTGTTTTGCCTAATTAGAGTGAGTTCAGAAAAGAGCAGCATGATTGGAAAGCTAGGGAAATTGCTTCTGAGGAGATTAAAGAAATTAAAATTCATAGCCTGGTGCACAGATGATTATTGGGGGGAAATTATTCCTGAAGTATTAATGACAGTAAAAATATTCTTCATCTTAAAAATGGCTGAAAATGGCTTTAAAATGGCTTAAAAATCCATCCAATTCCAAATCATTTTGGTTTATCAGGAGGAAGACATGCAGGCATCTCACTGTGGAATTTGGGTATGACCATATGCATGTCAAGAAGCATGTGAAAATGAATTTCTCATGACCCACAAACCTGCTGTGCATAATGGAATATCTGCTCATCTAAGCTATAAACATGGACCATATAGAGGGTGTGGTAAACCCTGCAAAGCTACTGGAGAAGAAAAGACTTGATCCCTGCAGCATAGCACACTCTAAAGTGGTGCCTAAAGTTTTGTCGAAGGTTCAAGATAGTGTACTTCTTTATTTTGTTGCTTCCCTCATTTCAGCATCTACAAGAGTCTCATGATACTGTGCTTAGTTGGATGTTAGTGATTCCTCAGGGAAAATCTGTAACGTTCCTTTTACTTACTTAAGTGATAAGGCATTGTAAGCTCATTGCTTCTTTCAGGGTTTGGTTTTATCCTGATGCTGCTTTCCAGATTGCCAAAACAGCAAAATTGCTGTAGCAGAAAATTTTTCATTGCATTACATGGATCCTCAAATATCATTGTAGGTTTTTACACTGGATTAGGGCTGTTAGCCAAGAAAAAATTGTATTAGGAGCTGAGAAACATCAAGTTTTGCCAGTTCTTTCAACCCCTTCCCAACAAGTTTTTTTCCCTCTCTCTCTTTTGTGAAAAAAATGGGAGTCTAACTCATAAAAACTTTAAATTTCCTGAACTATTAATACTCTACCTAACTTACACTTTTAATGGTGGAATTATAAGGCATTAGAAACCTCTGAGATTCCCAGAGTGAAATCTCTGAATGAAAAAAAAAGCAAAAAAAATAAAGCAAAGCTCCTTTACCTTTCAGTATGGGGATTATATGCATTTATATCCCTGTATCCTTGTTCATTTTCCTTTGTTGCTACTCGTACCATTTATCAGAAGTGAACCTATTCAGGCCCTACACAGAAGAAAAGCGTCCAGAAGCATGAAGAGATCTGACCCTAAAAGGTTTATTCTCAAGTGTACTTGGAATTAGATTTAACCCTAAAATTATTGTCCCTAAAAAGGAATCAAATTGTATAATATGAAAAACTATATCAGGTGAAAAAGGTTCTGCTTAGGAAAGGAAGTTCTAAAATGTTATTGAAAGTGTCATGGTTTGAAATCTCAAAATCCAATTCGTGATTCCTAGCCCCCCTCCCACATCTCAACCCAATGTGAGATGGGTTTTCCAGACAAAAACACAAGACTCAATATGGGGGGAAGGGAATTATATTACAATCACTGTACACATAAATAAATAGTATAATACCATTTACAAACTTAACTCTATCTATACCATGACAATAATATTTACAATGGGCCAAATCTCTTCTCCCTCCAAATAAAAGTCCAGGAGGGAAGAAGAAGAAAAGACCCCTTCCAATCTCTGAGCAGCAGGTCTCTCTAGGGCAGTAGGTTCTCTGTGTCTTTCATGAAGCAGCAGTTGTTGGATTTTTGCCAATACACACAAGGGAGGCCTTCAAGCCTCTCTCGGCCCTTCGACGCAAACAAAGTGTCTTTCCGTGGGCTGCGTTACCCAGACAAAGGTTGCTCCACCACGGTCATATCAACGAAGTGCAGAAGCCTTCGTGATGGTCTGGTATCCTCAGGGGAGTCAAGCCCCTTTGCAGAGCTCCCATGCTCTGACTCAAGATGGCTGCCAACTTCTCTGAAGCTGCAGCAAGGGGGGGGGGGCAAGGTCACCCCACACACACACGTTCCTTTGGCCGTCCTGGCTTAGCTCTCAGGACAGTCTGAGCTTCTTAAGCTCCTCTCTGCAGTGCATACTGCACCCCAAGACTCTTTCAAGTAAGAGCCATCATCTTCCTCTCTCTCAGAGGAGTCTCCAGGGAGTTTGGGGAGTTTTGGTTGTTAAGTTCTTACCCCCGAAACTCTCTCTCTGTCTCTCTCCATCAGAGATCTCTGTGTCTTTCTGCTCGGCAGCTCTGCTGCTTCTCCGTCTTATCTGCTTGGCTCTTTGCCACTGCTCCCGGACGCTGCTGCTCTGCTGCTGCTCCGTCTGCCCACTCACAGTGGAGAAAACTCCTTCAGCTTCTCAAGTCACAGCCCTCAGTCAAGTCTGACACTGTTTCCGAGTTTCCATGACCCCAGCTGGGGGCTGAGGGGCCGAGGCCCCCCAGAGGGGGCTCACTGGCCCCCTGCTTCATGGCTTTCACAACATGGCTACTCTTCTTCTCACAACAAGTACCACTCCTTCTTTTCCGGTCTAGAGATATGTTTATATTTTGCAGGAGCACTGATTGGGTCAAACCCCAAGGGTCACCACCCCCTGGGGGTTACCACTTTCTTAGCTTCAGGGGGAAAACCTGGTTCAAACCACTACAGAGAGGGATGTAAATCACAGAATCACAAAATGGTTGAGGTGGGAGGGGTATCTGAAGGTTGTGGTCCTACAGCCCTGCTCAAGCAGGGCCACCTACAGCCTGATGCCCAATACTGTGTCCAGATGGTTTTTTAATATCTCCAAGGATGTCTTTGGTCCTGACGCTGGGCACCACTGGAAAGACCCTGGCTTCATCCTCTTTGCAACTCCATCAGGTGTTGATCAACATTTGATGAGATTCCCTATGAGCCTTTCTTTTTCCAGGCTGATCAGTTCCATCTCGTTCAGCCTCTCTTCATAGGAGAGGTGCTTGGGTCCCTTAGGTATTTTTAGGGCCCTTCACCGGCTTTGTCCTGGATGTCCATGTCTCCCTTATGCTAGAAACTGGACATGGTAATCCAGATGTGGCATCATCTGGTAAATGCTTTTTTTCTTTTTTTTTCAGTGATAAATAAAACATTAAACAATTACATGCTAGACAAGTTGTTAATAAATGAGACAATAATATATAAGCAGGTGCTATGGACTAATTCTGAATATTACATAGTTCTCGGTGGTAACCACATGTTGCAGATCTGTGGTCAAATCTGTGCATATTTTATATATAGTATAAGTCTTATTATATTCACCTAAGGGACAAAATCAGGATTACAGCAGGATTTTTTAATGTTTCTTGAATGTGCTGCAGCCGTGTAATATGGGTTAATTTATTGTAGCTCATCTTTATAGGACAGATACACTCATCTTTTAACAAGTACATCAAAAGTAGAAATATGTCAGCCACTTCAGGCTTCATTTATAATACTTTCCTGTTGCTATGGCAAAAATACAGTACTTCACCTTTTGAAAAGCCAAGAAGAGAAATAGAACATTTTTTGTACATGGGTTATTCTATATCAGAGAAAGACAGGTGCATCTCAAGAAAAGACCTTGTATCATCACAGTAGCGATGGTCTTATGATTGTGGTTAATAATACATTTATTTTTTTCTTTAGTTGCTAACTATTCATTGAACCATAGGGAGCCAGAAATATCAGTTTTGAAACAGAGGTGTTGCACAGGATAGGTTGAGGATTTTAAATTGATAGATATTTGCTTTGGAAGCTTGGATGATGACTATTCCTGTTGGTTACTAGAATATTAGCTTTTATTACTAGCATACATAGTTCACTTGTTTTCTCATCTGTCACCACAGAAAACACCTTTCCCTTTCTTTGGGAACTCATCTGAGGTCATCTAACTGCACGGTCCATAAAGACATGGCTTCCTAGATGTATGGGCAATCATAAGTGGATATACTCATAATTTGGTTAACAGAAAATGACTGAATATGGAGCTGTGAATGCTGCTACTCTGTTCCATCATTTCTACCAGCTAGAACTGTAGACCTCCCAGTAGTTCTCTGTTTGCATAAATAAAGTGGTTGATAATGGCATCCTCTTGCTTCAATGTATGATTTTAAAAATAGTAGTGAAAGAAGAAAATCAGCAGGTCAGACGTTCCTATTACCATTTTAGTTCCAAAAGACTGAAGAAGACGAGGGTTGCATAGGCAAAAAATTGTGTTTTGTTATAATCAGGAAAAGCACATCTTAGTGTAGTCAGAGGAAGGTAGGTCTTTACAGCTAATTAAGTAGTTGGGTGTGACAGGCCCATCGTAGTTCCATTATGCTGCACTTCTCCTGTGTAGACATACATTTATGCTTGCAAATTTGGTAGTGACAATTCCTGCTGCAGCAAGTATGATTTAATGTAAAAAGAAAAACAAGTCTGTAGGCTGAAGACGCAGTCACATAATTTAGAGATAATTTCATTTGTCAAACAAGCTAGTGGGCTTTGCAGTAAAACAAACCAGAATTTGATTACTGTCTATTACTAAATGTAATTTAACCTTGTTTAGGAAACATATAGCTGCTCTGTAATGCTTTGCTAAAGCTTAATAAATTAAAATGCTACTGTTACTCCCATGGACATGCCATTTAATTTACAAACCACTTGCACACTAGCTATTTTAAGCATATTTTTATAACATGCTATATAAATTAGTTTTTTAGACAAATGAAACCACCTATAGCTGTTGTGTTGTGGGGGGAAGTTGGTAATGGTTTTCTTGTGGGATTCTTTTCAACTCTTGTTTTCAGATCAGTAGTGGCATCAGTCCTTTGATTTAGATCAAAGCAAGAACAAAAGCTTCTTAGGAGCAAGTGAGAGTCAGAAGGTGAAAATGAAGAGAGGGTAAAAGTAATGAAATCTCACACCATAGCCTAAACCAGACTACTAAAATGCGTAAATCAACTTTATATAGCTTTAGCTGTGATATTACTTTACTGTAATTTACTTATGAGCCCAAACCTTCAGAAGCTTAGGTAGTGTATTTTCTCCCTTGATTACAAACCAGTGAATCTTATCTTGCCTGTACAGGTGCTGAATTTTTTATTTCTCAACCTATATTTGCTTCTAGTCATTAGAGATCTAGGGCACTTAGTGTAAATATTAAAGATGATATATGAAGCCTGAGAAATTTAATCTTGGGTAATTACACTCTACCTTGCTCTTCTAGCTACCAAAAGTTTCCCTGCAATTTTGGTTGAATAAGTAATCTGCTACTGCAATATTTTGCTCTTCAATAGCTGCAGTGCTGACAAGATGAATACTATGATTCCATACATTAGCCTCATTTTTCTAATTATTTTATGAAAGTTACATGATGTTCTGTGATTAGCTGTAGCAGCCTACACAAGAGGTGTTACATTCAAAATGTATGAATTCTTTTTCCTTGAAAATAATTCTTGAAAGCATATGTGTGAATTAATTGCTTCTCCTGGTTCTTGAAATGCTTTCCCGTGGACGTAGTTTTCTTCTGCAGATCAAAGATATGAACTTTTTTTTGTAGAAAACTGTATATTATTGCCTGTGAGCAGATTTCTTACTGGCTTACTAATAGGAGATTAAGTTCATTATCTACCAGATAACTTTCCTAATAAGCTCAGATCTGGCACAAACAAGAAGCTGAAGATAAGCAGTTTTCTGACCTGTACGTAGGTGCCCTTTCTGTGTTTATTTGACGGTTTCATTCTCTTCTGGCTGACTGACATGTCCCTCTGGAAAAAGAGAGTACAGAAAGAAGGGCAGCTAATTAATACTTCCAAATTTTGTTTCTATTTCTAACTCATCTGCAGTTTCCCTTTTCAGATACTTTGGGGGAAAATATCAAATAGAATCTAATGAACTATTACTGCTAGCCAATTAAGACACACATACACACACATACACACACACACACATGCATAAATTAGTTACAATGCTGTGCATATTTCATCACCTAGGAAAGCAGTATAATTCAACTCAATTAATGCATACACCCTTGCCTTGAAAGCTGTTCCATTTTGATCAGCCCCATTGTATATTAGACGACAGCAAATCCAGAATGTCTGCACAGAAATGAAAATCATTATAAGTATAAAGGAAAAGCTGGAGAAGACTGATACTGTTTACAAGCAGATGTTAAAATATAGTGAAAAGACATAAACCACTTCAATGTATTTGGGATCAGGTAGGCTCTCTATAAGAGTCAGAAGAAATTGAAAAGATTAGGAGTTTATGAATGACAATAAAATCGTCTTGTAAGCATTAAAATAAAAGTAAATAAAAATTATGAGGACTAAAGCAATTAAAAGAAAATATGCATAATTTTACTGTGCTAATTACAATGGTACCTTATAGTCAAAAACTAAGAGTTGGCTGTGATTAAACTAGTTTAGCAATATATATTAAAAGTATGATAATATCAGATAATTTTGAAAGAACTGGGTAATCATATAAAATTATAGGGAAATTTTATACTCTAATACACTAAACACTGAATTATTATTTAGGTGTTTTTAGGATTTCAAAATGTTTTATTCCTTAATTGTTCAATTCTTAGCATCCTGTGTGTTAAGTATTTGCTACTTCTTTTGATGTGTTAAATTAGGTGGAATGTTATTTGTTTTCAAATGGCAGATCTTCTCTGCTCTTAGTCAACTTTGAAATTATTAAAATTTAATTTCCCATATCTAAGCTTTATATTTCTGAGTATTTTTTTCTTCTTCCGAGAAGTGAGGGAAAATTGACGGTATTCTACAAGCATGCAGCAATCAGTTCCAATATTTACATAGCACCTAATACACTGTCATATTTAAGGTGTCTTTTTTACATTATTTGCATTCCACACATAAATTATTCTATTTACAATGATTAGGGCAGCCAATAATTGCTTGGGATTGTTTATGGAAGAATGTTAGGGCTCCAGAATGGGATTGTTGTTCTAATTTAGGCATATTTGCTCTATCCGGTTCAGAACTGATTTAGGATCTGTGCTTCCAGGGAAGATATATCTCCTACAGCACTTCAGCACGGGTTTCTCTTGTCTATTTACTTTGGAGAGAAAAGCTTGTACTTGTTTTTATAGAGAAATCCTGGTTTCCAGCCAAAGCTCTCTGCACAACCAGGCTGATGTTCTTCTCCATCTTTTGGCGCATGGGGAACAGCCTGCTCCTGTAAGACTGCCTCCTTAGAGCACACTCAGCTTTCCTGGACTCCTTCACTCTTCAGGACTGCCTCCCAAGGGTCTCTCTCAACCAGTCCCCCAAACAAGGCAGTGTCTGCCCTCCAGAAGTACAAGCTAGCCATTCTGCTGATCCCCTTCCCGAATTCTCTGAGAACTGAAAACTCCCGTTTTGTGATGGCTGTGCCCAAGACGGCATCCAAGCACCACATTACCCACCAGTTCACACGCAGCAGGTCCAGTGAGGCATTGACTCACTCCCTCGTTGACTC
Organism: Neopelma chrysocephalum; assembly: GCF_003984885.1. Lineage (NCBI taxonomy): Eukaryota > Metazoa > Chordata > Aves > Passeriformes > Pipridae > Neopelma > Neopelma chrysocephalum. The sequence goes on along the minus strand of NW_020897731.1, from coordinate 8,381,592 downwards.
CCTCACCAGCTGCGTCAGGAAACTGTCTTCCACACATCAGGAACCTGCTAGACTGTCTACTCTCTGCTGTGTTGTATTTCCAGAAGACATTTGGTAAATTAAAGTCCCCCATTAGAACAAGGACTAGTAATCATGAGACTTCTCTCAGCTGCCTATAGAATATTTTGTCTGCCTCTTCATCCTAGTCATGTGGTTTAAAACAGATTCCTTTCTTGGCCTTCTCCCTGATTCTTACCCATAGACACTCAACCCTATTGTCACCGTCATTAAGCTCTAAACAATCTAACATACAGGGCTACCCTGCTGGCTCTCCTTCCTTGGCTGCTTCAGATCTTCGTGGAGAGGAATTCAAGGCCAGTGGAATTTTATGTTTAGATAGGATAGCTTACTAACACTTTCTAGTACTTCTTTTTTCCCCCATCCAACCTAGTGAAAAATCACAAGGAAGTTCGTGCAGACTTAAATATATTGCTCAATCACCACCAGAATGCATTGCAAAGTCAGAAATAAAAGCTGGAATTAGGGAGCAATGCTTGGATATTACAAGCTGTCACCCCCTGGTTTCAGTGTTTTATGTAAAAGACAGTTTTTCCTTTTCTATCCATTTGATGAAAAATTCATTTTCTTTCATAGAATCATAGAATTGACCGAGTTGGAAAAGACCTTTGAAATCATCGAGTCCAACCGCTGATCCAACACCACCGTGGTTAATAGACCATGGCACTAAGTGCCACATCCAGTCTGGTCTTAAAAACCTCCAGGGACAGTGAATCTACCACCTCTCTGGGCAGCCCATTCCAATGCCTGATTACTCTCTCTGTAAAAAATTTTCTCCTAATATTCAAGCTAAGCCTGCCCTGACACAGCTTAAGACCGTGCCCTCTTGTCCTTTGAAGAGCTTTTAAAATTTGTGTCAATATGAGCACACCACATGGATGTATCTCATGGGTATTTATTTTTAAATAATTGAACAAAATATGAAGTGTGAGAGAGAAATTACAACTTACTATTAATTTAAGAAGGGATCAGAATACAAAGACGTGGCCTATATGTAACAGAATTTTGTTATCTCCTTGTTCAAGATTGATTTAATTTTCAATTGTTTTGGGGTGTAAAATTTTTTTAATTGAACCACTTCCAGAAGAACTCGCCTCTAGAGGTAGCATTGTTTTATTCTGTTGCATGGTGTATTGCAGGACAGATTTCACATATAATTTCTTTTTCCTTTCCACATAGTGTCTTATCCCTACTGCTTTTATTTCTAGAGCTAAGGCTTGGAGATTGACAAAGTGTGGTTCCCCTAACTTGGAGAACTATCATGAGAAACAACAGGAAAAGTCTACTTCTTTTTTAAGGAGGTAATCTTTGAAGTCAGTAATGTTAGATTAATTCAAATTGATGTTATTTTTTAACTTAAAAATTCTTCTGTAACTCATTTGGTGTCCGGGTACACTTGGCCCTTAAAAGTCACCAAGTTCATAATCTCTGTCTCTTTTATTTTTTTTAAGAGATCCAGGTATTCTTGTGTGAAAGCAGAAAACAAAACCCTGGCTGTGGCTGGGACCACTTCTTGCTGAGTGGCTTTCTGTGACTGGATTGGCACATTCAGAGGTGGAGTAGAAGGGCCTTTGCTCCAAAAGTAGGCAACTCAAAAACACAAGGTAGCCTGAATGTGCTGCATTAAGGGAAAATGTAGACTGATAGATTTCTCCATTTTAATAGTTTCCCTGATACCATTTAGTAAAAATAAGTAAGGCCTCTTTCACCTTTATAGCATGATTTTTTGTGTTATATTAGGATTATTGTTTCTGTAATGCCTGTAAGACAATATGGGTCAAAGGTCCAATCCTGGGATCACGTTAAGCCTGGAAGTGTTGTAAACATCCGTCATTTGATAAAAAGAACGCAAAGTTGAGAAAAAATAAAAAGTGAATAGAAATAAACTCAAGGAAAAAAATAGAAGTCAGACATGAGAATGAGTTAAGTTGTACATGTAAGAGCCTTAAAAGGAGAATGGAATAGCTAGAAACTGTAAAGAGGAAATGAAGAAACTGTAAAGAGGAAATGAAAAGTTACTTTTAAAATGAATAGAACTTAACAGGAAAATTTATTGGATAGTTGATGTAGAATATGTGGCAAAGGTAATGACATATTTGGAAAGTGCAAATTTGGGATGGTGTATTTGGTTTGATTTTTTACTGTGCTTTCTTCTTGAACATTGTTTTAGCTTTACAGATTAATAGGAAATGAACTGACATTCAGATTGAGAGCGTAAGTAAATAATACAGAACTCATGACGTTCTAGTACTAAATACCCAGAAGAGTAAAATCAAAGAATATTCTTGCTTATATATTGGCCAGATATAACCTAAAATAACTGAAGTACACATGCGATTTTTTGAATGAATAAAAATATGGAGATTCTGTATTCCTGCCTGTATGGAAAAATCTGTGGGTTTAGTTAGTTACTTTAATTCAGTGCAGACAGCCTTCAAAGAAAAAAAAAAGAAGCTTATAGTAAATTGTAGATTATGTTTTTCTGTCTCTGCCTGGTAGGCCATAAATAATAGATTGTCAATGTTACAATTTGGTTTATGATAATTTGAAATTATAATGACTTTCTGAACAAAATTAAAAGTATCCGAGCTTCTCAACAGTTAGTAAAATTTTTTTCTAATGCAAAGGGTTTAGCAAACTAAGATGAGTGGTTGATACCAGACATCATTTATGAGATTCTTTTTAGAGTTATAACATATGTCTTTAGTAATAAGGGTGCATAAAATTACTTTTTTTCTGAGACTTCCCTTCACTTTATTCTATTGCCTTGTATAGCAAGTGGACAGGATTTATTAGGATTTATTTAGATTATTAGAATCGGAAACAAGAACAAGCATTTAAGTATAACCTTATTTATGCATATGCTGCATAAATATTCTTCAAAGCCTATTCTTCACTCTGGGTATCATCTTGGTAATCACATTAATAAACACAGGACAATTAGTTTTATACAGACTGTCCAATAAATCAACTGGGATTCTTTTTCCCCTGATACATAGCCTGGGCAAGATCTTCTCAGGAGCTGTGCAAAATGCCTAATACCCATTCGTGTGTATCAGAGTTTGGGGTTCAGCACTTCTAAGTTCACATCCTGAGGCGCAAAAGCACTCCTTTGTTTCTCAATCAATAAAGAATACATTCTTCCTGGTTACGGATCAGGGGTTTGAGCAGTGCATGTCTCCCTGACAGCACTATATTTTGCTAGCTGGAGGCACTGATGATGCTGATGTGTATTTCTTTAATTTCTATTCTCACTTTCAGCGAGAATAGAATCTAATTAGATTCTGGTGATGCTTAAGAAGAGGAAGGGACAGTGTTTCTCTGAACATTATTCTATCTAATGCAGAGAGTAGTAGTTTTCTGATATGCAGCATTTAGCACACATGAAAACAGATGTGTGTCTTTAGCAAGCTGTCATTTCTCAAACTTACAAAAACTGTACCAAGAGAAGCTGGGGAGAATCGCAAAGCCTGGGTCTGGAAGCAGTGGAGTGCAGTGCTGATAGCAGTGTGCTCCCTAGTGCAAGTTTCCAGAGCGCGTTTCTTCTTGGCACTGACACAGCCAAGTCTCCTGCTCCGACACAGATGTTCCTCCAGCAGCTCTAAGTAACGCTGCTTGACGGATACAATGTCATACCCAGGGGTTCGTGGTCCACCTCAGCCTTCTAAGAGGACTCGCTACTGATGAAATCAAAAGCTTAGAGAAGCATGAGATGCAGGGCTTTATTTAATATTTTGTCTCAGCTACAGTGGCTGATGAATCGCCACAGCTCAGTATAGTGCTGCTTTACAACCCTGCAACTTTCTTCAAAGCAAACTCTTGGTAAAATCTTCCAATTTCCCTCTGATTGCAAACTGGTGTGAAGACTGGAATGATTTGCCTGTTGGAAGAATGTTGACTCTTGAGTGGGAGTCGGAGGGACTGCAAACAGTGGGTATTGTTGTGATTATATTTGCATCTCTGAAGCTGCTTCATTTGCTGGGACTGATTGATTTTTCAGAAGGTAAAGTGGTCACTCACAGTTGTGCTGCTTGTAGGTGTGGTGTCTGATATGCTAAAATAGACTTAGAGCATCAGCTATGAAAGAAAGCTGTGAAATGAAAAATGTGAAAATAACAGACTAAAAATCCTAGTTTGTTTCTGCTGGTTTTATTTTGTTATTGAAAACAGAAGTAGATGCTCACATAAGATTTATATTTTACAATGAATTTACAATTGTCTGTGAGTGGATGTTTATTAGAAAAATTGAAAATAGTGAACATAACACCTATCAGTTGCCTTTGAAAGCTGCTCACTGATACTGAACTTGGTAGTTCAGTTCATATTTACAGAATGCTTTGCTCTTCTGATTTATGATGCAATTAGAGTTTTGTTCTCAATCAGTATCTGTGTTTTAAAAATCTGTTTCATGCAATACACTATTCCTACAGAATGAGCTTTAGGATCAAGCCTGCTCTACACCTTTCAAAAAAAGGCATAGATGCCAACACTAAACGTGGGTATTTAAAATATATATAATGCATATATGTTTTAAAAATTCTCATTTGTTTGTTCAGAATTTTCTGTTCTCTACTATACGGGTCATATTATTTCATCTACTTGCAAAGAGGGCTTTACATTAATTTATTAGGATATTTTGTCTATACGAAGTGAGGGGGTTTTCACATTTTGTAGAAATAAGCTCTTTCAGTTAATTGTTACGGAGATGTTTTGCTGTCGACTTTTCAACTTTTTCACAAAATGCCTGGTGTGGACTGCTATAGTAAACAAAAACTATTCACTCAATGAAGCCCTTTCTCAAAAAATACTTGCTTTTGTCAGTATGTTTGCTCATGTGAGTCCAAACTAATCCTTTTTGCTGTGTAACTGCTTTCAGTCATAATCACACAGCTAAGGAGACCACTCCAGTTTTCTGAAACATTAACTTTTCATCATGCAATAGGATCTTTGATGGATGTAGATTCACATCATCACCTCATAAAATTGTTCAGAGAGCTGAAAGAATTTGAAATCTTTAAGACAGCACTTATATAGTTACTGAACTATTGAAATATATCATCCTTCAAACTGTATGTGGTAAGAATCTATAATATTTGCTTTGTTACTATATAATGCATTGGTTATGGAATTACTTTTTCAATTCTAAACAATGGTTAATTTACCCCTCAGCATTGCTCACATTTGGGTTTTTTAATGCTCTGAATGTATAGCATTTGTGACATCTAAAAAAATTGTCATAGTTATGGATTTGCTTTAAATTTATTCCATATGATAACAGATAGGAAAAAATATTAAATGCAATTTTTTTTTAGCATATGATTTCTCATAGAATGGTATTATCATTAAGTTTGTGGGAAATGGTTTCAAGTGATGTCAGCTATATTAAATTGCTCTTTAAAAAAAAAAAACCTGGTACAAATTAATCTGATTTTAATATGAATAGTATGTTCAAGATGATATATCAATTGAAATATAACACCCAACAGTGTCATGGCAGGTCCTCACATGATAATACAATAATTTCACTCAGTAGTACCTAGATGTAAAAAGATTAAACATTATCAGGTACAGCTGATATATTTTAACTGCAGTGTGAATAACTCCAGTGTCTCAGGGTATTTCCAGTTTCCCTGAAGCTGATCTCTGCTATTCAACTCTTCCATGTTGGGGTGCTGCCATTACCATTAAACAAGAATTCTGCCCAAATGATTAAGGAATATTTTATAGGGTATTCTAAGTCAACAAATTAATAGTTTGTTGTTCACCTACTGAATGCAAGAAAAGCCTTTCTGTTTATATCCAAGGAGGACCACATTTGAACTGTCAGTGTTGATCCAGAAACCAAAATGAGCAATGAGTCTTCCCCATCTACCACATGGAGGCACGTCATGGGCCATATGTTGAAGCAAATATATTCCCATAGTTAGGGACTTATATTGTGAATATCACTGAAAGAAAGGACAGCATGCCTGATGTTTGCCAATAAAGCACAGAGAAAACAACTAAAGGAAAAATCTTAGTTGCTAACTTGTTATAACTCCACTGACTTTAGTGAGGTTGTAATGATGCATTAGTGTGGTATGATGGATGATCACCTGCCTTTACATTACATAGCAAGGAAGTTATGATGAGGAAGAGCTTGACTTGCCCTCATGATTCCATGAGAGAACAGGAGAATCCAGTCAATCTGCTTAGTTTTATTACAGAGTTTAGCAATTGCCAGGACAGAGAGGAACCTGATCTTATCCTGTGTCCCCGACTAGGGACTATGTTATTCTGCTTCATCCATTCTCCACTTTCCAATAAGCAGGACACAGAGACCAGAATGGAAAGAAAGCTGGCTTCACGGGAGCCAGCAAGCTGTTTCAGTTATAAGGACAGAATTGAATCAATACAACTTTTACTAGAAAAGAATGAAACTCTCCTTTGCCTCTCCTTCCATTACTTTGAAAGTGGTTTGATACTAATCAATATCTTCCCTCCAACTTCCTTGCCTGAAACTTTTGCCACTGGGCAGCTTTTCTCCAAAGCTTTTGTTTTATTCCTCAGGTAGAAGGGGAGGAGAGGAAGGAGATTAAACTAAAGCAATGGATCAGAGCAGTAAAGCAACAGCACCAGGCTTAGAGGAAGTTCGTTCACCAGAATCTTGGAGGGGAGAGATTGCAAAATGAAGGATTCACTTTGCATTTGTGTGTCCAGAATAGCTGCCAAGTGGTAGCTATGCAGAGAGATTATGTAAACATGTGTGTGCAACTTTGTAAACATTGGGAAAACACATAAATCAAAGTCTTTGAAAGGACAAACTTTATGTCTCTTCCTACATCATGCATTGATTATATTTTGAAGTGTAACACCTCATACAGAAATGTTTTTCTTTTGCTTGTGAATAGAATGCATCCAATCTTGCAATCTATTTTAGACCCTCTTATTCCTCCTCTTTTCCTCAAACTAATCTCTTAACAGTTTCCAGAGCTTGTAGTTGTCTTCCAAATATTATCTTTTTATCTTATTCAGATAAAAACATCATTTCTGGCATATGAATGTCCCATGAACTCCATGTCTTTTGGCTAGTAGGACACACTGGTCTCTATACGTCTTTCAGCTCAATAGGCCTATCAAGGCTAGGAAGGAATATTTGATCCTTAGTTTCTTTTACTATGATGCAGAGAAAAGACTAGTTCACTTGTGGTAATCAATAAACATATTTGGTTGCAAAGTCATTTTTTGTGAGTAAATAGAGTATTTTGTTGCTTTAGTTAGAATTTGGAAGTTGGAAAAGGGGTAAATAGAGATCATTTTAAATAGAGGTATTTTTCTGTCTTGGCATAGATCTTCTCTGTACAAGCACAGAAAGATCCTTTTTTTTTTTATTTATTTCTGATTTAATCTGGATGGACAGGAGTCACCTCCAGTCCAGAAGTTATGTTAGCGCACTTATCTATTCTGTCACACTAACTGCTAAAATGTGGCCTCTTTCATAGTTCCGATACTTAAAAGCACAGAGCAAGTGTTAGGTCTGTCTGCAACCATCTGTGTTAACATGCTCTTATTTACCCTTATGGCTTTAGCAAAACCAGGAAGGTTTAAAATATTGTCTTGAGTGCAGTATGACTGTCACCCTTAGAAAATGAATGATATGGGGAAAGAAGTAATACTGAGAAATTCTCAATTGCATCATATATTCTAAGAAAAAGAACACCAAAAGGCATGGGAATTTTCTTCTTGTCTACATGTGGCTGATAAGAATAATCCTAATTTGAATGTCCTTCCCTGTCTGCTGGAAGCTGTGGTACAAGCCCAGCTTCCAACAGACTCACCTATGCTGCTCCCTCTTTTGTATGACTTCTCTCAGCCAAACGGGATGCAATGTAGCATAATTCCACAATAAAGAGAAAGATGAAGAATGCACCACACAGGAATACTGGTCCCCTTGCCTTTTCTCAGAAGCTGCTTGTAACACCTGGTTTCAGTAAGCTATTCAATTTTCACATGGTGAAATGTCCATTTCCTACCTGTCCTTTTTTTTTCTTCAGACACTTGTAGAATCAAGGGAACTACTTTATTCCTCAAAAGATTCTGTTCATGGATGCTGATAACCCAGATGCCAATTCATGGCATCAAGGTATATAGTATTATTAGTTTTCCTGTGATCATCAGTGAATCTTACACACTAGAAATGAGAACAAATAGCTCCTTTGTCATCAAATGTACTAGCACCTGTGCACATAGACTGTTTGTTTGCTGCATATGGCTAGATGAAAGGTGTTAAGGTTCTTTCCAAAAGCATAATTCTTCCCCTCAGAGGTAAACAAACTGGTTTAACATTTTTCTTTTGATTTGTTTTGCCAACCTTCTTTGTACATCTTGACAGAGATTCTGGATTCAAGGTCTCTAAAGGAAAGTCAATCTATAGAGGTATCTATATATTGCACAGCAGAGAATAGTTACTTCAGGCCAAATGCACAACTACATTAAGTTGCTGCTGTAAATTCAACCTTGATCCAAACTGATATAAAAATAGAGGTGTGAATTTCAGTATGCTCATTTATAAGGTCATGTGTTCTTGGACATACATATTTTTGTATGCTTCTGTTAGATGCAAGACAGGCTGAAACTTACTGAAACTTCTAACCATCTCTTTATTCTCCACCTACCCTCAAAAAGTAGGGTCTTCCAGGCTTGGGAGCATGATTATGTTTGGGAAGCACTGTCTTGACTAACCTTAACATAAATACATTGAAACTGAAATTTTTTTTTTGTTTTACTTTCCTTTTACTTTAGTGTTTTTTCTACCTAATGATACAGTCTAATGATACAATGCACAAATGGCATACAAGTGTAAAGTAATGTGCTTAGTAAAGAGGAGCAAATGTCATTCTTTCATGTCAAAATCAGGTAAATCATGCTTTTACCCAAATAGAAATAAAATGGGACAATTTAATGAAGAGTTTTGAGGAAGGGCTTAATGGTTAATGAAGATCTTTTCATCAGCTGCTTTCCATGGACTTCTCCAAGGCATTGTAACATCCAGATCAACTGAATCGCGGAGGAATAGGTCATTTTAAGTCCATATCAATCTGGTATCCAATTCAGAATTTAGATACTGGTTGTGTGAAAAATAGTGAGGACTATTTAAGATATGTTACAAATATTACCAGAAAAACTTCTGTAAGGATAACTTATGTACTATCTCTTCAAGTGGGAGTTCACAGATGATAAGGCATTATGAATTTTCTGGACTGCTTAGATAAAACATTTCTTTTTAGTATGAAGTCACCCACTTGTATTGGGTCTGGCTGAGCTGGAGTTCATTTCCCCACAGTAGCCCTCACAGTGCTGTGCTTTGCATTGGTAACTAGAAGGGTGTGGATAACACAGCGGTGTTTTGGCTACTGCTGACAACAGCATCAGCACTGTAACATTCCTTCCTCAATCAAAGGCAAGATTCTGGGACAGGACACAAGTAGGCCCAGCTGACCCAAACTGACCAAAGGGATATTCCATACCATGTGACGTCAGCTCAGATATAAAAGCTAAGGCAAGGAGCAGGAAGGCAGGCATTCATTGTCTAATGGCTGCCTGCTGAGGAACCGTCATGCGTGCTGAAGCCCTGCTTCTTGGAAGTGGCTGACCATTGCTGCTCATGGAAAGTAGAGAATAAACCCTGTTATCTTTCACTTTGCTTTTGCTTTAGTAAACTGCCTTATCCGTACCCACGGATTGTTTTCATCTTACTTTCTCCCCTGTCTGGCTGGGAAGGGGAGTGATAGAACAGCTGGGTGGGCACTTGGCATCCAGCCAAGGTCAACCCACCACACCACTGTACTAAAATTTTACTCTCTGGCTCAGGATCCTCCACTATATTTACATTCTAACTTGGGGAGGGCTCTTTTTGGCCAGACTGCTCTGTGAGAACCCTTCCCCATAATTGGATTCTCCACTTCATATTCTTGATTTTTTTTCAAGAAAACGTTCTTAGTGATAGTCATTTTAGGCGGGGGGATTGACTATTTGCAAGCAGGTAGGGTAGTTTCTCCTTGTATTCATCTTTGCAAGGATAGAGTTGCTTTTGAGCATCATTTGAAGTTTCTTAAGAGATGCTGAGTATTCATCTGAAGCAGATCATTCATCGAGAGATGTCCTGGCCATTGCTGGCCAAAATTACATATGTTTTGAAAGGAAAGGAGGTATTTTCTTCCAGAATATAAATACAAACACTAAAAATAAAGGGAGGTGACATATATTTGATACCTGCAGAAAAGTCTGCATCTAACCAGTTTGCATCCCAGAGCATGGATACCAGGAGCTTCCTACAGAATGTCCTGCTTTTCTCCATGCATTCTGCCACTGCTTCCTGCTCAGGCTGCTTTTAAAATGTAGCTGTGGATAAAATAATTCATTTTAAGATGACAGAAATTTGGTATGACAAAATATGTTTCTGAAAAATAGCTACACTTGGTCAGCTGAGTATAGGTGAGGAGAGAAAAGCATTGCCTAATCACTAATGTACTTTAGGGATGAGAATCTAGGCTTTACTGTTGGAATATGACATTTGCAAAGACATGAATAATCATTGCCTAAAATGACATTATAGAACAAGATTAAATATACAAAATGATGGAATGACTGAATGAAAAAAAATTCACATTAGTGTACTGATGTAGAAATAATGCAGTCACCTTTGTTCTCTCTCTTGACTTCTAAATTATTTGTTCCATGTTTGACACACTTTTTGACCAGAATTCTTTGGCCTTTGATATTAATGAGATATGGGAGATACTCAGTGAATTTTGTTAGGATTTATGTATCTGATTACATGCAGACCTATTTGAAACATCAAGATTTACAAAGCAGTTAAACTTGTTCCATGTAATGCAAAAATAGTAACATAATTTGGAGAGATTGAGTGCATCTATGTATGCATGTGTGTACATTTGGTGAAGAAAGAGGAATAATATAAAATGAAGACTTTGTGTGTCAAATAAGTAACTTTTAATGGTTATGGTATCCCAAGAAGGCAACTATATAATGAAAGGTCTGACGTAGATACAAGTAGGTCTCTTTTGATGTTAAAAAAAATAAGTCATTACTAATCAAGTCATTATTTGTCTGTAAATTATGCTACTGCTGAATAATCTGTATTTTCATGTTAAAATGGTACTCTATTGTGCAGATTGATTATTTTATATTTGCCTGTAAGTAGATCAATGGATTCCATATGTGCATTTGACTGATTTTTGGATATCTATATAGATGAACAAACCCTGACTATTTCTGATAGACATCTACCCTTATTTGAGTACATTTTTAACCTTCCACTAATCACTTAAGGAAGAATGAGTTATGCCATATGAAACAAATATTTTTCAGACAAAACAACTTTTGAAAGTTAGAAGGAGGGATATTGATCGAAGTTGAGTGAAATAAGTCAAACCAAAATGAAGTGCCACAGTTTAGTGACTGTTTCATGATGCTCCCAAAGGAGGCTTGTTCCTTGCAGATAAAACTGTTGTGTTTGGGATGGGAGAGTGAAATTAGAAAATTAGAGGAAAGAAGATACAGTTGAGAAGAAAGGACAAAAAACCTTAGTTTGCTTAGTGATCAATCACCAAATGATTAAGTAGCAAAGTAAGGAGGTCCTCAATTTTATTTTTTTTTTATACAATAGAAAAATTGGGAAAGTAAATAGGCTGAGTTTCACAGAGTTAGATTTTTATATGTCAGGTGTCAATCATATTACGTTCAAGCACGTACTCCCGAGTAAGGAGAGGAAATGTAGCACTGACTGCTCAAAAACAAGATTTATATTTCCCAGTGATCTAATGGGAACTCCTCACTAAGTTGTGAGTCTCCAGGCATCCACAGTGACTGAAGGACTGGTTTCAGCCTAGATGTATCTGAAAATGCAACCCTAATGTTTAACCTGTGTACTAGCATTTGACCTATATCTTTATTATATTGTAAATAATTTAGATTTCTTTGCTTCTCAATAAAAGATCGTGTTCTAGATTTTATACGTCATGACAAAATTTGAGCTAAGGTAAACTGGGTAGGTTAACATTTGTTTTGCAAAGTTATATTTATGAAGCAATAATCTGCATTTCTCCCCCTGAGATGGCAACAGAAGAATATTCCACTTGATGTGAAATACATTACTGGTGAAAAACATTACTTTCCACAAGTGGTAGAGCAGTGGTGTTGCTTACATTGACATACTGCTAGCTATTTTTTACAAGAATGTGTGTGACTATTATTCTTAGACTCTTGGTTAATCTGCATTCAACATCTTCCTATATTTCTTCTGTAGTCTGAATTATTTAAAAGTTGTTTCATTATTTCCTTGTCAGATGGGTAGCAATTGTCAGCAACTTCAATTACATAATTAAAAGAATCACAATTAAATAGAAAGCTGGGATGGGATTCAGTAAGTGTCATTGTGTTTCCTTTGTGACTTTAGGAAATCTAGAAAATTGTGAAAATTACACTGGTTGAGTTACAGGCCGTTGTGAGAGTAAATAGGTTAAAGAGGCATCATCAGGTGCTAAAGTGGTGAGGCCATACGGTGAAAATTGAGACACATCAACAGATCTCTTTTAATCACACTGTCAAAACTAGGAACCCAAGTTTGAAACTTGATAATGTTGAGTGATGAGTATCTTCAACCTGTTGAGATTTTATAAACAAAAAAAAATCACTCTGAATCCAGCCAGAAAGGTGTTGGCATCAGTCAACACCTAAGACTTATTTTTTTGCTATGAATAGGATATACTTTCTTATTGAGAAAGCAGGTTGTCTAGTCTCATATTCCAATAAAAAATAAAAAGCTGTTTTAAAATAAATTATAATAAAATTTTCGCTATACCATAATCAGTATCTTGTGTTGTACTCCTATATACTTTCTGCAGTTACAAATGCTTTATTTTACCTATTCTTTTGAAGAAAACCTTTTCTGTTTCTTCTTTGTTTATTATGAGTAATAGAATTTATTTGTACTCATATGCATATATTTACAGAGAGGAATACACTCCTTTATGAGATATGTAGCACATAGAATACATTATACACATATGCAATGAAATATATATGGAAAATAATTTTAGATTTCAATTCAGGATGTACTAAGTGCAGGTAGATGGATTTGGTGTATTTCACAGACTGCATATTAAAATAAATTCTTGGCTGACTGTATTTCCTTTGAAATATATCAAAATACAGGCCTGATTTCTCAGTCTCTTACTCATGTGAATAGTTTTTAATACAATATACTTGTAATATGGATGCATTTTTAATTTCAGCATGAGGTGCTGTTTTGTTATTAACGTGAAGTTTTTCCATGGGATTTTGTTTTCCCAAACCTAAGAAATATAATTAATTATAATTTTGAATTCTAAAATAACTTATAAATAATGTGAAGGAACTTCTTTTTTTTAGTTTAACATTGCATATAGACTCTTTCTTGTTATATTTCAATAATGATGTACTGCAAATAAATGGATTTTTCTTATTTTTCAATAATAATGAATATTACTTACATTGCTGAAAAAAATAATTGTTTCCAGTTCTTTCTCCCTCTGGGCAATTTTTCATCCTCATTACTGAAGTCACTAAATGGAGCCCAATCCATTAACCCACAATAATTTTGGGAGGTTGGATTCAGCCCCTGATCCTCAGGTGGATCAAAAAACTTAAACTTTTCTACTTGCTTTTCTCAGATGAAGAAATCTAATGCATTGCAGTAAATACAGAACTTATGCTGTATAACAAAAGTTATATATATCCATCAGTGTACTCTCTCAGCAGAATATTGTGCACAAAACAGGCATTCGAAATATAGCAATCAACACAAGTATAGGCTGTTTTTATGGAAGTAGATAACCTCAGTGTAATACCAATAAATGGATGCTTCACTGTGTACCCATATATTACCATGAATGTATGCTTCTAATTTTTTTCCAAATGGAGATGAAATTGCTGGAAATAATGTTATTAGAAGCTTTTATTCAGATCTGGTTTATCTATGCCAGGTTAAACTTGGATCTCATGGATGAATACTTAAATAGAAGCATTGGATACATTATAATTAGGTAAAACCCTTAGTAACAAACTCTTGCTCTTATGAATTTTAATAATTGTGCAATTTTGTATTATATGTATAACCAGAGACAGTAGTTGCAACCATCCTATTGGTTCTTATATACAAAATTAGATTTTCTGCCTAAAGGCTTTACAGTTCAAGGGCTGTTTCTATTTGTACTGCTCCAGGAGCAGCGAGAGAGAAGGCTGGCGACACAGGGAGCAGCAATCTCATTTCTAGTTCTCTGCTGCTGAGAAGGAACAAGAAGCAGCAGGTCAATATTTATGGCACCTCACCTTTTCTTCACTCTACATGGCATCCTAATCCAGGACATCTGATGGGAGGAAGGAAGAGAGAGAGATGAGATTGGATGTATTGCTTACATGAATAGAAAGCAAAACTGAGTGGGTACTCAACTCTTCTCTGATGATGAGGAGGTGGCAAATGACATAACATTTGCTTGCAACAACATGGAAAGGCAAGAGAGTTTCTGTGTGCTATATGGGTCAGCCATGCCTAGAAGCATTGCAATGGAAGCACATTTTTAAGGAGGGCTTAGAACTATAACAGATTAGTTCATTAGGAGAGTTAAACACGAATCGCGAGGAAGGAATCACAGCAGGGTTTGTTAAGGGCCTGATGATGTTAGCAGCCTTTTAAGAGTACATGAAAACCAGAAGAAATTCAGGGAGGGGGAGGGCAGACACAACACCAAAAAAAATTAAACTGTTTAGAATTTTTTGTTGCCATTTTCCCAGAGTAGTATAGTTATTTACATTATTGGATGATAAGTGGACAGTTGAAAACCAACTTTCAAACAAAGAAGCCCAGCAATGCAGGAATACAAATAAAGATGCTCTCTTTTTCAGAAGACTTGAACTATGAGTATGTGTCAGATCTCAGAAGAAACTTTTCAGCAAATTAGGCCACCTCAATTCAAATTCCTAGGTATTGATCTTTGTGACCCAATTTAGATGCCTACATTTGAAAATGTGGTTCTTTGCATGCTATTTGTCCTCAACACAAAATCTTTTTTGATGTTTTTTAGGACTTTAAAGTTGTATGATCTGTCTCTTCACTGAGATGAATCCAGAGAGGTCTAAAGCATGCCCTGGTACTTAATTTATCCAGGTTTTGGTGATTTGGTGTGAAATGTAGCAGACTCGGATGGCCAGGAAACTGCCTGAAAACTACATTAAACTACTTCACAATACCATTTTTTGATGCTACATGTTTTAGAATTTTTCCCTACCCTCTTAAAAGTAGTAGGACATTAGAAAATAAGTAGCAAAAATGAATTCAAAGATTTGTGATTTGCAAGTTCCTAGAAGGGACAGATTCATGAGAAAGGCTGGGCTGAGATTAACTAAGTGATTCTCCTTCAAAATTATTATTATTATATGATAAAGTACTGGATTATGAGGGTGTGAAGGTGTGGTATGCAGTGGAAGTGTAATAGGCTTAAAGGAGGAAAGTAGGTCTGTATGTCAAATGTACATCAAAGACATCATGTGACAGTCCCATAGTTTATGACCATACTTCAACGATCTATTTAAAATTAAGAAGTTGAGTCAAAATTATCTGAACTCTATAGAACTCTTTAATGGTGATTTATTTTGTTATTGTATGATGTAATAAAGAATGACAAAAACTTCCTGGAGCAAGAATGATCTAATAAGTATTGTAAATTTTAGCCACCAAAGTAACATTTTTCCACAAATTCTGAAACACCACTAGGGACTCTAATTAAAAAAAAGGATAAAAGAAACTATGATTAATTATTAATCTCCAGAACTAAACTGGTTTAATTACTTGAAAAATAAAGATCATTTTCAAAGCTAACAGGAAAGGTAAATTTTCTGTCAATATTTATTGCATTAGACCTTTCTGTTTTCTCTCAGTTTTGCGTACTGCACAGTGATGCTGCCCTGTCTTCTGATAGGTGTGTTCACAGGCTGGATCTAAAAGGCATCTTTGTACTCTTTTAAAGCTATTTGTTATCTCACTTTAACCCTTAGTCTAATAATTGCTCCATATGACAAATAGGCAACCAGACACTGCTCTGTGAGCTGGGGGTACGACAGTGTCTGTGATGTGAGCAAGGGTGTGTTGCTCTGGAGACAGACAACCTCCTTACTCTCCTTTACCTACGTGTAACGTTCAATGCCATGTACACATCATCAGCAAAGCAAATTTCAGACAGCAGAGACTGTTAGCAATAATATTTTCAGTGTAATCCAAATTAACCTTAGGTCAAAAAACCTCTCTCTTGTTATTCCTTCTGCAACAATATTTTAAATTAGATTAATACACTCTGAGGTGTTTTACCTGTCACGTTCAAATGAAAGCAGTGAAGCACATGCTGTCTATTTTTCTGAATAGCTATTTAATTTGAAAGCTATTTTTAACAAAAACAAGCAGTTGTGATAGTTCACAGTATACATTCATAATGTATAGCTATTTGGGGCCTGTCTTGCATTTTCTGCCAATTCCCATTTCCCCATGAAGGAACCTTGATTATAATCTTCATTGTTAAAGTCACCAGGAGAAACGCAGAATGAGCCCTCCTTGTTGTTATAAGCAAAACAGTGATCTTCAGAAAATATGAATAAATTACTGTTTTTCAAAGAGTAGAAAGGTCACCGTCTACCTGTCTGTTCTTTACGGAGTGAAAATGTCTGCTTGCTACTGTTAGTTTAATAAGACCTATTAATAATAAAGAACTGTTTTTGTCAGGAGAAAAAAATTAAATGTCAATGGATTTTCAGCCCCCTTTTCACATGATGCACAAATTTATCCATTCACAAAATTGCATTATGAAAACGAGACATTTGTTGCCATAAATTATTAATTGCCTTTTTGGTTTGATTATGTTTTTAATTTTGTTTTGCCCTTTTTTTTGTACTAGCACATGTAATTCAAAGACATCTTTGGTTTAAGCAAATCCTATAGGCAAACTGCTATATCACAGTGGCTGACTGTTATAATAGCTGTGAAGAAATCTACCTTCCTTGGCAATTCATTTGTAGTAAAATCACCTCTAGGCTCCTTCTGCTCTCTTTAAACTCTCCTTGATCCCATGCTAGGAGAGAAAAATAGCTCAGCAAAGGCAATTGGTTTTGCTAGGCTATCCCAGCTGGAGCATGGAGGCTGCCATACATGTTTTCACCAATGCAGCTTGTGGGCCACAGGTCACCGCAGTGCAAGAGCAACATGGGTGAAGCCGCGTCTGTCAGCTGGCAGTTCCCCTTGATGGGGACAGATTGAATAACATCCTGGCCCTAAACTGCAATGGCGAGAGTTTTCAGAGAGAAGAGTGAGTGAATGGTCTCTAGCTCCTTCCACCGAGCCAGCGGCAGGCTGTCGGGGCTGGGCCACCTAGGGACAGCATGGCTTTATCTAGCCTTCTGTGGGACCCTCTCGTGCATAGTAAAGAAGTGGTGTCTATTCCCAGGGGAGGAATGGTCTGGAGAACCTTCATGTGTGTGTCCTGGAAGCAGATAACCAGTCTGGCAAAGAAACTGAGTTTTACTCCCTGCTTCTCTGTGGAAGATACTACTCATTTTTCTATCAGACTGTTACAAATTTGAACTCATTCAACTGACTTGACTTCCACTATCCAGTCAGCTCTTTTAATCATTTTCCTTTCCCATCAGTTGTCTCCGGTAAAGCAAACAGAATTTTTACTTTTACAATTCCTTCTTCAGCATCCTCCTAAAATGCTGCTTAATAAACATTAATATTTTCACACTTGCCTTAATTTTAAAAATCAGGCCTAAAGGTGGGAAGTGAGTGTCAAGAGCCACTGAATGCACCATTGCAAGACAGTATAAAACAGCTCCCATTTCAGATTACCAGAGAGCTAAACCTTAATATAGTCTGAAATATGTGTAGGGGCAAAGAGATTCCTAGGAACATCTGGTAACAACTTTTCAAGAATAGGGGTTTTTGTCTCTTATGCTTCTACAGATTTCAGAAGAGCTAATTCTTGCTGTGCTGATTTCCCTACAGTGGTCTCCCGCCAAATGCATATTTATCATACTTGACTAATGTTTTGTATAAATTGATTGGTTATTTCATGTACCAAAAATATCTTCCTATGGAAGACACCTCATGTAGTATTTGGATTGTTACCTACTGTTTGTCACAGCATCATTTCCAAACCTCCCAATGTACTACAACCCAAAGGAAATTAATATCTCAAAATGACAATTCTCTGCTCTGTTGAAAGCATATATAAATGTATTTTTCAAGGTTATCTATGATATTGTTGAGCTGCAATGCTTTTCATTCATTCTATACTTTATTTTTTATTAGGAAACTGCACAATCTTCTACTGTATGGTCATGTTGGACTTTTTGTTCATTTGAAAAATGAATTATTAAAGTTGCTGACCGAAGCACAAATATTCAGCTTCATTTAAGTCCTGATGGAGTTACTGGTAATTGGAGAGGTGTAGCTAAATTTTCTAATTTATTTATAGGTGTAGTTCATTGAAAAAGTTATTCAAGAAAATTTACAATATTCTGGTGATTATATGTGATGCAACATTGACCATCTCCATAAATAACAGAGGTAACTGAATGTATTATACAAACTATTTTGTACAAACACTTATAACACAGCGACAAATTGGAATGTAATATATTTTACAAGTTCCTCTTTGAGAAAGGCCAGACAAAATGGATTGATTCAGCAAGAAGCAAACTTTTCCCTTGGAATGAATTCCTACTTTTTTAAGATAAATGGTGAGAAGGCTGTGCAAAGGGGTCAGAGGAAAAGGGATATGAACTATTCTCCTGAAGCAGTCTACAACTACATTTTTCAAACTTGGAGGCTACTCTAGCTACAGCTGCCAAAGCAGGAGTTATCTTGACTGTCAGGCTTTCAGTTCTTTTCCAAAAAGAAGATTTTATCAGCAATATTTGTCAGTGAGCCAGAGAAAGCTCATCTGTCTGAGAGAGAACTCAGTTACCCTCGCTCAGGGGTCAGCTAAACTTTGGAACTTGCCTGCAGCCAAAGGTTCCGACCCAATTTACTGAAAGGTTTTTTTTTATCAAGCTTTAGAGTGTGAAGCCATAATAACTTGTGTTTAGATCCCTTATGGTAAACAAGTAGATCTTCACCACTGTACAGCTTTCCAAAGACAGTAAATACTAGCTTCTCTGCTCACAAGGTTCTTTCTTGCAGTAAAGAATTGGTAACTTATTTATTTCTCAATATATTTCCTGTATCACAGAAATCAGTCTACATAAAAGTTGTCACCATGACTAGGGTTTATGTCCACCTCTCAACTTTGTGAATTTGGTCTGATCTGTACATTTCTGTAATTATTGCAATGACTGGTGTTAAAGATTGAGAAAGTGTTACAGACTGATGTAGATAGATATATTATATAATTTTTCAGTTTCATTCTTCCTGTATACTTAAAAAACCTTTGTTCAAGGAGTAGGGCTGGATGTCAAACTGACATTTTCAATTGAGACCAAAGTAAACCAAACAAGAAACTACATGTGCTTTTCTGATCAGTGTTTATAAAAATATTGTGCTTGAACTTTTACTGCCAAATAAAACTTTAACATTATCTGTCCTCCAGACTGATAACATAGGCTTTCCTGTGGTACAAGTGTTGGTAATGACATACCTTAGATATGACTTAGACCCCTGCCTTGTAGGGGCTTAAAACTTCCTTACTTGAAACTTCCTGACCCTTACCTTTCTAAAGAGGTTGCTTAGAAAGAATTTGGTGCTGCAGGGTGCTAATCACATTTCTTCTCTCCAGGAAAACAATTACAGAAATGTGTAAATTAAAAGGCAATTATTTCCATTACAGTCTGTACACTTAAAAATCAGTTGAATGAACTGTGCTTAAACTTACACAAAACTGAAAGCTAGAGTAGCATTAGAGCAATTATTACTTGGCAGGGTCAAATACATTGTTAGCCATTAGGCCTAATTTATGGTGTTGTCTTTGGTTTACCTTGAAAATTATAAATGATAAAGATGTCAGGTATGAATGAGCATGAGTGAAA
This sequence comes from Neopelma chrysocephalum, assembly GCF_003984885.1. Lineage (NCBI taxonomy): Eukaryota > Metazoa > Chordata > Aves > Passeriformes > Pipridae > Neopelma > Neopelma chrysocephalum. The sequence continues at coordinate 8,361,429 of NW_020897731.1, read as the reverse complement.
ATCAACAACTCAGAGACTTCTCATCAGTAGTTCATGGTGTCACTCTATTATGGCAGAAAAAATCAGGGAAGTTTGCAAGATACATTGATTATAAAAACCGTCTTATTTAAACCATGTCTAATGTTGCTTCCAGTGTATCCAGAAATGTACATTAGTTATCATTGTGAAATCAACCTTTCCCAGCAATTACCACTGAGTGATATGTGGATATTGCAGCTGTTTCATGGACACACAAAAGCCTTTGCTCTGCAAACCATCCATTCTGTTTCTCAGTTGAAAAACATAAATAAATCCTGCAGAACTCTGAGCACATGGCTGTGCTAGAGATGAGGTAGCGGCTGGATTGCTGTGGAAATTTATGGGTCTCCAACCAACCCTGTTAAAAATTTACTATACTAATACGCAGAGTCAGAGTTGCTGTGCCACAATAAAAACCAAATTAGGCAATAGTATTATTGTAGGTTACTATCATGCTCTTGTTGATACAGAAATGCTGTCTAACTCACAGATGATTCCTCCTAGTAGAGAATGTAATAAAATATTCAGGCTCTTGTACAGCTGCATTCTGTGGGTCTAGGGAGAAGACTAAGAAATGCCTCCAGAATAGCTCCTGGCTGTTTTGTGAGTCACTGATAGCCTAAGGAGTGCTTAGAAGGAAGTATTATACCTGTTAGAAAGGCATGAGCAATTACTAGTTTCTGAAGTGCTATTGTGTCATGAGCTCTGAAAATTTTCTTCTACTATAGTTTTTTTCTGATTCTAAACTTTTCACTGCAACCAATTGTTGCTTGTGGAAGGTTCACAGAAATCCCTCACCATAAAATTTACTTACAGCATTTGGTTGCACTTAAAAGCTTAATGACAATGATTTCATAAATACAGGGATAAACAAAAGAAAGTGTACTATATAAATATATATATACACACCATTTTAATGGATGTTCACTGAAAATAATAAATATTTTTTCATCCTATTCTATCAAAAATATCACTCTGGTATTTGTGGTATTGTCACAAGCACTTCTGATAACCTCAGAAGTTCATGCCAATGTTATGTCAGTCTGTGCCAAAGGGAATACTTTGTCTAGATAAGGCTTTACTCCATTAAATATACTTGGCAACCCCAAAATCCTTTTTTCTCAAAACTTAATTAAACACAGTTCCATCTGGTGGGACTGGGAAAGGTTCTTGTGCACACTGTTTGTTAGTTCTCAGCAGCTGAGGATGATTGTTGAAATCTGGTGTGGGTAATCTCATATTTGGCAGAACCTTAAGAAGTTTTGGCATCTTTGATAATAAATTCTTCAAGAAGATGAATTCTACCTTGCCACTGTTTTTTTTCATGTAATTGCATCAGAATTACTATTTTTTCTTTTAGTTGTGCAATTTGTAAAACACCCACATTTGTATTTCTCTCCTTTATTATCTTATTAACTACTTATAACCTTAATTTTACACATCACAGATAAAACATCCCTTTATTTAATTATTAAAATGTAACAATACAAATTAACTTGGAATTTTATGAGGCAGGAGTATATGAATGAAAGATTATTTTAAGGCTGAATTGTAGATAAAAGGCAAAAATCCCAGCTAAATAAAATATAAACTTGCTATAATAAACTACCCCCAAGGCTTTGTCTTTTTATGTTACTATTTTGGCATTTGCTTCCATTGAAATGTGTCTAAGAAGAAAATATGGACATGGGAATGACAAGATAGTTTCTCAAATTTTGAAATTCTGAATATCACATTCAACACCATGAAAGGGTTTCTCTTTCCCACAAAGAGGATTTGTTGGTTAGACCTGCTTTTCAGACTTCTTAAATCTATTTTTTACTGAGCAACAATTATATACAAGGTAAAATAACTGAAAATGTAAAATAGTTTCAATATTTTGTCTGGTTCCTTCAAAAACAGCTTCTTTAACAGTCTGTTACAGAATGTTGTATTAATCTTAATATTTATTTGGTTCGGGATGTCTTGATACTAGCCTATGTAAAGATGCAGTAATATGAACTTTATTATCTCTACTTGCATAGGTTGTGTCACTTTCCTTGTTGGGACGATTTTATTGTTTATTCATACATTTATCCATAGATTTAAACAGTCCTTTGTACGAAAAAAATTGATATAAAACTTCCCTTTTCCTCAAGTTCTGTAACGTGAAATGAACAACATGCACCTGCTCTGAACCTCTACGAGTTAAAATTTGAGTTACAGTTAAGCCTTGTATGTTTCTCCATTTCTAGTAGAGAAATTCCATCCCTCTTCTACCACAAACATCAACTTTCATTTAAAAATATTTTCCAAGGCTCTTTCTTCAGGTCATGTCTTTTAAACTTGAAGGTGTTTTTTGTTGTCCTTGGTTTTGGGGCAGGCAGGGGTTATTTTTTCTGCTCGTACAGGAGAAAAGATACATAGGGCTCACATAAATTCTAATATCCTTTTAAATTACTAGGGATGTACACCATGTTCCAGGGCATGGTAGGAACAAAACAAGAGGCAGATTTCTACTGACAGTTCTATACCCTCATGCCAAGAAGGAAATTGGAAATATTGCCTATCTTGACTTCTTTACCAAGCTGTGTGTGTCATTGTGTGAGCCATTTGAGACTTTATAATACATTTATCAAGTTAGCTGCATTCCTCAGTGCAATGGTTTTCTTTGCTTTTATTTTTACTTCTCTTACTGTCTTTCATTCCAAGATCCTCACTGGCTTTATTAGGATTTCTGTTGACTGGCAGGTGCCTACTGATTTGATTTTCCAATATATGGTGCCTAAAATAATGGGAGAAAAAGACTCTCCAAGCAATATTAGATAATATATAGAGCAGCTCTTTTAATGAAGGCATTCTGGCCACGGAGTGCAAAGGCACGTGCACCCATATACAGAATTCTTACATTTTTATATCTTTTACTAATTTTCGTATCTAATAGGGACATCCAATCCTAAGACCCCTTCTGCCCTGGTAATAATAATAATAATGGCCAGTCTTTGTGAACGAAGATTTTGGGAAAGGTCTTTTACCTTTCCAGCCTGCGCAATGGATTTTTTAGGTGAGACACAGCATGTGCTGAACTGAGCCCACCCTTTAATCCTAAGGCTCTGCCCCACTGGAGCCCCTCCAATGGCCTTGAGCCTTCTATCTTGTTTTGTCTACCATATCTCTTGTTATTCTGGTCCAGGTGCACACCCCAATGGAATGTTCTTGCTAAAAAACTTATTGCCTTGAAAAGATGGTTAAAAGACGGATAAATCGAAGCCTCAGGAATGTGGCACACAAACTGTGAGAAAGCCTACCGGTCTAAAGTGAAGGAAAACTCCAGCTACGTTAAAATCTACAAAAAGCTAAAAATCTTAAAAATTCCAAGGCATTGCTGTATTCCTTGCTTTAAAAGGATGGGCACAGCAGACAAATGGAGTGTAGTTTATTATTCTTGTGTATTATATATATTATAAAATGCAAGGAGTTATGATTCACCAAGATCACTTTTCAAAGTCTGTGACAATGTAAGGAATTTATCCTTTATTTCCCAGTGTTTGGGATACCCGTTCCTACCGGTCAAAGAGCAAACAGGAATATTCTGTATTAGTGTAATTTCCAATACGTCTATTATGCTTATCTCCACATAAGCAGGAAGGAGATTTTTCTTTATATCTGTTTTATGTGTTTTCATGGCTTATGTCCTGATGCCAGAGCAGAACAGATTCCCTGTAATTTTGTTGTGCTCTGTTTACATCTGACTGGTGTTACCATGAATCACTGGTTCTTTGGTAAACGCTCTTGTCCATGTTTTACTTTTTTTTTTTTCAATAGTGTAAGAATTTGAATAGAAATCCTCCACTAATGAGGACAAGTAGTAATGCATCCGTCATTGGTAGACAGACTTGTTTGACCACTAATGCAAGAAATATTATGGGATGCTGAACTCCCCCAAAAATGCGAGAAGTGAAATGTAACTCTTAAGGGCCTCTTTTATGGAAGAGTTCATTCATTAATAACAAAACCACTAAAGTAAACTGTTCATATTAATTGCAGAAAAATAATCTCAATGTTAGTTAAACGTAATGCAGGATGTGTGTAAGGGACACAGTCTTTATTATATTTTCAACAAGTTTATGCCATGTGCCTTTTCCTAAAAGGTACTTCAGGTATGTTTCAAGCTAAATGGAAAACATGTTTAGGTGAACAAATTTTCGGTTATAACAGGAAACCTACATCTTCAAAGTCCAATTTATATTTGACTAAAGAGATAGCCAAAGTGTTCCTCTTAGACTATGAGTTCAGCTAACAAGCATTTAAAAAGCTAAAGACTCAGTATAGTATATGAATTTTTGACTGAAATGGAACTGCAGTGGATGTACAATTGTCAAAATCAGCCAGTGGAAAAAAACCAGATATGTAAAATTATTAAATATAAATAAGAATATTAACAAAAAAAAAGCTCAATTTCTTTGTTGTTTGCTGTTTACTTTTTCTGGTATTTCCTCAGAGCTCTGTATACTCACAAAGATGTTAAATGGTATCACTTTGCAAGACTATTTAAACCCGTGAAGCTCTTAGTTAAACATTTTTGCAATCAGTAGAGTATTTTGCCAACCATAACCCAACACTGTGATTTAGTGAAGTTCACTGAAAAGTGCTAAAGGAATTTTGGTGTTGCAAGGTGCTAACTGAACAATAAACCCCAAGGGACCAAGACTGAAGAAGGACTTCTGTCCTGACACAGAGTTTTTCCCAGAACTCTACTGGAGCACCTGCGTTGCACCAGAGAGATGGCAAAGCTTTGCCCCAGTTTCTCTCCCGAACCTCTGCAATTCACCAATGTTCATAATTAAAATTACTTTAAAATGAAGGTCCTTGTTCTGGGTCACAATAATTACCATGGTGATTTAGGGAATATGCCTATGTATAATTTCTGAACTCACTTTGAGAATACAAACTTTGTATTTTTATCTGTGTCATGCTGAAAACCCCATTTACAGTCAACTTTCTACCTCCATTTTGGAAAAAGAGCTAACAGAGGATGGTCAAGCTTCGACTGATCTTATTTATGTGAAAGTATTTTTGAACAATTTTGACTGTTGCCACATGTGATCTTTGATCATCTGAGAAAAACATTAGTCATCATCTGATGAACATGTATGGAAGTTGTAAATGATAGTTTCTGATTTGGTGTCTTATAGAGAGGGATAGTAGATGGGAGTGATTTTGTTGAGGGGTAAAAATTTGTGTCAAAGGGGCAAGGAAGGATCCTGCATTACTTACATAACTCTGATCCAAGTAGAAAGGAAAAAATGATCATTAAAGAAATAGAATAATTTTTCACTTTTTTTTTTAAATATTTGATGACATACCTAAAGACAGGACAAAGTATATTGGAGGTTTTAGAAGTTGCATGCATTATATGTTGTAACTGTTGCTTGACCCAGAAGAGCTAAATTGTAAACCAAAGAGTTGGTCAAACTAGTGCTCTGGAAAATGATGTTTTTTTGGTAAATGAAGCATTTGGGAGAGTTTGCATTAGTCATAGGACCTGGGACACAGCTGTGGGAGATCTTATCTTTTGCAATAATGTTCACTGTCTGGTCAATGTTATATCCCAAGGCAGCATCTGGAGACTGAAAAGCAGATTTACAATTTAACTTAATGTTGTTTTGGTAACTAAGCCCAAAACTAAGCCTAAGGAGTGTTCAGCAAAGGGAGATTTACGAAAACTGGGATGATTGCCAGTTATAAAAGTCAACCAAATAAAATAGAACTTAAAATATTCTTTTAAATTAGCTGGTGTTTCAGGATGTGTTTATAACATTAATAGTTTCTAAAGGAACTTATTGTTCTCAATGTGATCTCCTTGGATGTAAGGGGAAAACTATGCCTTCAGCCTACCCAAACAAATTCTTAAACAGTCACAATAGGATTTGGTGCTGATTAGATGCTTTTAGCCTCTCGTAAACGTAATCCTGATAGTACTTGCACTAAAAATCAGTGGATGAATTCAGGAGATATTCAGGAGAATTATTTGTTGCTACTTGTTCAGAGGGAGGACTTTAGGAAAGAGTTACAAAATCTTGACTGCTAAGTTATGGTACTCTTATTTGCATATTTTCATATTTTCATACAGAACCAGTGGTTGTTTTCTATAACTTCAAGACTGAATGTCCTGGATTCCCTTAGCAATGGTTCCTTATACTTTCTACAAGAACTAAAAAGAGATTTTTAGAAACTCTGTTTTGCTGCAGTGCTACAGCATATTTTTATGTTGCAGATGTTTTTCAGCTCAGACCATACTGTAGTTTGCATTCTGATTTCCTGGGCTATACTGTGGTGGTTCTGGCTCAGCATATCAAATTTCATTGTTCCTCCCGTATCAGCAAGATGAGATAAATGGTTGCTTTTCTCTTTCTTACAAGTAAAATGAATCATAGCAAGGGAAGATGACTTCAGTAACATCACTCTCATCTTATTTCAGGCTATCTGACTTTTAGTCAGTGTTTCCATTTCCTATATTTCTCTAATCTTCCACATACCTCTGGACAACACTGAGTTCTCAGTCTAAAATGCTGATGTGCTGTAGTTATGTATTTTGACTTCAACAGCAGTCTGTGATGGAGCAAGTAGCCAAAGAAAAACAGTTCTTCAACATCAATTACTTTGTTTCAGTAAAATAACGATCTGTTGTTGGAAATGATTAGCAATATCAAATGATTAACAATTAGCAACATCTCTTTAGAGGATGGGGGAGAAAATGTGATGGAAAAGCTCATGGGTGGACATAAAGACAGGATTATTGCTTATTAATTATCTCCTCTGTCATGCCAGTTGGCACAGGGAGAAGGCGAATGGGGGCTTGCGGTCAGTCCATAAATGTTCCTTTCTCCTCACACTTTCTGTGCTCCAGTGTAGGTCCTACCCATGATCTTCATCTCTAGCTTGGTCTCTCCACAGGCTGTAATTTCCTTCAGGAAGATCCTTCATGCTCCAGCATGGGGTCCTGCAGCGACCCCACCACTACTAAAACCTTACCACTTAAACCAAATATGAGTGGAAATAAAAACCCGGATACATACTTTGTTACTGAATCCTGTAACCTCAGAGGTAACGGTCATATAATCTTTTATGCTATTTCATCAAGCATTTACCTCAAAATTAGATATGTTCTTGAGCTTACTAGTGCAGTTAAAAGACTCCAGATTTTATGGTACAGGAAAATCTTGTTAGTTTCCAGCTTTGGAATATTTGCAGTCATTCCGTAGCCATTTGTGCCAATATTTGGATTACATAGCATAACTTTCAGTTCTCAAGTTTGCATTCTTGATACATTTGCAGGCAAGAGTCGTCTTGGTATTGCATTAACTAAGCTAAACAAGCTCTGGGTCATCCTGGGAATTTTTGTCTTCATCTATTCCAACTTCAGTTCATCTTTCTCAAACATGATTGAACAGAATTTTGCATGCTATCCCTGAGTGTGTCTGCCTGACACTAGAGGCTCAGAGTTTCAAACGTTTTCTGAAGCATTTTAGGCATCTTCTGTCATGATCGCTTCAGATCAGTAGTTGATGGCCATTGATGGAGTAATACACGCAGGTCCTTACTTTCTCTGTCACTTCAAAATGAGGAGATCCTTTGTCTGGTTAACCTTTCCTGTTATTAGGATATTTAGATTACTCCTGCTTATTGTGCCAAAATATTTTAGGAAAGCCTTGTTATTTTGGTGTAAATATTTGGTACAAGGAATTGTACTTTGTATCAGTACCGATATCCAGTACTGTTATGGAGAGCTGTGAAGTTTGACCATAAAAAGAGTTGAAAGAATTGTATCAAAAATTTGTGATGCGGGGGTAAGTAGAAAAATACATATAACTGAACATCCCTGATGAGGCTATTTTCTGGGAAAGAAGGAAGTTGAAGAAACTCAAACAGTTGGATAGGCTAGGTGTTGAATGAGTGCGAGATTTGTAAGTATACTGTAAAGAGTTGGTTTTTTTCTTTTTTGCTGGTTAAATGTCTTAATACTGCTAATAAATAAAGCAACACATACCCCCTTCCTCACATACTGAATTGTTCTTTTCTTGAATGACCTTTTTAGGCTCCAGTAAAACTGATCTGTTCCTCTTTCCTATCTGACAAGAGGGGAACCACAAGAACAAAGAGAGGGTTGCTTCCACTGACTTATCTCAGAAACATTCTGTCGTGTTGTTTTTGTTATAAACTTGGCTCTAAACTACCAAGATGATAACCACAGAGTGGCAGTCACATATATTGCTTTCATCTTTTTTTATACCCCAAATTTGTTCCTCGTTCGTTTTGTGTCTCCATGGCAACAGCCATTAATTAAGTTGCCGCAGGTGTTTTTATGCCAGAACTTCTTAGATCTGTTAGTTGACCAAATCCATGCACCTGTAGCCTTTTCATTAACGCTTAACTTATTCCAATTTTCTCTCCAACGTGCAATTGATTTGGCACTTGAAGCAAATACATGGGCTGCCACCCAAATCTCAATGTGCCTAACTATGCTTGAACAACGTGTCTATTAGCTACTTAGAGTTGTGAGAATCTGTGGAGTGGATGTTGTATGAAACTCATGTAGTACACAAGTTTCTTTCAGTTTTTCTTTAGTTTCTTCCATTTAGTTTTTCTTTAAATTGGAGATTTATAATTTCTATTGCTTGGTTCTCAAAATTGTAAAATGAGGATGGCAATCTATGTAACCTCTGCCTCAATATAACTCAAGCCCTGTGCATTTTAAGCTTTGATTTTTGATACGTATAGAAGCTTGCTTTGCATGCAGAAAAGCAGAGGTGTAGAGGTGAATATATTTGGTATTTTTCAGTTCTGAATGCCTCATCATATTTGGGTGTCCATTTCGTGTAACACACTAGGAATGATTTTGATAGTAAAGTTTTAATGTACATCATACAGCTCCCACAGATGCTCTTATGAAATATTTTTTTTGCTTTTTATTCCACATATTTGCTGCCCAGATGATTTATGATTTCTTAGGTCACGGTGGCCACATTGTGTGTGAAATTGCTTTTTCCAAGAAATATTATTCCTTCTGAAGGAACAGAGGGTTGTTGTAATTATCGTGGATGAGAAAAGCTTCGATATTGATCGAAATTTATCACTTTGGGGCTCTGTATGACACATACTGACTAAGAAGAGCTTATTAACAGAAATAGTGATTATCCCACCATGAAAATGTTCATCCTGGTATGTGACTTCTGATAGTGCTAGCTCAGATACCTTACTTTCTTCCATTAATTCTCAGCTCACTATTATAGGGGACAGTCTCTCCTGCTGAATAAGGTGAAGGATCAGACTTGTTTTAGTGTAGAATAGATACCACTAGAATATGAACAAAGCCATACCATTCATACCTAATATAGCTGTAACTTTGTCTTTAGTACAAAATGACTATTAATGCCTTTAAAAGTATCGCTAGGGTACCATTTCCCAATATGCAACATCTGATGTAACTGTGAACTAGAGATACCCAAGCGAGGATCCCATCAGGATGTCCAACCACAAGTATCTATCTTGCCATGCATTTTTCTAACTTCCTTTTATTCAAAGTATGGATTGAGTGAGCTCATGGTGAGTTCAGCTCACTGATCTAGCTAAACACTTAACTTGGCAAAATAGTCAATCTCAGTCATTACAGCCAAACGAATAAAAAAGTCAGTACAAAAGAAGCATTGCAGAGAGCAGAAGAGCTCCTTCAGTGAGTATATAATCAAAATCATTCTGAATTTGCGTAGGGATGTGAAAATGCCTTTTATGAGCATGTTTTCTGATTCTCAGGAAAAGTAAAAGCATCTCTGATGGTAAGTGATGAGAGAAGGGAGAAAACTTGTTTTGCAAATGTTTTAGATTGTGGTTCTCCTTTTCCATTATTTTATTTTATTATTTTGCTATAATTGCTTGTGTCTCTGCTCTGTCGAGAGAAGGAAGTATAGACTGTCTTTCCAGGCAGAGAACTCCCGGTCTCAGCCCGCGTATAAAGGGGGGCACAAAGACAACATAGCTGCCACTTCCAGTAATTGTAAAGGGTCCTTATGATTCCTGGGCTTGGGAAACTCTGCAGAGCAGTGAGGTTCAGCAGCATGGGAAGAGAAGAGGTGTAACAGGCTGCCGTGTTGTGCTGTGCATGATTCTCCTGGGGGTCCCTTCAGCACCACTCTTGTGTCTTGACACACCCAGTAAACCACAACTGCTGGGCTCACCCTGGGAGGGAGAACAGACCCTTATGACACCTCTCACCAGTGTCTAATACATGATACAGCATGGGGGAATTGCTCCCCCTTCCTCCTTATACCAGAAAATTGAAACTTCCTTGGATTTCTCATTTCTTTTTCCTTACTCCCACAAACATATGTCCTCACCCCACTTCAAAGTATTGCTCTTCTCTCCTTAGCCACTCTGAATTTGACACAGATCCTACTGCCTTTAATGGAATTTGAGCTTATGGTTTCTGGGAGACTTCTTGTTTATTCACATATTATTTACCCACAAAGCTGCATTTTGTTGCTTAAATAAAGTGAAAGTAAGAAAAAAAGTGAAATACTAAAAACTGAACTGAAAAAGAAGTGAACTTACAGAAAACCCCCCAAAAACGCTGCAGTGAAATTGTAAAGAAGTTTTTATTTCTTACTATGTTTGCTTTTGTTCTTCAATTTGTAATTTACCAGACAATTTATTTTCCTCAGAAAATGAAATACATACAGCAAATACATTGAAAAAATTGAAAGAGATAAGTTCATTTTCTTTGTTAGAGAATTCATTAAAATTTTTGAGTGTAATAAAATTTTCTACAAGTAAGTAGTTTTTTGCATTGTATTTCTACTCAACTGTATTGTTTTAAAAGCTGCCTGGTACTCTGTCAATGGTAGGTTAGTTATTTCATGGACACCATGAATCAAAGGTTTTCAAGGTCTTCATATTCTTCATAATCTTTCATATTATCTGGGGAGATCAAGCTACTTATTTCTAACAGGAAGAAATTTCTGTTCTGAACTCTTTCCTTTTTAATCAACTCTGGTGCTAAACCTCATGGTGTGGAAGTCAACAGCTTCCACATGATAATAACTAGGCCTTCTGGAAAGTCATCTTCAGGAAGAAATTGTATAACCATTGTTGGGTTTAATTTCACTGGAATTTTTTTTTTGAGTACAAGAACCCACCCAGAGACATGAAATTCTGGAGTAGGGTCTAAAAATGACAATAAAATTGTCAAGAACCTTCTCTAAAGTTAGCCCTCTGTTAAACCCTTCATCTTGTTTTATAGTTCACATCACTTTTTACAGTACCTCTTATGACTCAAACAAATGCCATTTTCTGTAGATAGCCACCAGTGTAAGCCTGTACCTCACACAACATACACAAGTCTGACTCTTCTCTGACTTAAAAAAAGAAATTTTAAATAAAACTACATTGATTGAAAGCACCCCTAGTGGTGGCCTATTGTATTACATTTGGGCTATGCAGTAGAATAGAGTGAGGAGAAAAAAATTTTCTGGTTCCATGTCAACTTGAGATGGAAGAATACAATCAATATTTTTGATATTTTGATGGGACAATTTCATGATGTTATGTCTTAAATAAAAGGAAAATTCCTGTGTAGGAAAGAATGTGGTTTATGTGGCTATTTTGATTTCAGTTATACGTAAGTAAAATGATAAATTAAAGGAATTAAATATAATAAATTGATTTAGATATCATCTTTGCTGTAAAAGTGCATAAAAAACAAGATATGAAACACCATTTTTCTGTGACAGGATAAGCTTTGCTAGACTTTTCCTCCCTGGTCATTGCCATTGCCATGCTCAAAATCTTAAATTTAACATAATAATAAAATTTCCTCTGTACCATTCCCCAATATGTGAATGATAATGGGAGGTACAGTTTATTACAGAGAAGTGGGAAATACACAGAAATGCACAAATAACCTGATGGGAGCTTTGTTGTTAGCTGATTCCAAGCAGCTCTTTCCCCAGAACATAAACCTCTAAGAATGTAAGTTTCAGAAATTTAAGTCTTATCTATACCAAAAAAATTAGGCTGGGGTTCTGAAAAACCTTCTTTGGCTGACAACATGGTAGTTTCCCGGCTTTCAGAGACTCTTGCTGAAATCATCAATCAATATTTCTTTACTAATGCAATTTGCATTTCATACCTAATCGGTCTTAAGTGTTTTGTAAATTTTACTGTAATAATGTTTTCAATGAGCTGCAAAAAAACCACAACACAAAACAAAAGCAGAATTACATATTATCTTTTGCCCTCTGAAAGGAGCATTTTGTTCTGCCAACTTATAAACAAACAATGGTGGTACCAAAAATTTATTTGAATACCTTTTTGATGTAATTAACTTGATGTGTAACTTGGCTCATCTTTTAGAACTAAGCAGAATTGTCTGGGTTTGCATGTATTTTGTACTTAAATTCTTTGTAGTTTGGCTTGTGTGTTTCTAATCATTCAGAGCACAGATCTCAGTATCAAAATACTGGTTGTGAGTCATGAGAATTGTATAGAAAGACACGTGAAAAAATAATATCTCTGCCTACTGTACACACAAAATTGCTGGTGTATGCTTCCCACTGTATGGCTCCAAAAAATCAATTAACTGGGACATTTTAGAGTTCAGTTGACAACTGCTTTAATTCAGCTTTCAGTGCTTTTGAATTACTAATGATACAGTCTGGTAACAGCAGTAGGGTTACACTCCAGGTGCACTAAAAATTAGATAAAGAAGATCTTTCATTAAAGCCAGAGAAGAACTGAGAAAAGAAAACTTGCTGTGTTGCTGGTTCTGCCCTAACATATACTGTTTGACTAGTGTATGTTTTGATTTGGGTCCAAGCATCTGTACTTGGGAAAGACTGCAGTCAGCTTATCAGTCCAAGCTGTTATGAGCAATATTAGTGAGGAGCCAGCACAAAAAGATTGTGATGGATGATAACATAAGTCCCGTTCACAGGAAATTAGATTTTCTAAAGGCTGAAGAGGAACATTACAAAACTCAAACACCAGTAAATAGCTGCTTTCTCCATCCTTTACCCTGGAGGAGGCAGCACTAATGCTCCTACAAGCCAGAAGGAATGTTGTTTTAATAGTTGAAACTGGACACTTGATCTTGCATACTGATCTTCTGTTTCATTAGACTTAAATGCTATTCTGACTCCTAAGTGGTTATTCTTCACAGAGGCACAAAAATACATATTGAAGAAAATAGTATACAGACTTTTAAAATGTAGCTACCAAAATGCGTCTTTTTGTCTTTATTTGAGTCATTAATACAAGTTTTTTTCAGGTTGTGATTAGGAAGACACCCCAGATGAGAAAGAAAACCAGAAATACTTTGATTTCAAAGGCAGTTGTTAGTGACAGGATCTCTAAGGAAGTGTTAGATTAGGTTCAGGTAATAAAGTACCCGATTTAAGTGAAGGTTAACGTGATTCATAGTTCTGCGCATTTATAAAATTAGAAATCTTGGTATCTTCTTCAAATCTATGTTTTATACTTTTAAATCTCTTTCTGCACCTCATAAAATATTCTTGATAAATATTTACTAATTACAACCTTGTGGAATACTTAATAGTCAGAACCATCCATTATCCAAGTATCTGAAGGTGAAGAAGATGGAAGGAGCCCATCTTCAGGAACTTGTGTATGTGTTTTGCTTGCAGATCACTCACAGCACTGTACCAGCTTCTTCAGAACCATGGTTTGTGGTATGATTTATTAGTCAGTTTTTATCAGCAGCTATGCTAACTTATCACAGACTCAAGTAGATGCACAATTCCTACCTCAAAAGATTTAACAATCCAAAGTCACATTTAAGCTAGCTGAAGATCATTGATAGGCTGTTCTTAGAGAAAGAGGTTTATAATTTATGAGGGTCATTTGCTCTTCTTAGTGCATTGTCATTTCTCATAGACACATAAAAACAAAGCTGGTGGGGTTGTCAGGTTGTCATTTAGTGTGTTGCTGTGACCCAACAAACGTTAGAAGATATTTCTCTTTTTGTGACAACTTTGCACAGAGTGGAAACTGTTCCCATGAAAGCCCTGCTTTTTCAAGTTCTTTCTGTTGGAGTCCATTTCATTCTCGATACTCATCTGTGAACTCAACTTCTACAGGTCTGTGTCCTTGAAAAACAGTTCTCTGACACTGATATAAAGCTATATCTGAAGTTTAACTAACTTTACTAACTTAGTTTTTACTAACTTTTTACTAAGTCATTCTTTCTTCAGGGAGCACTTTGTATTTGTCTTGATTGACATTTATTCTTGAGGGTTTCATTTTTTTCTGACATCCAAATCTCTTTGAATTCTAATCCTGTCTCCAGTGTGCTTCCAGTTCTTCCCAAACAATTGCTAGAGCAATTATTTTATTTTACTGTCTGTGAGGTTATTTCATGTAAGTTACTGGTGTTAAGATGTGTTTTCCAGAGTAGATGTAAGTTTTAGCCAGAAAAGCCTTCTAATCACAGCAAGATTAGCCATGTAGGCAGTTATGTTTTTCCCCTTCTTTTGATATCATCAATAAACTCAGCTCAAAGTATGTACAATATCAATGACATAATGTGAATATTTGGCTTTTTTTTTAAGTTTTGCTTTGTCAACATTTTTCAGCAGAATCACTGAAACAAAATGCCTGCATTATTATTTACACAAAAATGCAGATGGTTTATCTTCTAAGTGATATTAAATGACTTGCAAAACCATATTTCTGGTTAGCATATTTGATCAGCTAAGGTAAAATTTCAGCTGTGAAAATGTTATTTTATGGATCTTGGAATGTGCTTTTTACTTCCTTTTCCCCTCCTGCTCAAGTGTGCTATAATACAGATCCAGTTTTCTATTGTAATTGCATTTTAGCAACCAAATCCAAACTAGCATAGCCTTAGTAACTTCACTAGCTACAGAGGTTCACAGAATTACAGAATCACAGAATATGCTGAGTTAGAAGGGGCCCACAAGGGTTATCGAGTCCAACTCAGCCATGCACAGGGCCATCCACCAGACTCACACGATGTGCCTGAGTATCATCTAAACACTTCCTGAACTCTGTCACGTTTGGTGCAGTGACCAGTTCCCTGTGGAGACTGTTCCAGTGCCCAACCACCCTCTGGGTGAAGAACCTTTTCTAATATCCAACCTAAACCTCCCCTGACACAACTTTAGGCCATTCCCTCAGGTCCTGTCACTGGTCACCACAGAGGAGAGATCAGTGCCTGTCTTTCCTCTTCTCTCCCCTCACAAAGAAGTTGTAACTGCAATGAGGTCTCCCTCAGTCTTGTCTTCTCCAGGCTGAACAGACCAAGTGACCTCAGCTGCTCCTCATAGAGCTTCCCCTCAAGGCCCTTCACCATCTTCATTGCCCTCCTTTGGACACTCTCTAAGAGCTTAATACCTTTCTTATATTGTGGTGCCCAAAACTGCACACAATATTCAAGGTGAGGCCACACCAGTGCAGAGCAGAGCAGGACAATCCCTTCCCTCGACCGCCTGGTGATGCTTTGCCTGATGCCCCCCAGGACACGGTTGGCCCTCCTGGCTGCCAGGGCACTGCTGACTCATATTCAACCTGTCATTGACCAGGACCCCAGGTCCCTTTTCATGGCACTGCTTTCCAGCCTCTCATTCCCCAGACTCTACATATATCCAGAGTTGCCCCATCCCAGGTGCAGAATCTGGCACTTTCCCTTGTTGAACTTCATATGGTTGGTGATTACCCATTCCTCTGATTTATCGAGGTCTCTCTGCAGGGCCTCCCTGCCTTCAAGGGAGTCAACAGGTGCTGCCAGTTTTGTGTCATGTGGAAACTTGCTTAGTATCCCTTCTAATCCTGTGTCCAAGTCATTTATGAAGATGTTGAAGAGGACAGGGCCCAAGATGGAGCCCTGTGGAACGCCACTAGTGACAGATGGCCAGTCTGATGTTCCCCCATTCACTACTACCCTCTGTGCTTGACCCATGAGCCAATTGCTCACCAGTGTCTTCCTCTCACATTTTTTGTGCAAATTCTAATTGCTTTGAGTGATTCCAGTTATTTGTGTTACACAGACAAGGATATGTAATAGTGATACCCAAGTGATGTTAATCTACTAAGTCAGTGAAGATGACTCAGTCTCCATGAAATTGTATGTATAATAGGATGTGATAGGCAGTCACACTAAAGGTCACTTCCATGTGCTCTTCCATACAGTTTCTGTCTACATAATTCAATGTTAAAAATCCACCTTTTCTTGGAGACTATATTGCTTGCTGGAAAATGATGCAATTCCATCTGCCATCAGTATTATAATTTTATGATTACTGATGAATCATTGTTCCTCAATATTTTACATTTTAATCAAATGTTCCCTGGGGCACATTTTCATTTCAGATCATTAGTGTGATTCTTATTGGAGTACAGAAAGAAATGTAATAGAAAACACCCAAGAGCGATCTAAAAGGCAAAAAAATTTCTATAGAGGGTTCAAAGTCTATTAGATTCTCATTTTGACGTTTTTAATGAAATAATTTAGACTAATTTGATATTGTGGTTGTGAAAAGAAGCTGTGTTTTAGGCAGTCACGGAAGATCTTCCATGAGTACATGGGCCTTTCAATTTTAAGTAGTTCAGTACTTCAGCTGTATGCATATAGCATATGGGTTTTTTTCTTCTCATTTTTTGTTGTAACACATAGTAAAGTGAAAAAAGGTAAAACCTTTTCTTCCTGTGTTTCTTTTTGCACAGTTGATGTTACTGAACAAAACACAGCTGCAGGCAGTTTTGAATGTTGGACTGCAGCTTTCACAGGGAAGAGGTTAGACTGGAAATTTCTCTTATCACTACACAGTGTGTATTCAAAGTAGGCAGCAATAAAGGAGGAGCAGGATAACTTTCCAGATATCTCAACAAATATGCCACTGGATTTGGGGACTGGAAGGAACTAACAACTGTAGTAGCTACTCTACTGTGCTACTTGTATTTCTTTAATTAGCAATGATAGAATTTCTTAACAACATATCCTTTTACATGTTGAGGTTTTTTTCTTGACATTATAATAGAGTATAGAACATTTCAATAAGACCAGAATCTGTCCAGCAGTGGATTTCAATGTCTTTCTGTAGAAATATGGACTGATAAATAGTAAGTCTCAGTTGACCAGGAAGAATTTAGAGAGTAAAATGACTAACTGGCCTAAATTTCCAGAATATATTTCCTGATGTCTTTCCATTCTTAAGGTCAAAAGCATTGAAATGAGGTGAGATTTCATCATCCACCCAGAACTTAATCCTGAAAGACAATGTGCATTCTGCTCCCAATCCAGCAAAACAGCATTTCTGTGTTGGATGAGATTGAATTTATAAAATTCAAGTATTTGTTTACTTCTTGAAGAAGAAAGTATGATCCCATTCTCCACATCCTTGACATAATTTTTCCTGAGTTTATCATGTGAGGTCTGGATAATAATTCAGCATGGCTTTTAGCATATATATACACACATCATCTTAGACTTTTTAGAATATCACTAGATTTCTAGTTCCATCTAATCAGCAGAAACATTATTCTGTTAAGTAATTCTAGTGTAAAAAATTATGAGCCTTCTCAGAAGGTTTAATTAAGAACTGATTTTTTTCATTCAAGCCGCTTCCATGAAGGCACAAGACTGCTACTCCTTTACTTTCTGTCCTTCCTGCGCCCAGTTCTAGCCAAACTGGACTTTTCAAACAGATCCTGAAGTGTTCTAGGATAGTTCAGCTGTTTTGATTCAGTAGAATCACAAAAACCTGGAAAAGAACCTTGAGCTATGTGTGTGAAGGATGTGAACGTGCTCTGAAGGATGATAATGCTAAAGAGAAACTCATAATTCTCTGATGTATCATTTTCATACTGGAAATAGCTACCAGATTCTTTCATTCATTCTCCTGCTGTTGCTGCTGTTGGCTTTATGCTCCTGAACTTATTGCTTTTGTGTGAGAAAACATCATAAGGGTAGGAGCTGTGTGTGCTACTTGCAGGTTTTGATTTATTCTTCCATTGTTCTTCATTAAGGTCAGAACATTGCTACAAACTTCACAGTATGAGAGATTCCAACAAACCCTAACAATATTTCAGAAGTTTATATTAAGCTTGGGCTTCTGCTGTAACAAGTCTCAAATGTGCCACCCAACAGGCACAATCTCCATTTTTAAGATCATACTGGACATAGAATTATTTGACATAATTTTCTCTCACCTTATTGTTTTGAAATAATTATTGACATTATTTTGAAATACAGTATTGTCATTTGGAACCACCTTTTAAAGAAGTCCTTTCAGAATGCAGTAGAGCCGTTCTGGACACATTTTAGAGTGAAGACAATTTTTACTAAGCAGTTCTTAGAATTTCATTTATTCACCTGTAATGAGCCTTTCAGTATATAAGTGAAATTTTAAAGTTTTGCAATTCTGAAAATGCTCGCAGTCTAGAAGGTATGAAGTAGTAATTTGAGGGGAGAAAAATAACATTTTTCTTTTGCTATTCTTATAAATTCCCTTAGTGCATATCATATGCTAAAGCCAGTGTAGGAAGGGTTTTGATGCAAGTGGTGCAACATCTTGTTTAGTAGCATCATTAAAGCATTATTAGTCTGAGGGGATGAGACAAAATATGAACTGCCAAATGAGAGATTTTAGTCTGACAAATTTGTGTGAGGAATGTTTAGCTACTATAATAAATAAAGCTTGGACAAAGTCTGTGATGATTAATTCCCCAGGAGAATATTTTTTAATGATATTTTAAAGAATATGAAAAAGTCACACATAGAAAAATCACATTCCACCTTAGAAATACCACAGGAAAAAAGGATTCATTGAAAAATAAGCTTTCTTTTCTTTGATATATCTACCCCACAACCGTCGTTAAAAGCTACAAGTCTTTTGAGCAGGGCAGTTTCAGAAAATGCTTGACTCAGAACTGAAACACAATTAGAAGTGAATTTTCTGTATATAAATGTAAACACTTTTTTATTTCAGTGCATGTATTTTCTATCTGCTAATAGAATCATAGAACTCCTCCAAGAACATTGAGTCCAACTGGCGCTGCCAAGTCCACCACTAAACCATGTCCCTAAAAGCCATGTTTACACATCCTGAATACCTCCAGGGACAGTGACTCCACCACTTCTCTGGGCAGCCTGTTCCAGTGTTTGACAACCCTTTTGGTGAAGAAATTGATACATATTTATTTTAAGTTTATCAGTTAGTGATCCTGTCTGACAAAAGAAACTGTAACAACTCTGACATCAGTAAGACCCTAAAGGCTTAATCACTTCCAGCTACAGCTTTGCCAGCAGGAGAGATTATTATCCACTGCTTTATCGCAGACATTTTTTACTCTAGGGAGACTATTGTCCTCCCACATCTATTAGCTCATTTTCAAAAGTAAACCACATTAGTATAAACAGTTTCAGTAGAATTTTGCTAACATGTCTAAGGATATATATGTGTTGAGTAATGAGATTTTATTTCTTGATTATCTATCATAACAGTTGTGTCAGTGACTACTCAAAGAAAGAAAGAAAAATAGCAGATGTTAATTTGCAGTATATTGCACCTTGAAAAATAACCAGGTGTGATCTCAAGAACTCATTAAGCTATACTGTAACAAAGTGCTGTAGTAAATTGCTTATTGATTCTGAGATACTGACCAATGGGCGATCAGGCTGTTTTCTCAATGCTCTTTAACCTGTTCCCTCCTGTTTTGGTGGGGGGTTTGTGGTTTGTTTTTGTTTGTTTGGGGTTTTTTGGTTTTTTGGTTTTTGTTTGTTTTTTTGAGGGTGTGTGTTGTGTTGTCATGCTTTTTTTGTTTGGTTGGTTGTTTTTTTTTAATTTAACTAGCAAGTATGTGAAGTTGTCTAATACAAGTTCTATAGATTGTAAAAACATTAAAGCTTTTAGTTTCAAGGATTAAAGGGTCTAAAGATCTTCTAAAAATCATTAATTATAAATAGAAGTGACACTTGGGGAAAAAAAATCGCTCAAACAAAAGCAATACCAAATACCTACAGATTTTTTTTTAAAAGCTTAATTAGCTAGCACTAATACAGCTATCACTGATCATTTATTCCAAACAGTTGCAAAAAGATTGCTGATGGTTTATTAGGTGTCTTTTTTCCTAGGTCAGTCCAAGCACTTTTACTGGGGGAAGGGTTCTCAAAGTCTTGCTGATGGCTGTCTTCCTGAACCTCAGTAATTTCCTAAAGTTTCAGAACACAGATTTTCTTTACAGGTAATTGCTGACAGAATGCTACAAGCCTCTATGTCATTGTCTAGTGGAATGCAGCCACTTAAATGGGTTTGACTGTCCGGAGTGACAATTCCCCTAAATCTTTTTACCCCAACCCTAAGTGATCTGAAAGAAAAATGAAGAAAGATAGTGCTGCTCTACTTTTCTGAGCTGGCTAATAAGTCTCCTTGTGACAAGGGTCAGCAAAACAGGCTTTGTCTGGGAGATTTCTGTCCTACTCAGAGGATCAGGCTTTTGTGCAAACATTCCTGTTGTAACAGCCTACATTTAGAGTAACAGCATCAATTTAAAAATCCCACTTATGTATAAAAATTCCTGCTTCTTTTGTTGAAAAGAATATTTTACATTTTTCAGTATGTTTATTCTGTGGGTTTTATTACTGTTTTTTGGTGTTTTTTTCTTATTTCTGAGGACACCAAAATCAGTAGAGAGACTTTATTTCTTAATACGAAAATGTGCAAATAAATAACAAAAATAATCATTAAAAACTCATATCAGAAATAATACTTGAAACAATTACTTCTCCTTTTTAAATAAATATAATTTCTGTCAGTTTCCCCAGTGTCCTAGTTCTATAGGTCACCAGCAACATTTTGTCCTTTATCTCCTAGTAGACCTTTGAAAACTGTTGAATTATGCATTCTTTGGAAAATACCAGCTGGTATTTTTATGCCTGTTTCATATAATTTTTTTTTGTTCTTTTCAAAAGAAATACTTAGAGGGGTTCTTTCCTTTAGAAGTAAATAAAACCAGCATAGAGAAGCTGTTCTCTTGCAGTGTGTTACAAAAAGAGACAGAAACTTTTGCAACAATGCCGTAGTTGGGCATTTGCTGCCTGGATCAGTATTATTCTAAATTAGTGGCGAGAAACTCTGATTAATTCTGGATTTCTCTTTTAAATTCATGGTGTCTGTAAACAAAATTAGATTAATTGGATGTGCATGGGCTTTTGAGAAGAAATAAAAATTGGAATATTTCTTTCCTACTGCTTCTTTCAGTATATTCTATGCTTTCATTATTCTTAGTTCCTGTTAGATGAAGTGAGAATTATTTGTCTTCCTTTAAGTATTGGTAGTGCTCTGTATTAAAAATTCAGAAACATATAATTTTTTCAATACATGTTCAAGACTAGAAATAGAAGGATACTTTCTATGTAAATACTTTTCCACTCTGTTATGTTATTGCTTTAATTCTGCTTCCCAGTCTTCAACAATTGACACTAGCTCTAGTGTTCCTCTTCCAAAGCTGTCTCTAATTTTTTACAAGCTACCTACTCTATCCATAGCTCAGTTCCTGTGCTCTGGTTTGCCGAGTCATTGCCTTCTATTTTGGCTTATTTCTAAAAAACCACTTCTAATCCATCTGTTATTTTATCATTTTCTAGTTGGGGTTACAAAGTGGAAAAACTTGAGAACCTCTGTATTATTGATGCGTATTTGGACTGTTAAGTGCTTATGTGCTTTTGTAGTTACAGAACTTCTACACAGGAATTGACATTCATATATTCTGCGTTCTACAGTAATAGTAACTAACCATAGTTTGATGACTGTTAGTACAGAACAAAGCAAATGGCTTACAATCATATATTAATCTTCTTGAATGTGAATTTTGTTCAACAGAATTAAGGATTTTTTCCATTGAGTTAAAATCACACCATATTCTGTGTAAAACAAGATCTACAATGAACTATTTTCTGTATTCTGATATTCCTTGGAGTTAAATTCCACAAGCAGAAAGGACTCCACATTGAACAGCTTACTGATACTCATATCTTGCTTCCATAGGTTTTCTCCACCTAGCTGTTAGGCACTGAGTAACCTTCTTAGAAGTAACTTACTTTTTATTTTGTACATGAACAGCTAAAGGATATAATAAGAAATGAAGTTCTGCTTCTGCTGGAATTACTTTAGACCAGAAAAACTGAGGGTTTTATTCAAACATAATTAGAGAATTATATGCCAAGGGCTGTAAAAATTATTCTTTCTATTTGGTTCTTTTCAAGAAATTACTACAGATTTGCATATCTACTTGTAATATTTATTTGTTTGTGTCTTAATTAAAAAATACATCCCTTAAAAAAAAAAAAGTAATCATTCCAGATAATTTTAGTATGATGTCTTTTTTTCTGAGAATTTATATAACTCTATATATTTAATAATATATGAATATGGTTATACCTCTATCTGCTCACAGTGCAACACTGAGCAACAAATACCATTTAATTCTGCAGATATCATTTTAGGCAGTAAGTCTCCTGTCTCTAACATTAGAGAACTGTGCTATATGGGTTTGTGCATGCATGTGTAGGAATCCATAATGTGTTTTGTTGTTTCTCTACTTTATTGTGTCTGCCTTATTTACATTGTCTGGGAGTTATTGTGAGGTGTCTGTATTTCACACTTCAAAAAGTTGACTGGCATCTAGTCTGAAGTGATGATATAACCACTCCGAAGAAACAATGTGAAATTACTACTTTCTTTAAAACGCAGCTTCTGTGTTCCACTGGGAAAGAAATGATTTGAAGAAGTCTTGAGAAACTCAAAAGGAATTTCGGTTTATCCTTGGTAACAGTTTCCAGCTGCCCAAGATGGCCAAGATCCATGTGTGAATGGGCTATCCAAAGGGAAGAGAGGAGCGCAAGGTCAATTGCCAAACTATAGTAGTAAAAATTATAATTAAAAATTATAATAAATTATAATGATGAAAAAGTCCAAGGCATTTCATTTCATTGCAGTCAAGATTGGAAGTGGTCTGGAAAAGAAAACAAACAAACAAAAAAATCCAACTAGCAGAGCCTTCTGTAAAAGAAAATAGCAAGTGTATTTTCTCACTTTTAGGCCTGATAAAAACCAGTATCCAGTAGGATAGTTTATTCTAGTATGACAAGAGTGTGGTTTGTCAGGATCCCTAGGGAATCTCTCTGAACTGAACAGATGTGCCCTGGCAAGTACTCCGAAATCTTACTCTAATGGGACTTTGCAAATACATTTTTTTATTAGGGATAGGACCTTTGGGGCAGGTGGTTTCTCTATTGGAAGCTTTTCTTAAGACAAGCTGATATGTGTTTTTGCACAGGGTTACTTTACTCTGCTTTAGCTGAGAATTTTAAACACTAATTAGAAAAGCATTTAGTTATAGGGAAGAAAAATGACATAGCGATTTTTTGTATAGCAAATAAGTTACAACTGATTTATAGCAGAATCTCAAGTTCAAAAGTCAGATGTACTTTTTCTAATTGACACCAAGTAAGCAGGAGAAAAAATAAGATACAGCGTTCTCTTCAACAGATTTATATGATTTATAATCATAGAATATCCTGAGTTGGAAGGGACCGACAAGGATTGTCCAAGTATGACTTGTTTGGAAATAACTGAGTCAAAGCACAAGAATTAGGGCTACAAGAGCTGCAGTTCCAGCAGCTGGCCTTCCTTCACAATTGAAAGTTCTTTCACGCTTCATGTAAGAGTTTGCTCCATGCAGCTTATGACAGAGCACTGCAAGGCTCTTCACCTGAAAGTAAAATCAAGTACTTCTTCCTGTTCAGTAGCTCACACTAGTCTTTCTTTTGTTCTTTCTGGTAATTGTTTTCAGTTTTTAAAAATATTGTCATTTATAAACATCCTGTATGAGATTATTGTCTAAGGGTCAGAGTCAAATCGTATTTACTGCAGTAGGTATCGTGCAAATATAAATTAGTGTCCCCGTCCTCCCACACATAGTGGGACCTAAGCAACCAGTAGATAGATGAGGAGTCACTGATAAAAGCAGAAATAAAATACAAGTAAAATACAAAGCAATACTTTCCATATTCCTATGTGAAAATTCAATCTAGTTGTAGCTCAGTGCACAAACAGAAGAGTTTAAAGGGTTGGCAAAAAGAAGAACATGGTCCAGTTCTCATTTCCTTGTGCATGCAGAGATATTAGTAGAAATACTGAGAGTCTTAGCAAGAAATTCTAAGACTTGGGTAATGAGAAGCTGAGATCACTAAGGGAACAAAGGAGGACATCAACCTCATATTAAGGTAACTAGTCGAAACAAATTATATATAGTTAAAGTGTGGAGAGTTTCCATAAGACAAGAAAGGAATATTGCTGCTGAAGGAGCGATATGGAGAGAGAAGTTTAAAAGAGATGTCTACCCAGGTTACAGAGCAGCAGGCAGTAAGTTTATGTCAGGACAATACATTTATATCAAGGCAGGAAAATTATCTTAGAAGCAGATTTTGAACAAAATGCAGGAAATACTAAAACTAGGAGTATAATAAATGCACAATGAAATGTAATATGAAGGTTATATGGAGAAATGCAAGCTGCAGGCAAAAGAGAAGAAATTGAGCACTAGCAATGGAAAAGCACTTCAACCACAGAAAACTACATCTTTCAATAGTTACAAAATCAGGAGGAAATAAACCACACCCATTGCAAAACTTTATTTCTTTTATCTTGCAACCTGAATTGCCACAGGGGAGACTTGCTATTAACATCAATATGCTACAGCAGTTTTTGTGTGTGTGCCTGTATGTGCAAGTGTTGGTTCATAGAGAAGAGCATCTTTAAAGAGCTGTCCAAAGACTAAAGGTTTAACTCTTATTTAGTAAGTGATCTTTATGTTTCAGTGTTAATCCTTTCGTTTGTTATGGTTAACAAAGCGTCAGGATGGAAAGGCAGTGATCAGTTGAAACTTATTTCCTAATTTTTTGGCAAATGTTTCAAAGTTCCTTTATAAGCCAGATTTCATATCTCCTTGTTCAAGCAACTAATTTTATTAGGATTTTTGTCTGGTGAAACCAAAGGGCTTTTCTCCTACTGTCCTCATAATGCTCTGTGAATCAACCAGCCTTGTAAATGTTGCAATTAATGGAAAAACTAATAGAAATAGATTTTTTGATTTTTTTTTGCGGACCTATTGCATGTGTTAGATAAGTCTCATTATTATGACAGTGTATAATCATCTAACATTTTTCAGGCTCTCTCTAGTTAATCATTTCATGGTTTTGCTATACATGATATCCTTCAGCTGAAATAGAATAAACGCCTTTCAAAACACTCTTGAACAAAGCTGACAATAAATGCAATTTCTAATCTCAGAAAGTATCTTGGAATACCTCAACTTCTTTCTTTTGCAAGGATTGGCAGGAAGACATTTTTGTCTTCTTTCAATAACACTGCACCTTCCCTCCTGCTCTGTGATATAGAAAACAAAATAATGTTTCAGCATTATGTGAACTTTGGCAGCAATGTATGCTCCCAGTTTCCCAGAGTAACCATTTGTTCTCATCCAACCCAAATACATCAGAACCCATGGCATTCAGAAAGAATTTGTTGCAGAGATGTACTTTCAGCTGCATCAGGAAATAGAACCAGGTTTGCAAAGGAACGGGCTGTTCTTAAGCAACGTGATGCTGTGATGGGAATCAGTGTCAAGGAAGAGAGGGAGGGTTAGGGACCCTCAGCCAGGGAGTTGGAGTCAGCCATTGAATCACACACTTATTTTTACTAAGAGGAAGAAATTATAATTTTTTTTACTTTGCAAATTACATTCAAAATGGTGCAAATGCATCCTGGTATGTAACATACTAGCAATAAACCTTAAACTGCACATGAAATTGTTGCCAGTTAAGTTCTTATATTCACCAATAAAGAGATTTTGTTACTTCAAAGTGACTTCTTTAATTGTGACTTTTAGAACTGTAGTGAAAAATTTTCAGTATATGAACAGCGTTATCCAGATCATTAATTCTTAAACCTATCTGAGATTAATTATAGTATCAGACTGCAAATGTAGTCAAGATGGATGAGAAAATTGAGTAGAAGTTCTGCATTTTGTAGCAAATTACACAATGGTCATTATGGAAAATGGGATTGACAAGAATGTATTTGTTACTTCTAGGCAGTCTGATTGCAAATACATCACACTTACTCAGCCTCTAAAATTCATCATGCACACATACTAGGTAATTTTAATTAACTTAATTCTTGTTAAGACTGTCATCTGTTGTGTGCTTAGAAGTGGTTTCCAAGGTGGAACTGTACACACACTTGTAAAAGCTACAAAAGTAGCTGCATCATTCTGATGGAAACCAGAACAATTATGAAATAAAACATTGCTCCTACTAATTTGTTAGTAGGATGCACTGCATCTAACTACATTAAGTAATTTATAATAACTCAACTCTGTACAAAGGAAATGTAAGTGTAAACATAACGTTTTAAGGCTAATTGATGAAGAGGAAGGATGGTGATGCTCTTTTCTTCTATTTCTTTGTACTATTTTTAATAAAGCATTTAATGAATGGCACAATTTTTGGTTCTTGAAATATCTTTGCAAAAGAGGAGAGTGTCATCTTCATTACCTTGTTGTGCCCCTCTTCTGTCTTGTTTAAAAAAATGTAGTTTTTATGGAAGCAAGATACAGATGATCAGTGGAATGTAGAGCACTGTGCTTCAAGACTGGCAGCTTAGTAACTGAAAACTCTTAGTGTTTCCAAAAGGTGTGGTGCCTTGTGTACGAAGGTGGTGTAATGTCACTATCACCCCAAATCAAAATGAGCTTTACCCAAACCACCAAAATTTGCAGAAAACTGTTAGCAATTTAAGTATGGAATATAAAATTTAAGCTCCATACAAATCCTACAGAATTCTGTGGAAAAATTTTCTGTTTACTTTGACAGCAGGCTTGGAAATGACCTTTTCCTGAGTGACTTCAGTCACAGCTGTCTCACTGACTAGTTCAGAAGAACTGAAAAGCGTGTGCTGGTTTTATTTCACTGTTTTGTGACAGTTCTCTCTAAATTCATATAAAGCATTTAAAAAACACATTACAGTGACAGCCTAGAGCACTGCAGGTTAATTATTTCCACTCAGAATAATTGGATAATAGTGTAAACACTATGAAGGTGTACTCCTCAAAATATTCATTAAAAGTATCTCTCTCTGATCTTTAAGTTTCCTAATGAGTATGAAAAGACTTTTCCCTACAAATTGCTGGTGTGCTTGTTAAGAGATGTTATAACACACTCCACACACGTGATTTGGAGGATGATACAGACACAGACTCGCCTCCCAGGAGCTGGTACCAGACACATGGGCTGTGACCTGTGGTCCCTCTCCAGCTGCTGGCACTGAGCACCTCACTCACACTGAAGCCCCCTGTCGGCGGTTTTCAGGACATGCACCCAGAATATTGGAGGTAATAAATATTTGAAAGATCTCTCAGCACTTTTAATATCTCCCTATTAATTTTCTCATTCAAAATCTTAACTCCTCTTTAGCATTTCTGCTTTTGTCTCTCTCCTTTCTGTGCTGAGCCCTTCTTTTTCATTCCAGCTCATCTCATATCAGCCATTTGATTTCTGTCACTCACTTATGATAGACTAATCTTTTTGTTTTCAGTTGCTCTTTCTAGTTTTCTTACAACAGTATTTTTCTCTTTCTGCTTTCATATTCCAAAACACAGGCACTGCATGCCACTGGTTTTTAATCTCCTGGTTAGAACTGATCTTTCATTTCAATCCGAGTGTCAATAAATTTTCCTCAACTGCAAACCTCAGTGAATCTCCTCTAAACCAGATAAAGTCAGTCTAGTAATTAGTAGAAATTCAACCTCTTTAACAGGTTTTCTTTATGGGTTCTTACTGCCATTCCTGACACTCTGAGTGCTTGGAGGGTCTTTCACCACTCCCACCTCTACCCCCCTCCCCTGTCACTGGTGCCAGCCCTTCAGGTGCTTACTTCACTGGCCAGGGACACTACCATTGAGGTGTCCAGACAAATATGCCTAGTGCTAGGGCCCGTATCACTCCTACTTTATTGTCCACTTTCTTCACTCCCTGTATCCATAAGCTATCTGCTAGATCTTCGCTTCCTCAGCATCGCTTGGTGTTTCTGTGGCATCAAGTTGCTTGAGACGAGACATAACCAGAATGGCTTTTCCTAAATTGAGTGTCCTTCCTGAATATGAAATGAAGCATTCTTGAGCCACGTTTTCTTTGCCCCAGAGCTTATATTTGCTGCTTGTTTCTTTGAGAGAAGCTGTTAAATTCCATTAAAGCTGTACAAATATGTTTGAATCAAAGCCCAAGTTAAAATAAAAAAATTTAATTCTTTTGTCTCTTTTGATTCCTACAAAAGTTGTTAGCTGTAGTTCAGCATTTTTATTTCAATTCTAAAATCCCTTTGAGCAATACTAAGTTAAAAATTTCATTAAGAATAACATTAAATTATTTTATTGTTCAGGATAGTAGAAAAACCTGACTTTAATGTGTGAGACAGATTTTTTAATCTTTTATTATTATTATTATTATTATTATTATTATTATTATTGTTACTTCTCTGCACCATCTACTACACTCTTCTTTAAGTATTATTTTTCTTTGAACTGATCCCTCATCTAACTTAAAAACCTCTTCTTCCTAATCTGTCTCCTTTCTAGATCTAGATTACAAGATAAGTAAGTTTTTGTTGATGTAAGTTGTTCTGTGATCATGCGTATGTATTACAGCTAGTAAAAATAACAGAAGGGGGGGAAGGAAAGGAAACTGCATAGTTCAGCATAGCAGTCAAACAAATGTGGTTCATTGTGCAGTATTTCATATGTTCACATGATCCACTTCAAGTGAGATTTTCTAAAGAAAGTGATCTGGTATAAATGTTTTTCCTGTCATGGGGGACCAGCTCAGAGAGCGTATTGCAAGTGTTTTAAGAGGTATTGAATGAATGAAGTTGTCTTGACATGCTAGGATATTCCCAAGTTTTGTGCTGAAGAAACTCTGCAATTTTCATTTTATACTCCTGGAGATCACAGAATCACAAAATCAGCCAGGTTGGAAAAGACCTTGAGATCATCCTTTTCATTTGACAATCCCGCAAATACTCAACTGTAGTTACTGGTTTTGACAAGATCACTGGTTCTTTGCCGTTCATTTTCAATCCATGTTCAAGTCCTGTTGGCCTCCAGAATTCCCAATTGGCTCTGATCTCTAATTTATTGGTAGAGAAGCTCCTGATCTCATCTGCCATTGTGAGACTGAATTAAAACAGCATGTACAAGGGAATTTAAAGTGAAGGAGAGCAATCTGACTCTTGAGTTAGTATGCTGCCATCCATTTTTTTTAGCTCAATATATTTGTGGCTGATCTGATGTGGTCTATATGGTTTTAGTAGTCAATGAAACTGATACGTATATTCTGTAATGAAAACCAGAAAGTTAGGAGCAGTAGAGGAAGAATCATTCAAATACATATGTACAGACAAATGAGATTGTCAAGAATGTTTTCCTGTCTTATCAAAAAAGCTGGTGATCTCTCAAGTAGCCTACTGATAACTCACACATTTCCTTGGCAGGTGTTTCCAAAAAACTGAGGCTGAGACTTATAAATATTTATGTTGTCCATAATTTTATTCCATTCCCAAACTTACTACACGGAAGGCACACATACTCTGGTTTGGCTCCCTTCCACAAGTCCTGAACTGTGAATATGAAATCTGCACTTCACTTAGTCTCCCCTGCCTCTCCATCTGTGATGAACCATCAACAGTTTAGTGGAGCTGCCAGCCCTTAAGGCCCTTGGAGAAATTCCATCATACAGCTGAAATTGAGCGTAAATCATCATGTCAAGAAAATACTTCACGCATTTCCCTTTTGGTTTTAAGAATCTTTGTCACCTTCCTACAAAAATTTTAGATTTAGAAAAATGACCTGTCCAGCCTGGATTTCAGGTCTTATGCTAGACCTCTTCCAAAAAAATCGTATTCAGAACCATTACAACCTAGACATTTTTCCCATTTTTACAGGAGGACTTAAAATCCTGTAGGTGAAAAAAAATCCAAAATCCAGCACTACTGGGAGCTTAACTATACTGTCAAGGCATTGGATGTGGCCAGTGGATTGTAAATACTGCTGACTAAAAACTGGAGTAAGACTTAAATAGTGGTAGCTAGTCTGCTGACTGTGCCAAATAAAGGAGGGAGACTTTGAGAAGGGAAACAAATAAACAGAAATAAAAATACATGGAGAGAAAAAGAGTGGGGGGGAAAAAAGAGAGAGTTTTACAGGCGAGTTTTCTCCTTCACCAACAGTGAAGGAGGAATTTGTTGGAAGAATTGTTTCTAGTTTTTGAATGAAACATCCTTTCAAATAGAATGATTACTAGCTCCGAAAGCTCTTTTAAGGACTCAAATGACTGTGCCTTCTAAGTTGATATTTATCACCTCAATCCCATTACAAAAAGGCAGTAATGAGGCAGGAGGCAAGGCAGGAGGGTGCTTCTTTGAACAGAGAGCATTTGATGGAGGCAGGAAAGGTGGGCAAGAGCAGGAACAGCACTGTCTATCTTGTGCACTTAGTCGGGATGCAAGACAGACTATCTGATTTTTCTGCTGCACCAGCAAAATGTGGCCTACCTGCCCTTGCTTTCATGTTGACTACAAAGAATTTTCAAACAAACCAATCCCACTTAGAAAGGCAGATATTTTGCCTCTGAAAACTCGTTGTCTAGATAGTCTGGGGTAGTCTCACCTGTCTCTGTAACAACAAGGCAATATCTTGTATGTACTGTGTTTCTAAAGCAGGGATCATATGTCTGAAAAATGTTACATAGAGTTAAGGTAGTCTAGGTGTAGATATATATGATAAGGAATATATGTTCATTTATAAAGTACTTATAGTTTATAAAAATCTAAATATATTTGGTTTTTTTAATAACCAGCAATGTCAACACTGTGATAAAGAAGTGACTAGGTCACCTGTGTAACCATGATCTGGATGCTTTTTGGTCAAATATTATTTTTAAAAGTAGTAATTCAGAAAACAGTTGTACTGGTCATATGTATGCATGATACTCTCAATTTAACTTTTATTAATAAGTTACAGTTCTCTAGTTTCAGTATCTGTAAATCAGAGGTTTAAGCCATTGATGCATTTAACAGTTGTGACTACAGATATAAATCATGCTAAATAGCAGTCACTCCTACAGGATGGCAAGTGTGCCCAGTGTCTATATGCAGCACAGGTGTCAGTACCTAGATATGAGAATATGTAAGCCGTGCTCCAGTTACTGAACAGTTTGTGAAACGTAAGCACCTCTTGGGACAATTGCCCAAAATTCCGGGTGGTGTCATATGGATATGAGTTCTAGGACAATCC
Organism: Neopelma chrysocephalum; assembly: GCF_003984885.1. Taxonomy (NCBI): domain Eukaryota; kingdom Metazoa; phylum Chordata; class Aves; order Passeriformes; family Pipridae; genus Neopelma; species Neopelma chrysocephalum. Next base: position 8,329,995 of record NW_020897731.1, on the reverse strand, counting down.
CACAGTGAATTCTGGGGAAAAATGTGTCTCACAGTTTAATTTCATTGCAGAAGCAAATTATTAAATCCAGAGCAAGCAGCACCAGTTAACTAACCTGAATTTGAGGAACTTTCACACTTACCCCAGAGGATTTTTTGCCTGACTGGGTTAGGGATAGCAGCTATGAAATTTCTAGTCAACCCAGTATTAAAAAAACAGACCAAGAAGAGTTTGGAAAATTCAGCTTCCTCTGAATATCTATTTGCATGATAAGAATTATTATTATTCTATTTTAGAAGTTTGAAGGGAGTAGCATCAGCCCATCATGTTCAGTGTGTTGATGTTTCATAGCTCTTCTTCTTTCCATGAACAGCCATTTTAAAGACTGGTAATAAGATAAGTCTCCTACTGTATAATAAATAACTTTAATCCATTTTAGAGTAATTAACTTCTTAATGGCCACAGCTTTTTCCTTAACCTGTTTCACACTGGGCAAATAGGTACAGAATTCACAGAAATAATTATAATATTTAATCTTAATTAACACTTCTTGTGTTTTTACATCTATAAACACTGATGCAGCAGAGACCCAGGGTTCAACGTGTTTTCTCTGTATTTTTGACTCATGAAAAATTACACTGAAAGTTGTAGTATTGATCAGGAGATCACAACAGTAGACTGCAATAGCTGCAGAATAAAATGAATGCAGCCACTGAGAGTGAAAAGCTTCCGTGCTGCTTTCTCTTACTGTGAGAATATAAACTAGTCCCTTCACCTCTGTCCTGACTATAGTGTCAGAATTTTAAACTAGTTGCTAGAAGTGAGTACAGAAATTATACTGTCCTCCTAACTTAGTTACTCCTCTGATATTGCTTTCTCCCATATATATAATTTCTGGTTTGACCTTGATCATACCTCTGAAAACCTATATGGTTTTCATTGAATTCCATGAGCTTTTGTGTGAGCCTAAAAGTAGCAAAACCTGCTTACTCAAGGCTTTGAGCTTCGTGTGGACCTATGTAATTATGTAAGTAATACATGGATAGTAAAACTTTGCAAATCTTAACTCAAGTTAATAAGATAGAAGTAGATGTCTATGCTAGAAGAATTCTTAATGAAGGAAAAAAATCTTTAATATAAACAAATTTCCTTTGTGCTTAGATATGCACAATACAAGCATAGTGTGATACTGCAGACACTAACAGCTGAGATAACAAGCTACCTATTTAAAGGCTCAGGCTGTGTACTCAAATTAAAAATATGGATTTTGAGACCCCATCAGATCCCAGCTTACCTTCTATTTTATGCGTTTATCTACACAGTGTTTCTGAGTTGAGCTAATGGTTAGGTGCTACAGATAAAAATGTATTCATTCTTATTATTTGTATTAAAAGGTTTAGACATTTCCTGAGGTGGTAATTTAGGTCCATCTAAGCTTGTGCTGAAACTGGATTGTTTTATCCATTCACCAAAGCTGCTGCTCTCTCAGAGGCAGAATTTGCCTGCTGAAAGTTGGTTGATTTTCTCAGGCTGTGGCTGAGTCGTTCCTGTTTTCCCCCATTTCTCTTTCATTTCCTTAAGTGTTTTGCTCATTTGAAAACTGAGAAATATTTTTTCTTTTATTTGCAAAGTTTAGTATCTTTAAATCCTTATTGCTTTCTCCTTCTGTTCCCAAATACAAGCTCATACTTTTCTCAAGATGGTTTGGTGAGAGAAAGGAAACAATTCTACATCGTGTCACTAACACCAGGATTCAGCACAAGTGCAGTAGAGGGGATAACCAAGATTATCCTGGTGCCTGTGCCCTTAGCAGAGGACCTGTCAGTTGTGTCTTTCATTTCTTGCCCCATCTGTTTTGCACTCTTGCTGTTGCAACAAGAGCCATCATAGAGCAGCGTTTGTGTTTCCGTGCATGCAGTCGAGATGCAAAGTGCAGGAGTTGCATAATGTCCAAATCAAGCTCTGCCTTTCTCAGGAACATAAATCAGTTACTCATCTGTTTTATAGATGTTAAGTCTGCTGTTCGCAGCAAATATCCATCCAGGCAATGCTTGATCATCTCACTCATTTTGGATAAAATGGTTGGTTAGACCTCACAGGAAGTTACTGTGACAGTTTCCTTTGCAGTAAATAAGGGTAATGCTGTTCATCTGCTTTGTGGCACATGAACATTAACTATTCAGCCATATCAGTATTTAAAATGAAAGAATATATGATACTTATTTTTTATATATTTAGAATGCCAAATTTTAAAGGGAGACTGGCTACACATTATTTTAATATCCAGAAAAGGCAAAAGTACCAGGTTGGTTACCATGACTGAAAAATTTATTGTATGGGAAAGCTCAGCCATGGAACTAGAAGTCTGCCAGAAAGGACAACAAAAGATCTCTTTGAGATTTTATTTGGTTTTAATTTTGTTTTCCATCTTAAAATTCAAAATGCAATGGACCTAAAAGTCTTTAAAATATGTGGCATTGAAATTTTTACAAACATTCTTTTACTTTCTGTTGTTTCAGTTAAATAATCTGATACCTCTCTGTTAGATGTTTTAAGGTGGGTTATAAGAACTTAAATGGGTTATAAGAATATTACAAGAGATACACGCCGACAAAACTCATCCCCTTTATTGGAAACACACTGGAAAGATACAAAGATGAAACAGTTTTGTTGTCCTGTTCAAAAATTCTGGTTGCCCTTTGTGATTCACAATGGCTGCCATCTGTTTGACCTTTTCCCATCAGTATTCTACTGTAATGATGAACTCTGCAGCATGTACAGAAATTGTTCTCAAGCCTTTGTTAACAGTCCTGATAATATATTTTTTAGGTTTCCTCTACGCTCAGAACAGTACCAAACGCAGCATTAAAGAGCGACTTATGAAGCTCTTACCCTGCTCGGCTGCCAAAACGACATCTCCTGTTACTCAAAGCAAGTTTTATTTTTCATTTGATTTTTTTTTTTTAGGTTTGCATGCATCAAAAGTTATACTTTCATTAGCTGCTCATTTGAGAGGCAAGATACCTGCTGAAGTAATCATGTGCGCTATTGAGGTTTAAAATCGAGTGATGAACAGATTTTTGGGCTGGTAACAGATTTGTCAGTGCAGAGTAGGATGGCAAGATACTGGTGGCAGAGTCTGCCACGCAGGGGCTGCTGGGCTGGCACTTACGATCTGCAAGTGAGTTGAGAAGTGATTCAGTGGTTAAATTTAATACCTACTCTCCATGTATTTGAAAAGTGGTAGCTTTTTGTGCATATTTATGCATGTCTTTGTATGCTTGCTATCCAATACACAGGGTAATACCAGCATTACTGCTCTCAGAGGAAAAGCTTGGCCCTGCAGGTTTTGAGTATATAACACCAAACTATTTAGGGACTTAAAGTTGGTGTCTGAGAGAAAAATAATAATGAGATTGGAAAAAAAGTGTGTGAATATGGAGGTAAAGGAAGAGCACACTGACACTACCCTCAATGTCTTGATATGCTGTGAGGAAATAAAATCTCTCCAGGGTAGGTAACAGATAAAAATAGAGGGACAGAGAGGTGAGAGATCTCAATACATATATACATATATATACCTGTAGAGAGATTAATTATAGTAATAACACTAATGTCTTCCTATATAAGTTGTCTACTGTAGCTGATTTTAAAATATCTCTGTGGACCCAATTCAGTCTAGATTAATTTGACTTAATTCTAGGCACTAATATGAGCACCTAAAAGTAGAAACTGAATGGCTCATGTGCTTCCTGTATACTCTTTTGATAAAGCATATCAATCAATCTAAGGTAAAAAAAGCCTTCAAGAGCAGTTCCCTATGTCTAGTGAATTCAGGACAACCCAAGGCAACTTGGGTATGAACAGAGGTCCCTATTAAGTGCCAAGACTTCAGGGGTATGGATCTAGGGTTTCTTTTTGCTATCCCCCTTCACTGCCTGTCATATGCTTCTCTGTAGAGAAAACTGTGGTACTTGCTTTCCTTTCTAAGTATTTGAGATTTCAAAAGTGAGAAGCTCTAATTTTCTGGACGCACAGTGATTTTATTGTTTCATGGTGGCTTCAGCTGATGTGTTTTAATTGAAAGTAGGATAGCTTAAAAAGGTGAATTACTGTTATGGCATCTGATAGTTAGTCTTTATGTAGAAGTTGCATTCAGCTATATCACCTAAATAAAATAGCTTTAGTCTATAAAACAAATCATAGAATCACAGAATTGTTTGAGTTGGGAGAGAGACCTTTAAAATCATTTAGTTCAATCCCCCTGCACTAGGCCAGGTTGCTCTAAGTCCCATCCAGCCTGGTCTTGAACATATCCAGTGATGGGGCATGGAATAAAGAAAGGAGATAAACCAGAATGAATAGAAGGTTTGTTCTGATTGTTTGAAGTTAATTGGAAAGCAATATATCCCTTATTCCTTGCACATTTCTATACAAGCTCCTCATCTGCACAGGTAACCAAAAATATTTAGAGTCAGTTTCAATAACCTTGAACATGTAAAACTTGTATTTTCTTGCTGAAAGTGTTTTATAAACCAGAAGAGAGGTTGAAATAAAACAATTATTTCATATTTGAGAACAAGAGGTAAAAAAAGGTGCATTCAACATTTTTCTCTGTACTCTCCTCAATAATGAAGTGCTATATTAAGTAAAAATGTTATATTATGTGAAACATTAAATAAGATTATCATTGTAGAACACATTGTTATGCCATTTTGACATCATGTACTATTTGATTTCTGGTAGCATGAAAGAAGCAACATTATAGTGTAGTAGGAACAAAACCAACACTACATACAGTGAACAGTCACATGATGTGAATTTCTTAGAAATTATCAGTGGAATATTTTTAAAACAAATAACTTGCTGAAATTTGCATAGCCTGAATTTGCTCTTCTGCACTTCTATCAACATGTACAGACAAAGGTTATCTGAATTGGTAAAATCTTATTTCAGCATTCCTATTAAATATATTTCAGCCTTCCTATTGAACAAAACATTTAAAAGAACACTTTTCTTATTTGTGTGCTTTTACACTTTTCTTATTTGTGTGCTTTAGCCTAGTAAGTCTAAACTTTAAACCATCATTCCTTATCTAAGTGCATGTGCTACAGATAGGACTAAACTCAAGAATGGTTTTGGAAGACAAAAGCATGTGTGCATGCAGTTATTAAATAGATAGGGAAGCTATAATGTGGATTTTGTGCAGGGAAATTTGCGTGCACAATTTTTACAGATATGAACTGAGCCTAACTTTGGACATGCTTCTTCAGCTGCCATTGTTTGAAGAGTATGTCTGTTTTTTGCATTGCTTTTGCCATTTCATTCTTTAATGAACAGTGAAAGTTTCAAAGCCTAGCTCGCGTAGCAAATGCATTAAAAACTGTCTTTACTATGTAGCTATAAGAAAGCTACTTGTTCATTAAATCAGTAAGAATGTTTTGTGTAATATATTAATGAGGGAATGTGGATTTGTTTCTGGTTTTCAGTTGGCATGTTATCTTTCTATGAAAAAAAGAACTCAACTTTCTTAGGCTGAAAAAATTAAAGAACTGAAAAAAAACTAACGCCATAGAAATCATTAATGTTTAGAAATAGATACATTTTCACACATTTTCCTTGCATATTTTAAAGTATAGATTTTTTTTCCAGCCTGGATAACGGTAGATAGAAGTGTGAAGAAAAAGATTAAAAACCTGGAAGTGACTCATGAATGCTGTAGCATTTTAACCAGCATAGTTGGCATATTTTAAGGAAATTTATGGTGATCTTAATTTTTTTATTTTTTATATCTCTAAGACACTACAGAAGTTGAGTGTGAAGAGTGTTATATTGAACCTTTTCATTAACAGAAAGACATCATCACCCTATTGCAGTCTTCTACATTCTTACCAAACCATTTAAATGCAATTAAAATATTTATTGCTAAGGATATATAAACATTGTGCTCAGCATCACTTTGTCTGGCCTTTTTCTCTAGCCTCACATTTATTATGTGTGCTCATTTAGCTTCCAGAAAAGCTTGTAGATGTCCCTCTAGGTAGCCAGATGTTTTACAAATGGGTGCTTAGAGAACTCATTTCCAGTTAAGTCCTTTTCTGTCTAAACAAAAGCCCATTTAAATCCCATATAGCTATATGAATATAAAATACAAGTGAGCTTTCAACAATATTTATTCTCAGGTTGATTATTTTGCCAGTTAAGTACCTAGTGTTTACTTACAATTGACAAAAAAAATTGGCTTTATATTTACTGCATTACATTTTTATAGAGACTGTAGTGACTATATTAAAAAGTATAAAAGATTAATCCCTGAAAACATAGTGGAAAGGTTTTAGAATCTGTGCAAAATAAACCCTGAATATTCTTATGCAGAATTATTATGGGACTCAAGAACTTAGCTACACCTTCCTTTGATTAGGAAGACAGCTTCATAATTCTGAAACTATTTTCTTCCAATATCATCTGTAAAGGCAGGTTTTTCAGTACTTCCTCTTTGCACCTCAGGATGTCTTCTTATAGAAGAGAGCTGAGATTTTCTTACAGTCTATCTATCTTGTGAGTTCAGATACTGGCCCTTTAAAACTATCAAACACTGTAGGGTCAATGAAAAGTTAGTTGAGAGTTTTGTCAGTAGCATTTAGACTGGAAATTTCACAAAGATGGTAGTGGTCTGTTTTATGAGATAATCTATTAAAAAAAATGAATCATAGAATCATATTATAGTTTACCATAAGCCAATACACAATGGATGTTCTGAGAAAAGAGTGGAGGTGACACTGAAATCGTCTGGATAACACTGCAATCATCTTCCTGAGCTGAGTGCTAGCAACAACATATCTTTGACTGGAGAAAGGACAAGGCCCTAAATTTTGTGAAGATTTATCCAAATAGTTTATATGATTATATCTCTTTAAAGGTTGCTCATTTTTTTGTTTAGCTAAACTGTATCTTCTGATGCCAGATTTCTCCCAAACAGCTGAAAGTTATCACTGCACTGTAGCAAAAAAAGTATGTGAAACTGTAGGCATAATATTGTTTTAATGTACTTTTCTAATACTGTGCTCTTATAAATATTGAAGTGAGTAAAACTTTAAGGATGCAGAGTACCAAATTTTGATGAAATTAAATATACATCTTCAACATTGTAGAAGTGACAGTTAGGCATGTTCTCTCCTTACATTTCTATAGTTGGTATAACTCTTAAATCAGAATAAGTCAGTGATTTCATTAAATTAGTCTGGAATACTATATAAGTTATGTTTAATGCTTGCAGTACTTAAAAATGGATACACACATTCACATTTTTGATCAGATAAATTACCTACTCCCAATATATAAATACACATTGTAAGTTTCTTTAGCTATTTTATTGAACTTTCACATTTAAAACTCTACCTGGGAAAAATGCATTGCTATCTCTCATTGGTTTAGGGCTACACTCAATTGTAAGCCTTGAATATGTACATTGGCATTCTTGTTCACCTAAAGAAGAGGTCACTGAGATCATCATGTTCCCCACTTAGGCCGCTCACTATCAGTCATGTTTGCCCTGAAGGATTAGTTATACCATACTCAAAGTAAGATATGCTGCTGGATGTGCAACATCAATCTCACACACTTTCCAAAGGCCAATTTCACAATAAAAAACACTAAAAATCCTAACCTGATACAGTGAATTCACATCCATTAACTAACAAAGGGAAAATTTGCAGTATTCTGGAGTCACTAAAGTTTTATAAAAAATTATTTCCCTTGGTCAAAGAGTTGTAGAAGCAGAAAAGTCATGCTGATTGTGTCATGCATGCCCTTGCAGACTTGTTGGCTTTCCAGTTTATTGTTATTTTTACTTATAAGATGATATCCAGACCACTGGACCATTATTGCTGTTCTCTATTCTTTGCAGCCACAGAAGCAGATAGATGCCCTTTCCCTGTGAGTTCAAAATGAACACGTCATTTGTCTTTCCTGCAAAGGTTAGGTATTTTTATCTCCTATATTTCTTTTTGAGCTTTCATTCTCTGTCTCTTGTATTCTGCAGACACTGTAGAAGATGAAATGGAAATGGCCACAGTACGACATAGACCTGAAGCTCTTGAACTGCTGGAAGCACAGAGTAAATTCACAAAGAAGGAACTTCAGATCTTATATAGAGGTTTCAAGAATGTAAGCACTTCCTTTTTGAATTTACCATCCATTTACAGGATAGGCCACTGCAATCTCAGCTCATGTAGCTAAATACTGTATATCTAGTCAGGTGAAGAAACAATCTCTCTGCAACAACTGGGCTATTTAATGACCAGAAGACACACAAGAAATAAAAAGCATCCAGGAGAGAATTATAACTTAGTACAATAAGACATTGTTCAAAGACATATTGAAAATTGCATTAAGGTTGTTTGTCCACAGATGCAATAATGGGAGAGTCCTGAAGAATTTGGGCAGTAAGAGGAAAGATTTTGAGTTTTGTATTCATAGTAGCTGTCACAAAAAATAATTGACATCAATTGGACTAGAGGAATTTTTCATTGTGTGAACAGCAATAGATGACTTCTTAAGTTCTTACTAGTTCTACAAATCTATAAACTTTTTAGATCCCTTTACTGGCAGTAATTATTTGTGATTTTTTTTTTGCTGATCTGTGTGATCAAAAACATTGGTATGTCCAATATTTTTAGTCGGCAGGCATTCCACCTGAGACCCCAGTACATGGGTGTCATGTGACTCCTTTTCCAGTGTCTATTAGCTGCCCTGTGGAGCTGGGCTTGTTGTTGGCATATGAGGCATGCATGGTTAGTACAGCAGAGAAATAAGACTCAAAAAGATTTTAATAAGTAGCACTGAAATCTGTTTACTTTTAAAAAATTTTTAAATTTTTTATTCTACTGTCTTTTGTGTGATTAACAATTATGTAGGATATTGCATGCAGCTAACATTGGATAGAAAATACTTGATATTAAAAAAATTAATAATAACAATTGCTTACAAATCATCTGTTTAATGTTAATCTACGTACTCAACTGTGAGTATTGCAACCGCACAGATGTTGTCTCCTGCTGAGCTGAAGGTAATAAAGTATAATAATGATAAAAACACAGTGAAGCTCAACTATGGAATCAGAGAGGATATTTTCAATAGCTTGTACAAGAAGTGTAAATCTTGCAGAATTCTTAGATATCATGCATTTTGTAAAGAGAGCAAGCCACGCGAAGGGATGGGTTAGACATACATTCTTATCAAAAGCTTACAATGTGGGTAAGGCAGAGTCACTTAGTGTGTCATGTGTATATTTCATCCTCAGTTCCAGAAGGTATATAATGTTGGCATGTTAGTGATTAACAGTTATTGCTCTTAAAAGCTTTTCATTTCCTCAGGGTACCAGAGAACATTCCCCTGTTAATGACGGTATTCCCTAGGCATTGCAAATCATGATCAAATGTCCCTAATTATCTAAGGCAAAAAGGTACAAAGTATAGTGGATAAAATAAGCCTTCTGTTTGTTTCTCTAAGAATAATAATTTTTAGAGTCTCAGAACTGAAAAACCCTGATAATTCTCTGCATAAAATGAGGTATGGAGAAAGAGAATAGGTTGTAAGGAAGTATTTTAATCGATACCCATTTTAGCTTTTTTTGAAAAGGGGAATTCCAGCTTTTCATATGCTTTTGTGTTCCAAGTGTGCAAGTTCTACTTATAGCAAAGGAGTGTCAATGGTAAGACATGGTAATACATCTTTATTCATGTGTTTCATTTCCTTATCAGTACATTATAATTCAAGACATGCATGTATGACATATCTTTGACTATTTAGAGTTAATGAGCATGAACTTCAGGCATTTTGTGTGTAATATCATTGCAAAATTATCAGTTACTTTCTAAAATGCTGTAAAGCATGCCCAGGGCTAGTGATTGTTATGAAAGTAAATCAGTTTAATGTAGTATTCTTTAGCCCAAGCATTAGACTTCAGAAATGAAGGATTTCAATCTTTTGGTTGAGTTGGAGTTTGTTTTGTGTCTTATATTTATCAGTTACTACTGCAAAATTTGATGCTAGATCAGAGTTCTCCAATCACTTCAGAGAACTGATAAAACAGATCCACCTCAGCTCTATGAGCAGCTTAGCTGTGCTGCACCTTTCCTGTCACATATCTACCTTTTATCAAATACAATTTGAGTGGCTTTGGTGCGTACTGATCCACAACAGCATTGCAGTGCCTCCCATGGTCTGTGCTTAGACTGTCTCCCCCTTACAGTGGTTGATCATCCACTTCTACCTGCCACAGCCCACCTCCCTCATCGATCTCCTTCTTTCTGATCCAGATTAATGGTATCCTGCCGATATCTCCACCTCTGTGTGCTTCAGGTGTCTACTTCATGTACCAATATATGCTGGGGGACAACCAACTGGAAAGCCATTCTGCTTTGTTGGGCATGAGCCAGCAAATGTGTCCGTGCAGCAAAGGCAGCAAATGGCACCATGTCCTGCTTTAGGCAAACCATTGCCAGGAGGTTGAGGGAGCACTGGGAGGCTGCACCAGCCCTCCACTCAGCATTGGTGAGGCCGCATCTGAAGTTTTGTGGCCTGTTCTTGGCTCACCAGTAGAAGAAAGATATGGACATACTGGAGAGAGTCCGGCAAAGGGTCACAAACATGTCCAAGGGACTGGAGCACCTCTCCTATGATGAAAGGCTGGGAGAGCTGGGACTGATCAGTCTGGAGAAGAGAAGGCTCAGCAGGGATCTTACCAGCATATATTCATACCTGAAGGGTGGGTGTAAAGAAGATGGAACCAGGCTCTTTTCAGTGATGCTCAGTGCCAGGACCAGAGGGAATGGGCACAGTCTGAAACACAGGTGGTTCCTTAACATCAGGAAACACTGTGACAGTGACTGAGCACCAGCACAGGTTGCCCACTGGGGTTGTGTCATCTTCCTGCTTGAAGATATCCAAAAGTTGTCTGGACATGCACCTGGGAAACCTGCTCCAGGTGGGCCTGCATGAGCAGGAGTGTGGAACCATAAATCTCTAGAGGTCTCTTCTAGCCCCAGCCATTCTGTGAGTCTGTGATATTCTGTTTAATCATTCCATTAAGAAGAAAACTCCACTGAAAAGATTTAAGGAAACACCCAGACACACATCTTTAATGTGACACCACCAAAACTTGTGCAGATCCCACCTCTATACTTTATGCTTTTCACTTGATATTTGCTTTTCTTACTAGCTCTTCAATAGTTTAACTATATAAAGAAAGAGAAATTAAGGCATGAATTGAAGTTACTATAGTTCTGCTGATGTAACTGTCCTGTTAGACCAAATTTACAGTGTCCTACAACACAGTAGTAATAACTGAAAAGTTTTTGGTTACATAATCTCGCTTCAGCCTGCTTATTTCCCTGAATCCTGTTGAGTTCTAGGATGGCTGTTCTGAGATAGGGTTGAACAGAACTTTTCACAGTTTACCTCCAGTTATTTGTTATTTGTGACTTCAAATTGCTCAAATATATTATGACTGACTTCAGATGAGAAAGCAGCAAATACTCTGTATTTCTGTAGTGTTGGTGATTGCAAAGTTTGATTTATCATGTGTTTTTTACTTCTACAAAAATAAAATGGTAAATCTTTAAAGGTATTTCCATCAATTTGATTTTCCAGTGTAGGCAACTTACAAGCAAAATCCAGGCTGAAGGAGCACAGGGTCTCAGAGAGCATCTCTGTGTAAATGTAAGTGCCTGAAATCTTTAGAAAGTCTCAGATCACACTGTAGGATAGCTGATTCTCTGAGGAAGCAAGAAGTAGAGTATAACTGCAAGGAATGCCCAAAGACAACTGAAATACCTATTGGAACAATGGCTGTTTTGGTAGAACTCAAGGCCAGCATTTAAAATAAAAGGGGAGATACACTAAGGAAATTTAAGGAGGTTGGAAAAACACCTTCAGATGACCCAGAAATTATTATAAAGAAAATTATCAAGGGAGAGCTTATGTCTGTATTAGGTTATTTAGCCATTTTAAAGCTTCTATACTATCCTTGAAAAATGAGCATAACAGAAGTCCTAAGCCCTCCTCAGGATCAAAAGGTTGTCCCCAGCACTCTGGTTTTAGAATGTTCCTGTGCTCTTGTTGATGAATTGTTGCTCAGCTGCCATCACAGTGGGACCTCTCTCCATTTTGTATTTGGCTTCCTGTCATCCCCTTTCTTGTAAATTGAAATTGTGATTCCTGCAGTCGTTAACCTTTCAAACCAATGGCTCTGTGGCAGGCCTAGTACAAGTGGTACTTCACAATAAATTGTACAGACTATCAAGCATGCACTCAACATGTGGTCTTTCTTTCTCTTTTGTCCATTGATAGATCTCTCACAGTTTTATAAACGTGCTGAGCTATAGCACATTTCCATTTTAAAAATACTTAGATAATGTTTTTCTGCACAAAAGATGCTCCTGTGCTAAACTTAGATGTTAATAAGCTTTTAATTTTTGTTGATTATTCTCATAAAAATTTTCATAGAACTCTGTGTTGGGAAACTACTAGACTTTGTAAGAAAACTGAAAGGATTTTTCATGAACATATATCTTACCCGGCTGTATATCAGAGAAAATGTAAATTAAAGTCATGCATATATAAAAACGTCCTTGGACACATACTGTAGCTGTAGCTTTAAATATGCTTTTCTATACTTGTGACATTTATTGGGAAAACAACATTTCTAAGATAACTTTCTTCCCTTTTGCAAATGAGGCAAACGATAATAAGAAAATGTTACAGCTCCAAGATCAGTTCCCTCATCCCACTACCCATCATGTGCATAACTCAAAATATGCTAATTTATTCAAAGATTTTCCATTTCAGTTACGGTTTGATGGAAGCATTGTATTGCTTTATGTTGTATTTGTAAGTCTCACAGAGAGTTTAATGAAAGCTAGTTTTAGAAGTAATAAAGCTCATTTATTGAGAGGTGATAAAGCTCATTTTTGATTGTCTAAAGCATTTAAGTTTTGTGTGATAAAATACAACTCTCATTGTCCTTTTATGGAAAATTCTTTGCCTTCTGTTTAATCTTCTGTTAGTCACTTATAGAAAAAAAATTAGTGAGGGGAAAGTGCCTGTTCTATCTAATTTGCTAAATTTCCAATCTAATAAGTAGGAAATAAAAACATATGGCTAATGTGATGTGAATTTATCCATTTAAGGTATATTTACAGGACCAGTTGTAAGAATATGCTTAGGATATTTTTGATAAATTGAATTAGGTGACCTCCAGTGGTCTCTTCAAGTGAACAATTCCATCATCTTGTGAGCCGAACTGCCCACATTCAGATTAGATAAGTAATTTAATGTACTCGATTAGCTGATGGTTTGAAACTAATTACTGTTTCTGTACTGTGCACAACAAACCAATCCCCTCAAAACCTCAATACACTTAAAATGCAAATTTTCACATTCTTAGCTGTAAAAGCTCTCCATAAATAAATAAATAAATAAATAAATAAAATCTATAGAAATACCATCAAAATTTGAGTTGATGTTTGATATGGCCATGTATCTAGGTGCTCTGACAATACAAGAGTTTGGGATGCAGAATCTTACGTCATCATTAACATTACAAGGCAGTTAGATTCAAAGTTTTGATGCTTATCTTCAAACATCAGTTCTAAATCTCATATGATAGGTGCTCATGTTAAAAGTTCTCTGAAATTATCTGTGCTAGACCCAGTGGGATGATGTAGAAAACTGAAGTTTAGCACCAGCTCTCATTGCAGTCTGTTAATGCAGTGGCAGCACCTATGAACTGCAATTAAAGACACCTTTAAGATAGCAAGGATGCCACTTAGGCTGGCTAATATAAAACACCAGGTACAAATATTTATCTGAATTTATATCCCTCTCCAAAGCCTATGAGTCAAAATATTAGCCACCTTCATAAGCTACAGTGATCTGCTGAGAATAGGTACCTGAAAGAACAAGATAACTTTATCCACATTTGGTGTAACAGCCTGGGTAGTTAGAACATTTCCCCATGTAATAAGAATTTTAAAAAGAAAAAAAATATAAATTTTATAAAACTAATTTGGATTTAGAAGAGTAAAATTGATTTGGCGCATTGAATAAAAATAATTTTCACTGTATAAATAATTTTTCTACTCCTGCAATTTTTCATTTGATGAGCATGAAGGTTGGGTATATACTGTATATGCACTAATTGCTGCAAAACCTGAAACATCTCCATGTAATTTTGCTGGTACTGAAATTAAAGTTTTCAGAATGGTTTAACTTTTCTTATATATTGGTATACATGATATTCTAGAAACGCTGAATATATTTGTTTTTTTACTGCAATTGGAAATTACTTGGTAAGAAAAAAGGTGAGAGAAACGTGTCCTACACATGTATGGCTTTTACCTTTATGGCCATTTTATTTACACAGCTTCTGATCTATGGCTAGTAGAGATGCACAATTCTGTCTTCCACTTCTGTCTTTCAAATGTCTTTTCTAAGATAATCAATGTCCTGATAAAAAATTATTTAGTATAAATTGAAAACTTGTATTGACAAGGGACATAGGCATTTCACACTACAAGAAATTAAAAAATGGGTGTTGCAAAGAGTTTGAATATCTCTGTGATGATCCAAAACAGAGATTTGGAAACTCTATTCCATTTTCCTTGCTTCCTTACTTAACCTTTTCCACCTGTTCTAAACCATGCCAAGGGGCAGTGACAATATAATCCTCTTAGTTTATATCTCTGGAACATTGTATATTATGAAACAGAAGCTTTGGAAGCTTTCACGCTATGAGAAATAACGCTTTAGCTTGAATCAGCTTTCTCTGAATTGTCAGTGTCCCCCACCTCAGAGTCAATAGAATGTCTTCAGTTCATTGTGATCCCATTCAATTCTGCACTTAATCTGGATGTTTGTATTGCAAGGAATAAATGCAGATTCAAGAATTATACAGACCAGAAAAGTGAGGAAAAACCCAAAACTGAGCATGAGTGACAATGGCACAAATGCAAGAGTATTTTGCCCCTCACATCAGTCCTCCAAAGCTTATTCTTGCAGGTAAAGTATATTAGAGTTTAAATATGCTTTTCATCCTCCCCTGTGGAGTCCTAGTACAGCAAAGAAGATTTTTAATTTGACCAGCAGTAAATGCACTTGCTTCTCCCTCAAGATTTGATGACTGTCTGTAGAAGTCCTAGAGTTACACAGCATGCAATCTTAGCAAGAGCAGGATCTTTCCAGATGCAGAATTTCTATTCAAACAAAAGAGAGCCTAGGAGAAAAATATAGATCAGTTAAAGGTTCTCACCTGGTTCTCTTGGCTAATGTGAATCAGCACTAAAACCATTTGGCCTATATCCCTCTGTGACTCTGAATATTAAACTGAGAGGGGTTGCTCTATTGGGCTACAGTGCATGAGGCATTCTCATTGTGCTGAAAGCTTTTGCAGACATGCTGACCCTCCTGCACAGTGTTTGAACAGCAGTGTTGTGGACACAGAGAGGATGTATGTACAAAGAAGCATCAGCAATTTGTCTTTTCAGATGACACCTGAACAGGTTGTGCCTCATGAATATAAGCCTAATAACTTGGAGCATAGAAATGCCAATAAAATGTAGAAAAAATAAAGAAAGTTCTGAATTGTACTAGAAAAATCAGATACTTGTAATTCCAACTGAAAATTAACATCTCACCATGTTAGAAAACTCCTATGACTTGCTTGTCTTAATAAACTAAATAGGCAACAGCATAATGAAGCTCAAGTAAGCCTAGAAGCTGGATACCATGTCTGCTGTCAATAGACAGATTTCTGTATATCATCTTTTTCTCTAGAGAGAGAACTTCAGAAGACATGTATTATGCACATAGCTCAAATCTCCCTTTTTTAAAGTTGAGTTCTTGTTTACCAGTTGTGCTTCAGATAAATTGTTTTCTCTACTTTAGATGACTGAAGAAAAACTTTAAAATAACCAGCTCTCGCTAAGGCAGGATTTTGTTATTATTTTAGAAAAACTCTGGCATTCATTTACTTGGGATTTAGATGGAACTTTTCCATATTTCAGACAAATCTATGTGAAAATATTTTAACAAACTGAGCAATAAATAATGCTTACATTCATTATATATTTCCTCCAGGAGTTAGTGAAGAAACTTGAAACTTTTCAAAAACAAGAGTAAAAATAATTTGGAAGTAGTTTGGCAGACCAGGTTGTTAGTCATCACAAATTTACAGACTTAAATTTACAGACTCCACTGTTCAGTGGAGGTATTTGTATCAATTAGTCTCACAGTTGCTGGCAGAGATTGAAGTCTTCTTTCTGAAAGTTAATGATGAGCTCAGTCCCTATACTTCTATTTTCATCTCACGAGTGGCACGGAGATACGTCACGTCATATTCACTTGCGGAAAAATGTCATATAGCATACCAAGGACTGTCTTCATAATAATGACTGCTTGCTTATGAATTATCTCTGAAAAAAGCAGATGCCACGTTGCTAATTAAGCAGGATATAAAAAGAATGTGATTTTAATAATCCAGTATTAATAGTAGCACAGAGTGCCAAATACCTCAAAAGTTCTTCTTTGTGTAAAAAAAAAAAATCAATATTAGATTTAGAGTTGTATTATTGTGTGTGCTTGTCAGTCCCTCCTATTTGAAACTGACAGCACCCTGACCTGTGCTCTGATGTGCGCTCTGTGGGCTCACGTGGGCCATCGGGTACAGACCTTCTGCTCTACCAGCCAGATGCTCAGCTAACTCATCTGCTGGTAGAGCTGTTTTCTACCACATGAGCTTTTTAGGTACATCAGTATGGAATATAAATGTTTATGTACTAGAATATGAGCAGCCAAATATCTTCTTTGGCTACACCTCACTGCAGTTACTTTTTTGCAGCATCTGGATTAAGCATTGCAGAGCCTGGTACTTGAGTTTTGTGCAATTTTTTGATTTTGGTTTCTGAGTGATCACTAACACTAGAGAGGTAAAATTTGGTGCAATGCAGCACTGATGATGCAATTTAAAAATTTAGTGAGTACACACCTCTTCTTCTTTCTTCCACCTGTCCTCTTTTCTTCATGAGGTGAGATGAATACTAACTGTAACTGCTATAAACGTACTTTATAACACACAGCTTAACATAAAATAATTCAGACAATTTATCAGCTAAGAAAACAGTGTTAAAAAATCCCTGTACTTGGTTTTCTTGCTACCAGTTTTCTTTTAAAAAAATTTTGTATAAAATATTTTAATTTCCTATTAAATCTTTTACTAAGTTGTCTCCCTGTTAAACTGCAATTCAGAAACAGCAAGTGGACATACATATTTTCAGGTGGATATCCTAAGCCTGCAAAATGAGAAGAGGGGGAATAAATACATCTTCTGGTGAAACTTATTGATGGTGCAGTTCAACCATTTGGGTCATATGGACTTTGTAGGATAAAGTCTTATTTGTGCTGGAGTCAGGGATCTGTCATGAATCCTAGGAATTTCCAAATGATTTTGGATCTTTTTGTTTTTTCTACTTTAAATTCCTGTTCAACGTGAACAAAATCAGCAATGTGTAGGTTTTGTCAGAAATAAAGGAAACAGTCAAAAGTCCTTTTTTATTTCAACAGAATTAATTTATGTTTACAAATGTCTTTAGATCTACATCTGTGCTAAAACTAAACACTGGTAAATCTTCAAATAAAACTGCAAGTCACAAGTGACAAAGCCTCAAGGTCAAGTCTTTCAGTGTCATGGAAGTTTATTACAAGTCTTGGGTCAACCTGCATTTACCTTTGAATTAAAGTATCTGACAGAGACCGTATTCTTTAGATCAGCTGGACATTTGTGCAGTTGCACTTCACTCCAATTATGTGAATGATTCTCATATTATCTTTCAAGTAATGGAACTTATTCAACTCAGTGAATTCCATTGTGAAATATTCTTAAAGGATACGGTGAGTGTAACAGAAGAAATAGGAGCCAATAACTCAGAAGACAGCATGAATCAGTAAACACAGCATGAAACCAGAAGTCTAAAGACTCTAGCCTTTTGGCACTCTGGCTGGCTTATTAACTGCCACACACTTTTAAAAGCCTTAACTATCACCCTAAAAAGCCTTCTGGGTTGCACAAGAGCATTATACCAGTGCTTCGCAGGCTACATGGGCTCCACATTGACAACTGCCTAATTTAATATCTCTTGTCTGACAGCCCAAACCTTTCAGAGTGTCCCTGGCTATCTGAGAGATTGCTTCTCAGCTATTGATCAAAGCCTCCTCAAACATGCCTTGGGAACAAAGTGGGGAGCACCAGCTGGTGGCTGTGGGAAACTGAAATTTCCCAGGAGCTGAACATAGCAAAGTTCAACCTTACAGGAGAGAAAAATGAACACGGAATTCCTCAGCATTAAGAGTGAAATGTATGTTCTGTGGGCAGTGTGTTTAAATGAGATGCTTTACCTCTCCGTGACCAAGCTCCATATCTGTCAAGTAGAAACTCATGCCTGAAAAAACACTGATCCAGGAAGCACTTTACATGGTATTTCTAACAATTATTTTCTTGCTCCATTTATGCATCTCTGACATGGTTACCAGCCTCACTGTGGCCTCACAAAAAAGAAGTGCCAAGAAGAATTTTTACAAGTAAACCCATAGTGGCTCGAAATAGCAGTATTTGTATCTGAAGTGCTATCTACCAGCAAGTAAGGTATCAGAACAATATACACATGATTATGACTGTGCTTGTGATTTAAAATGTCAGCACAAAGCACTGAATCTAAATGCACAGGCTACCAAATTAATAGGTAGGAAATCCAGGTTCAATACGTAACGGCCATCATGGCCAGGCTTTGCGAACGAAGATTTGGGAAGGGCTCTACCCACGTTTGTTGCAAGCGCATTGGTGGCTAAAAAGGCCAATACGAGAGAGGCATGTCCGGTTGCAAAAGGCACAGCAGAAAGACTCCTTAGATGGTATATTCTGCAAGGCTCGATTCTTTCTGCGTTGTCTTTTCTCCTCAAGGGTGACCCTGCGTGCTTTCTCAAAAGCATCAGCAGCGTTACAGATGGTGTGTCTCCAGGCCTCCCGATTGGAGGCCAGAGTAGACCAGTTATGGTGGTCAATATGGCCAAGACTGAGATGTTGTTTCAGGGAGTCCTTGTATCTTTTCTTCGGGGCTCCTCTCTTGCGGCAGCCTGTGGCAAGTTCACCATAAAGCAGGATCTTAGGGAGGTGGTGATCCTTCATCCTGGAGATGTGCCCTGCCCAACGCAGCTCTGTTCTCAGCAACATGGCCTCAATACTTGTGACTGCTGCCTGTTCAAGAACAGATGTATTGGTCACATAATCTGACCAGTGGATGTTTAGGATTGTACAGAGGCAGCGTTGATGGAAGCGTTCTAGGAGACGCAGGTGGTGGCAGTAGATGACCCATGATTCAGATCTGTATAAGAGGGTAGACAGCACAATGGCTCTGTAAACACTGATCTTGGTACTTTTCTTCAAGTGTTTATTTCCCCAAACTGTTTTATGAAGCTTTCCAAAAGCACTATATGCCTTTGCTAGCCTGTTGTCTGTCTCCCCGTCAATCTTGCCATCCAAGGAGATGAGGCTACCTAGGTAATTAAACTGCTGGACTGATTTGAGCTCTGATTGGCCAATGGTGATGTGAAGATGATGGGGGACTTCCTGAGGTGCAGGTTGATGGAGAACTTCTGTCTTCTTTAAACTGACTTCCAGCCCAAAGAGCTCAGCAGTGTCTGCAAAGCAGGATGTTAAACGTTGCAGAGCTGCTTCTGTGTGGGCAACAAGGGCGGCGTCATCAGCATAAAGCAGCTCCCGGACAAGATGGTTTAAGGTCTTGGTGTGGGCCTTCAGTCACCTTAGGTTGAATAGGCTTCCATCAGTACGATATCGAATGTAGATACCATCCTGATCATCGAGGTCTGCCGTGGCCCTTGGGAGCATCATGCTGAAAAAGACTGTTTGATTAGAGTGACCTACGTAACGGCCATATTGTTCTGGTAAACAACCCAGCTCATCTTACTTTCTTCTTTCACCTTTTTCACAAGTTTTTAGGGCATAAGCCCTTTGTCACTGTTTCTCCATGTTCTGAATAATGAGTCCCTAGTACAAATCTCAGTTCAATGGATGATTCATTACTATTAGCAATTTTTTAAAACAGGCAATGTTGCTACCTTTCTGCAGAGAAAGATGAGAGAGAATATTGGCACAAAACAACACAGAACTTTAATATGAAGCAGAAGTAAAATTAGATTCAACAACAAAGGCTAATAGAAAATTTGTTATTAACTGCTTCTGTAGATTCACCAGTTCTGGGTATTTGTAACATATAGCTCCTGAATTTATATTGTTATTCTTCTAGGCTAAGAATGCTGTCTCAAGTCTTTGCAAATGCAAAACTTCATTGATTTTAATGGAACATGCCCAAATGTCACAAAGATTTTTTTGATTGTCTTTCTTCATGTGTTTTTCACTATAAGGAACTGGCTTCCATATGGCTTCTATGTGGCTTCTCAGGGATTCCAGAGCTCTAAATAGAAACATGGCAATTACAAGGCTTTTTTGTCACCTAATTTGTCCCCCACGTTAACTGTCTCTGATGAAAAAAACTGCACATTCCTTCAGTCTGTCAGACAACTGCAGTTTAGTGGTAATTGGCTCTAAAATATTCCAGTCCATTGCCAGAATAAGATATTCCCATGAGGCAGTAGCAAAATATATTCTAATTATTAATTTTTTTACCAGTAGATAAGCAAGTACCTGTCCCCATTGCCCTGTACTAGAAAAGGTGTTCCTTTCTCTATTTTCTTACCAGTAGTTTCTTCTTTCCATGACAGAGTATGCATCCCAATCAAGGTGTTCCTGCCATTCAACAGGGAGCACGCATCTTCAGAGATCTCATTTGTTCAACAAAGGACCTGAAACTGGAGGTTTCAGGTTTTGCTCTGCAAAAGAGATGCCTTTCTCCACTTGGTCTTTGCCTTCTGCATTTAGAATTACTGCAAGCATCACCTTTTGGGAAATCTCAGGGCACTCTAAGAAGTTTTCGTCTTCATTGCCCAATCAAGACCTAATTAGGATCCTAAAATTGAAGCCCATCCCTTTTCTATTACTGTAACTGTCTTGAGACTAAACAGTCCATATGGCCCTCACTGTATGAACAGGGAAAAAGCATCTCTTCCCACAGACCACATCTCTCTCTCACTCACAGCAGCTTCAGACACATCATTGCCTCTGATTGCTTTTGATTTTCCCCTCTGTACTTGGTGAATCGAGTTCTATTTATGCTAATGTCAGGCTCAGTTTTATAAATATTTATGTAGGTAAGCTCATTTGTTCTTATGTTTGCACTGCTGGGGCCCTGGGAGAAAGTGTTGTTAGTAGTGGAAAAAGTGAAAACCTTTGTTAAAGGGTAAATGTATTACTATATAAAATATAAATAACGAGCACAGTGTTTGATTTTCAGTTTCTAAACGGATCTCCATTGAATTTTATGTTCTTTGCCATTTCTGCAAGTTGGTAGGAGGCTGAAATTCCTTGGTCTTTTCGTCCTAAATAGCACTAATCAAATATTGATCTGTCTGCCTTTACCATCGTACCTCTTCAAAAGAAACAAAGAACAACCACTCTGAAAAATACTGAAATAAAATGAGTTAGGACACAATTTAAGCCTGTCTTTCACACAGACATGTATCCCAGGAATGCAAAACTCTCAGTGTTCTTACTTGATGATTAAAATGAAAATTCGATTTGGTGTCAGTACTTAGTATCAACTTCAGGTTGACTGACAAACACAAAAAAATATCATATCAGCATTTAAGACAGAATATAGAATATTTTTTTCACCCGTGACATGTTGAGGTTGCTTCAAAAATACCTTGTGCTAAATTCAGACTTTCTCATTTTCAGATATGGCTATAAAATGACGGCACAAGTCCACTAACCTTTAGCAGAAAGTTGTTAGTAGAGTTTCCTCCTCAGTGAATCTTCCACTCTTTAAGGATACAAGGAGCTTCTAGGTTAAACAAAAGCACCAGCTCCCTCATGTAAGAAAACCAAAAAAAATGCCTCCATGATTGTAAAGTAGGGAATTGACCTACACTCAAATATCACTGTTGGGGACTGGTGATGTTCTCCATTCTGCTCAGGTGAATCACTTGAGTGGGTTGAAAGAAGTACACTTGAGGGACCAACACTTGCTAATATGGAGCTATTCCTCCTCTCATCTAGGATTTCAGTTGATTTGAAGGGGATTTGATCAAAAGCACTCACATGGGAATGTGTGAAAGGCAAGTCACAGAAGCGGTGCTCACCAAAATACAACTTCTCCCAAGAGGGTGAGCACCTTGTCTTTGCCAAAGTGTTTACAGCAAGCTGCACCCCTCCATATCTGAAGCATGGGTTCTGCTACATTTAGGTTAATTGTAACTCCTGCCTATTTGTTGAGTCAGGATTGTAAAATGCCCTCCTGCAGTGACAAGTAAGGGCAGATGCAGTAAGCACCATTCAGATGCCATAAAGTTTGATGAGTCAAGCTTTTGGGTGAGCTTTTAAGTTCAAATCTTTACTCATGTTGTTTACTGTTGTTTTACTGCCAATGCTAATAATAAGAAACTAAAAATTACACTAGTCAGTGGGCATTGCTAAACAAAGAATGGCGCTGATTAAAAGCATTGCTGGCACCTTGCCCGCTGCCTTGTGGAAGCAGCAAAAGTGTTGATTGTTATTTACTGTGTGAAGGCACACGTGCTGGATATGAGCCAGTTCCTTAATTTCTACTTGTTTTCCTCTGAAACTGCCATAGCAAGTAGGGAGTAGGAAAAGGCTGTTGTTCATTAGAGTATCTTGCAGTGGGACGTTAAAAATCTGGTACGTCTTTGCTATGCCATTGGGAATCATTATTGTAACTCTTCACAGGTGGCTAAGTAGAAGAAAGAAACTCTGTGTTTTACCTGATAAGGCTTGAAAGGAGTTTTTGCATGCATTTCACCAATGGATGTCAATGGAGATTGATGCTGCCAAATCCACCAACTGCCACAACGTTCCTAGAAATGTAGACTGTTGCCATTGAGTATAAAATGAGTTAACAGCTTCTGTGACAGAGGTGAAAATGCAACAACCTGAGGTGTTCCCCATGTGAGTCTTTAGCTGAAGTAATTCTACTGTATTTTAGGTCAGAGAGGAAAGATCAAAAGGAAAGTTGTCCCTTTAGGCTCAGTAATTAGTGCACTCCACTTGGGCCTGCTCTGTTTCTTTTGTCTTCAAAAACAACTTAAGCTTTACGCTTGTAATCAAATACACAATTTCATAGGAAGACTTAAGAGTAGGGACAAGACTATCTGAGGTAACCATCCCTAACCATTTCAGAAAACGCACCTTCCTTTTGGATTACTCTGTATGTCTTTCGTCCCATACAGCTTCTATAAAGACTAGAGAAAATACTCCATTACTGCTGGTTCTCAAGGCTTATGAGTATATTCAAGTATGCAAGACTAGAGTATGCTCTTTTATGTTATGAACTATATGGATTGATTCTGCAATAATTGAAAACAATACCAAGTTGTTTTAGGAAGAATTTTTGGCCCTCTTGAAGTAATCAAATAAATCTGATCCAAGATATAATTTTGGTTAACATATTTCATCATTTATCATTGTTCTGTTACAGCATCTTTCTATATGATTGCACAGAAGTAATTTTTAAAAATGCAAACCAAGTATTCTTTTCAATAAAAAAAGATGCTGTGAAAATGTTTTTTAATAGCACACTCCTGAGAAAACTAAAATGAGAAACCAAATAAGAAAAAAAGAGCAAAACAAGAACTAATTTAATTTCAATAGAGAAGAGGTTAAATTAATAGCCGTCCCTTTCCTGATAACACAAAAAATAGAATTGAAAATTGAAATTAAAAACACCAGTGGTTTTCAATATAATTGGATTGAACATACTTTATTTATTACAGAAAATCAGGGAAAATCCTTCAAGGCAGAAATAGGTCATTATAAACATATTCATATGTATAACGTATATTGTTGTACGTACTGGGAACAATATTCCACAGATGAAAAGCATATTAATGCTAGCATTAAGATTAAATTTTTCATAAAAGTAGTTTCAAGTAGTGTAATAAATAAAAATTAAACCCCCCTACACCATCTTGTATTTTGAGCTTTTACAATTTCCACTCTCTGAGCATCTTCATGTGTCTTACACATATTAATATATTGGGACTCTCAACTCTCCTACTGTAGTGGTTTGAACCAGGCTTTCCCCCTGAAACTAAGAAAGTGGTAACCCCCAGGGGGTGGTGACCCTTGGGGTTTGACCCAATCAGCGCTCCTGCAAAATATAAACATACCACAACCAGACTGGAAAAGAGAAGCTGTACTTGTTTTTAGAAGAAGTAGAAGCCATGTTGTGAAAGCCACGAGGCAGGGGCTTGAAGCCCCTCTGGGGGGCTGTGAGCCCCCCAGCCCCTGGATAGGGGACTGCAGGAACTCGGAAACAGTGTTAGACTGGACTGAGGTCTGTGACTTGAGAAGCTGAAGGAGTTTTCTCCACCGTGAGTGGGCAGACGGAGCAGCAGCAGAGACAGCAGCGTCCAAAGAGCAGTGGCAAAGAGCCAACAGATAAGAACCGAAGAAGCAGCAGAAGCCAGCATGCAGCCGAGGCAGACACAGAGTTGTCTGAAGAAAAGGAAAGCAGCAGTAGAAAGAGAACCAAGTCACTGCAGAGAGAGAGTTTCGGGGGTAAGAACTGAACAACCAAACTTCCCCCAAACTCCTTTGAGACCCCTCCTAGGAGGAGGGAGATGGAAGAGCCTCAGAGTGCTACAGCACTGCTGAGAGAGGAGCAAGAAGCTCAGGCCTCCTGAGAGCTAAGCCAGGATGGCCAAAGGAATGTGTGTGTGGAGTGACCTTGGCCCCCCCTTGCTGCAGCTTCAGAGAAGCTAGCAACCATCTTAAGTCAGAGCATGGGAGCTCTGCAAAGGGGCTTGATCCCCTGAAGATACCAGACCGTCACGAAGGCTTCTGCACTTTGTTGACATGACTGTGTGGAGCAACCTTTGTCTGGGGTAACGCAGCCCACGGAAAGACCCTTCGTTTGCGTCGGGGGGCCAAGAGAGGCTTGGAGGCCTCCCTCATGTGCATTGGTAAAAATCCAACTGCAACTGCTGCGTTGGAAGAGAGAGACACTGCTGCCCTAGAGAGACCTGCTGCTCAGAGACTGGAAGGGGTCTTTTCTTCTTCTTCCTTCCTGGACTTTTATTTGGAAGGGAGAAGAGATTTGGCCCATTGTAAATATTATATGTCATGGTAGAGATAGAGTTAAGATTGTATGCAATGTATTATACTATTTATTTATGTGTACAGTGATTGTAATATAATTCCCTTCCCTCCATATTGAGTCTTGTGTTTTTGTCTGGAAAACCCATCTCACACTGGGTTGAGATGTGTGAGGGGGGCTAGGAATCAGGAATTGGATTTTGGGACCTCAAACCATGACACCTACAAAGAAGAAAATGCTTCATTAATGTACTAATTAATCTTCATTTTACTCCAGGAAGATTTTTCAGAACAAGAACTATATAAAATTATTTCAGCTATAACTGTGTTTTAAGTACACTTTGTCCTATACTTTGCATGTGTTCTCCTTTAAATAGCCATAGCATAATTTTGAGCATTAAATATGCTTACACGAAGGAAAAAAACCCCCTGATTTAGTTCATTTCTTGTATCTCTGGTATACCCAGATCCACATTAGTATGAAAGTTCTTTGTACCCAGTATGGTATTAATAAATCATTAATTAATATAAAAACAGAATATAATTTTAAAATGTTAGGAAAGTTAGCAAAGTATTTCAATTACTTAAAGGAATATAAATTAATTAGAGTAAAAAGATCATGTTTCTGAGTTGTGTGAGGAATTATATTCTCTCTCTGAGAAAATTAACTGATATTCTATTAATGGATAGGAGGCATGAGGAAAGCAGCTCTATTTATTGGCTAGAGTAGCTGGTAACCTTGCTACTAAAAAGTGGTAAAACTAGATGGGACTCCCCTGTCTAGCAGAGGTAAAGAAACTACACTTTCTTAACTATATTGAGTGTGGTTTATGTCTTCAATCTGAGATGTTAAACCTTTATGAAGCCTTTTGGTTTCATCTGCACAGATTGCCCATGGAACATTTTTCCATTTAGCCTGTTTTGTTGCCACTACTGTTGGCTGGGCACCCAATGTTCAAAATTTTCTTTTACCCATCTCTTCCATGGCAGCCTGACTCTTCTTCCTGTCTGCACATTTCTTCATAATGAACAGCAGCTTCTTTTTCAGAAAAGAGGCAAGAAAGGGCTGGACTTGTTCTGTTATAGCATAGGCCTGGGCAGACCCCAAAATGATATGTGTAAAGATAGAATAAAACCAATTGTCATCCTTTATGAGCAGCTTGAGGCACTGCCCTGCCAATCATCCTCCCAGTCCTTTGACAAACTGGCTTTTATAGAAGGCAAACAGCAAAGCTCAAGGAGAACACAGGGTTGGGTGAATAATATAATTGCCTGATCAAAAGAGCCAAAGTAGGTATCTCTTCTGTAGTCATTGCAATTATCTCAAACATACAATGGTTTCCTAGAAACTTCCTCAAAGCTCCCATTTGATGTGCTGAGTTGTTGAATGATAAATCTATACAAAGGAAATTAAATGTTTCTCTCATCTAGTTTCAAAAAGAGGTGGTAAAATGCAGGAGCCCAAACAGAGACAGTACAGCAGTCCAGAAGGCACCAGTTCAAAGAAGCTGATCAGAGAAATGGCTTTCTAGAATAGATTACAAAGACATGGCTTTTTTCTTTTAATTCATAGACGAAGCAACGCCTTGAAATTTTACGAATACCTAATGAACAATACTTCGCTTATGGTTAAACCTCTCTTGGGGTTTAACTATAAGCAACTAATTTGTTGTTCTCTTGGGGATATCTATGGCAGGAAAATAGCTGCTCTCTTCTCCGCACATCATCTTCTGTTATTTCTTCTTCTAGAACTATTTAGAGCAAAGGAAATAAAAAAGAGAAAAGAAGCACAAATAGGTTTGTCTGTGATTTTTTAAAATCTGTGTTAATGAGTAAAGAAAAAAGACCTTTTGAACTGTCTGACTATTCCCATGGTTTTTTCCAGTCTTAATTTCTAGTGTTTTTTCAACCACATTTCAAATATTTCAAGAGAGAGGTTTTCTCTGAATTAGTTTTTTGAGGCTGCTTCACAGGCTAGTGCATGGCATCTCTTTTAAGCATATCTTTTGAGATATTTTTCAGAATACACTTGCTTTTTCTTTAATGACTTCAAAGCCTTTTTTCCCCCAGAAACCTCATTTTGTTTGTATCATCTACTTTGAAGTCCTGCTAGAGTAATTTCACTTTTATTAGCTGCTGCAGGATTTTTACCCCGCTCTTGGAGTTTCTTCTGTGTTGGCCAGCAATATGATCAGAACTCCAGCAATGCCACCCAGCCCCTTTTTATAAAGATAATTTCTGATGTGTGTTCTGCATTTTCACTGAAAAAAACCCCCAGTATCAAAAATGAGCCCTATATTCTAAGAGTACTTTCAGGATAGAAAGTTAATCACATAGCACTTACTTCAAAATAAATAGGCAATGAAGTCTATTCCTGATGAATATAGCAAGGACAAGTATATTTATATTTACTACAGAAAAATGAGTTACTACATTACAAATTTATTTGGTTTTTAATTTACAATAAATTACAAACATTTATTCTCAGCATGCAGCCCTAAGGTTGGTTGAAATTTCAGCTTAGCCCTGTTGGTATTCGGTAAATACATCTTTAATGCTAAAAGTATTCCAAAGTAACATACAATACTGATGAATTAATGTATTGAATTATATATATTATTATTGAATGTATTGAAATAAAATAAATGAAATAATTACATTTCTTAGGGGAAAACATCAGGTCGTATTCAACAACATGAGAGATAGAGGGTGCTGCCATGCCTCCAGATCCATTCAGCAGAGGCTGAAGATGTGTTCCCGGTAGGCACATGCACATAAAGCATATATACACATCACATATATACTTATACACATGGCCAGCCACACAGGTCACAGACAGACACACAGAGTAGTCACATAAACACAGACAGCACCAACAGCGCCATCCTGTTCTCCTCTGTGGCTGAGCAGGATGAAGGTCCATTGATGTAAATACATCTATATAAGGGACCTGGGAGTCCTGTTCAATGGCAAGTTGAATATGAGTCAGCAGTGCCCTGGCAGCCAGGAGGGCCAACCGTGTCCTGGGGGGCATCAGGCAAAGCATCACCAGGCGGTCGAGGGAGGGGATTGTCCCACTCTACTCTGCACTGGGGCGGCCTCACCTTGAATATTGTGGCAGTTCTGGGCACAACAATATAAGAAAGGTATTAAGCTCTTAGAGAGTGTCCAAAGGAGGGCAATGAAGATGATGAAGGGCCTTGAGGGGAAGCTCTATGAGGAGCAGCTGAGGTCACTTGGTCTTCCCTCAGCCTGAGATTGAGGGGAGACCTCACTGGAGTTACAACTTCCTTGTGAGGGGAAGAGGAGGGGCAGGCACTGATCACTTCTCTCCTAAGTGACCAGTGACAGGACCCAAGGGAATGGCCTGAAGTTGTGTCAGTGAAGGTTTTACGTTGGATATCAGAAAAAGGTTCTTCACTCAGAGGGTGGTTGGGCACTGAAGTCTCCCCAGGGAAGTGCTCACAGCACCAAGCCTGACACAGTTCAAGAAATATTTGGGTGATACTCTCAGGCACATGGTGTGACTCTTAGGATGGTCCTGTGCAGGGCCAGGAATTGGACTCAGTGATCCTTGTGGATCCCCTCCAATTCAACATATTCTGTGATTCTGTGAAAGAGAGACAGGTATATATATATATACACACACACATATATACATACAAGTGTGGATCCCTCCAGCAACCAGGCTCAGATATGGGGCTTGGATGCCCAGTAACCACTTCTAGATACCAGCTTCTCCACTTGCTGGCACCTGGGCATTAAAGCCCTTGAGGCTCAGCCCCACTACACTTGCTGATACAGACTGTCTCATGCACACACACAAAACTGGCCCTTGGTCCCCAGTAGTCAACCCCACCATGGTGTTACTCTTTGAGACCTACTCACATCCTGACTCCCAGGTTATGTCACCTGCTCACCTACTCATCCAACTTGATATTCACTAGCAACCACCCACTCACTCACACCTCTGCACACACTCCAGTTGCCACAGCGGAGACACACGGAACCCTCCAATTCAAAGTCTGACCCCAGCAGCTGCCCTCACACTCCTTTTCACAGCATGGAGAGCCCTTACTCAGGAAAGAGTTGGAAAAGAGCTTAATAAGAAGACAAGACAGGTCAGGCACATGGCATGGCCAGACAATCAGACTGACCATATACATGTGACTGGGACTTCTTTCCCCTCACGCCTTTATTTTCCCACACCTGTACCTCCCAAAATCACCTAAATCCCTTCCTTTCCCCACCATTGGTTCCCCACTAAACATCCCATAATAAGTCCTGTGCAATCTCAAAATGTTCTTCCCCTGCATCCCATAATATATCTCCAACCCTTGGGCAGCAAACTTCTTCTCTCCAAGCATTCACTGACCTTGATGCTCTGACAATGGGCATGAGGCTCTCCCAGGACAGCCCAGGAGGGCAGGACACTGTGTCCCTTCCTCATGGTCCTTAATTTGGGCTCCCACTTACTTTTGTGCCTCTGTGCTCCTCTGGGCTTCTGAAGCTGGGCCTTTGAAGGGCTGATGGCTCCTGGGATATCCTGGGAGCAGCCACAGCAGGCACTATTTGGTCTTTCCAACCTACCATTGTCTCCCTGTGTTCCACTATAGGTGTGCAGACAAGCTTTTACCACATAACCTAACAAAATCCAGAATACAGCCAGGAGCCACATGCTTATAAAATATAAACAGTTTTTATTAAGTATAAATAAAATATAAACAACTCTATTCTAGAAGTGTATTAGGTCTTGGTTTTGTTTTCTACTCTGCTTGAAGTACATTCAGTGGTCTGCAGACATGACTAAATCATTTTACACTGTGTCAGCTGGGTATTAGCTAAATTTCAAAGCTGTAAGGCATAGTACTGTATTGGCTGTAAAAAGCCAATTTCTGCATTGGTCCTGGAGGAGTAAGGCACAGCAGCCATTGAATTCTCTTCTTCTTGTGTCCACAGGCCATGAGATTTTTAGAAAAATGTAGTGTATAAACTTCTTCTAACATTTTGCGTGTGTAGGTCCACATCAGGACATTATCTACTAGCCTTATTTATTTGCAAAGAAATGAAACACCTAGTGGAAATAAAGTTTATTTTCTTTAATAGCATACATGCTTGCTATATCATCTTTGAATAGTGTTCTTTAATGTCCAAATAAATAAATTTCCAGCATTGTTTCTGCTTGCCAACATAAGGTCATCCCTTTCTCATGGCCCACAAGTGCTGCAGTTGCTGAGAGCACACTGGATTTTCCTGTTTGCCATGAGCATTTACCCTGTCAGTGTAACATGATGCTATCATACTGCCTTATGCTGGCAATCCTGACTTGCACCTGCTTTTTCTCATGAAAATTTTCTCTCCCCGCATCCTTTCTCTGGCTTATGCTACAGAAACAGCACAAAGCAACATCTGACAGAGTGAGACGGCAGAAGAATATTAGGAAATATATTCTTTCATGCTTTTCACAGAATGTGGCAATTCTTAAAAATGAGCTCAGATTTTGGATCTCTCTGACTTGAAATTTGCATCTATCTGATGCTTTCCTGTCTGATCTTGGACTGTTTTGTCTGCCATATGGGGAAATATTTGGTGATAGCCTGATTAAAGGTTATCTGGGAAGGAGCTTCAATAAGGGAAGAAAAGATTAGGATCTGGAAAAGATTTTGAGATTTGAGGATTTGGAGAGGAGTTGATAGACCTGTTCTTCCAGAGACTATGTGAAATAGAGCTTGGTGCTCTGTTGCAAGGGTGAAGAGAAAAGAGAGAGGCAGCAGCAAGAGGAACTAAGAGGCTTTGGGGAGAGCTCTCCCTGTGGAGTGGAGAGAAAAGAGCACAACAATGATGAGGAACAAGATCTGTCCTTTGGCAGAACTGAGCTGCTCCAGAGGAGCCCGATGGATTGGCAAATCCGGGAAAACAGAGCATAGTTGCCTGTGTTGGAGGCAAACTGGGACATTATGGTAAACAGCAGGCATTCAAAGGAGGCATTTGAATGAAGACATTCTGGGTTTGCAGCTGTATGATGGAAAATTAAACACCTCAGAAGCCTTGCCTTTGTAATTGTTGTTGTTATTACCTTTGCCATGCCATTGTTGCTCTTCAACTTCTATGTCACTTGCAGTTTTTGTTTTTATTTTGCGATATGAATCAGCAATGCCCTGGCAGCCAGGAGGCCCAGCCATCTCCTGGGGTGCATTAAGCACAGAATTGCCAGCTGGTAACGGCAGGGGATTGTCCCACTCTGCTCTGCACTGGTGCAGCCTCACCTTGAGTAATGTCTGCAGTTTTGGGCACCACCACGTAAGAAAGACATTAAGCTACCAGAGAGTATCCGTGGGAGGACCACAAGGAAGTTGAAGGGTCTGGAGGGGAAGCCAGATGAGGAGTGGCTGAGATCACTTGTCTGTTCAGCCTGGAGGAGAGGAGACTGAGGGGAGACCTCTTTGCAGTGACAACTGCTTGTTTGAGTGAACTTTTTCTCCCACCCTTCTGCTTTTTTTGATCACTTACCATCCTTGTTGCAATCAGCCTAAGGCTACAGAGCCATTACCGGAACAGCAACACTGGGAAGCAAAACACTGTTATCCAAAGTGAATTGAAAAAACATACAGAGGCTATTGAGGGTCAGAGATCTATATTTAGGTTTTGAAAGTGGAAGTTGGGGAGATTTATAAGTCTGGTTGGGTTTGGATCTAGTGTCGTATCTGTAAGACCAATACCTGCTTGGCTCATCTGCTGCAAGGTTGTTCTGGCAGAAGCCTTCAGGGTGGAAGTCACACTGATATCAATGTGTCAGTGTCTGTATCACCTTTCAGAGTGAGATGTATCTGGTGTTTCTCCTTCTTCCACGGCATATGAGATCATGTTAGACATGTTTCACAAAAATCCTTACCTTTTCCATCCTCAGAGAAACTGCTTGTACCTTAGTTTCTTATGGGTGACTTGTGGAAACAAACCCCAAAACTCACAAAGAGTATTGAAGCAGGTATGTTTATCTACAGCGCCAAGTGCATGAGGAATAATTTCACCAAACATGCACACCTATTGCCTTTGTTCAGCTTCTTTTATGTGATACAATGTTACATATGCATCAGTTGTGTTACATATACATTAGTAGTGTTACATATGCATTAGCTGTGTCAGCAAATTCCTGAAAATTGGGCGGGGAAATCATTAACATACACCACTCCTACAACTTCGTCTCAGAATGCCCCTTGAGGGTCTTCATTTGGGGGTCTTCTGGATGAAGTAAGGGTCTTCCTCGGCTCTGAACCTTTGCAAAGAATGCTGAGCTGGCACTGGTCACTCCCCTCAAAACCAGTTTCATCTTGTCTCTTTCTCCCGGAAACTGCCTTTATCAATCTTCAAGGTCTCCCTCAAAGCTCCTTATCACAGCTCCAAGGTTTTTGCTTCTGCTAGAATCCTCATTATAAAGTTAACCATGGCCTATCTGTAAGTTAGCATAAGCCAGCAAGGCCCCATTCTAATTTAACAGTATTCTATCTAAAAATTAGCTCTAGTAAGCAGCTAAGGCTACAATCTTTTATCACCACATTATATTTTGATCATCCCTTATCATGAGTACTACTTTTGACACACATTTTGCTTTGCAGGAGGATCAAGATAGGAGTAATTCATAAACTGAGTGTTAGTGGGATTATTTCAGATAATTTATATAATGCTTAAATACTTTAGCAAATGAATTTTCAGATTACCCAAGTTCCCTTGTGGTTAATTTTTCTATTAGCCTAGAAAAAACACTGTACATTTCAAGTGTAAACCTTGCTGCTAAAATACGTTACTGTAGATATGCTGACAAAATACTTCTATCTGATAAAACATTGGCTAATAGTTTGCTGATAACTTTGGTGAATAATTTTACTACATAGCCACTGATGTCTTGCCATAGGAGGCCAATATAGGATAAGTGCACATCAATGTCCACTGATTAAACACCAAATACATGTGGGTTTTTTCTGAATAAAACTAGATGTTTAGTCCAACAATACTAATTGTATTTCTTAGTGGGAGAAATTAATTTGGTATTGCAACCCATGTGAATTGCATAATTATCATTTGGCTCAGTTTTCTGCAAAAATGAAAGTCATCAGAAGGCCTACATTTCAATCATACATCAGAACAAGCATTAGATACAGCAAATTTAAATCAACCTTAGAAATGCAGCTTTGGAATTTGGAAGTGCATAAAAGTAAAAGTTAATTTGCGTAAACCTTAGAAGCATTAAAGCCTGAAAAAACCCATAAGCTTCAGAACCTATTGTCTCAGGTCCCTAACTCACACACTGTCCTGGTCAGTATGTTCCTCTTCATAATGGCAAATTATCAAGGTCCACTTATAAAAGCCCTTAAAGTCTCACCCCTTAATGAAGCTCTCTATACACAGCTTTCTAAGACTGTTCAACAGCACATCTTTTCACTGAAATTAGGGGCTATCTCAAGCATCACCACACTTCAGGGTACCAAGAGGACTGAAAAAGTGTTTTTAGTGTCTAATGTGAGCTCACAAAACTCAGACTGTGGACACCAAACTTTGTTAAATTGTCTGTCCCTGCTAAGATTTTGGTTCCTTTAGATCTGCTACTTTTCAGGTGGGCTGCTATTAGATCTTCCCTTAGCAATGCCCTAGACTAAACAAGCCCAACTCTCTCAGTCTCTCTTTTGTGGTCACATGCTTTCATCCCTAGTAGTCTTCATGACCTTCTGCTTATCTCTCTTCAGTTCATCCATACCCCTGGGAGAGCTCCAAGACTGTCCCAAGCAGAATAAGAGAATAACTCCTCATCCTGCTGGCTTTGTACCAGTAGGTGGTTTATCTTATTTATAGTAAGAATGTTTTGTTGGCTCACACTCAGCTTGACATCCCCTGTAACCCCACATTCTGTTTGGCAGTGCTGCCATTCAGCCACTCACTTCACAGCTGGTACTGGGACAAAGGCCAATTTTTTCCCAGATGCAGAACATTGAAATTCTTGTTGAGCTTCATGAGGTGTCTGTTGGCCCAGATTTTGTTATTAATTTCACCTAGATAATGTTATTAAATCAAGGCCATTTGTTAAATTCTCATACTGTTGTGATCAAAGCTCTATCATACTCAAATGGAAAAATTAGGAACTGAACTGTGCTGTGGAAAGCCACAGTGGGTTTTTTGGTAGCATTAGCTTTAAAGTATAAGCATGCTATTTCAAAATTATGTACATATTCTTCCATTAAGTTTTGTGTTTATGGTAAATTTAAATTTGCAGTCAGAATAGAAGTACATGCAGAAAGCGAAAATATTGTCCGTTATTGATAATTAAATCAATGGACATGAACATATATCTAAAATGAAGCAGTACAAAAACGGATAGCAAATGAAGCATGGGATGGAGAACCTCTCATGCAAAAGGCTAAAATATATTCAAAGTTGCCAGAGCTCCAGCTCTATCCATTATAGAAAACAGTTTGTTATGCAGACAGTCGTCTGAGCTTTGAGTTTCTTTCCCCTTCATTCTCTTTCCTACATTTCAGTATTTCTCCTTTTTTGTGTCTTTTTGGTTTGCCTCTTGTCTAAAAAGGGTGTTGATTAGGTAGTGAAGATGAATCTACCTATTGCAATATTCTTAGAAACACTGAA
Source organism: Neopelma chrysocephalum (assembly GCF_003984885.1). Taxonomy (NCBI): domain Eukaryota; kingdom Metazoa; phylum Chordata; class Aves; order Passeriformes; family Pipridae; genus Neopelma; species Neopelma chrysocephalum. The sequence continues at coordinate 8,295,086 of NW_020897731.1, read as the reverse complement.
GGAGAGACAGCTTAGACAGCATGAGCTTGTAAATAATTTACAGGTTTTGGAGTGGTTCATAAGACCATGTTCTGGAGGTGTAATTTCCCAGCAACAAAATTGCAAGCAAGCAAGGTCATCAAAAGGCAGAATCATATTTATTATTCTCTGTCTCTTCTTTCTGTCAGTTTAAATTATTTTCTCTTTAAAAGAGGGAGCACTGGACTCAGTTCTCTATGAACTTTCCCTCCTTTTTATTCTCCAGAAGGAAAATACATTAATGCAATTTTAAAAGATTGTCAAAAAGAAATTTGCTGTAACAAATTATATACAGATCAAGGAAAAAAGGAATATAGGAAATGGTTTAAATATGCCTCACATTTTTCTTTCAAACTGTTTAATTATTTTCCTCTATTTTATAAGAGTTTAATGAAAGGTTAGATAGATTTTTTTAAATTATAGTTTGTACAAAGGAAGAAGTCAGCAATAACTTGAAATAAAGCCATGGGGCATACTTAACAATTACAATATTTAATCTTATTCACTGAACTGCAGAAATCTCCTGATAAACACAAGAAAGCCAGATTTATGAGTCCAGAAAAGTGCAGGCTTGGAGGTAAATTGTGTTGGCTACATATATTTTTAGAATACAATTATTTAAGAACAAGAGTGTTCACTGTCATGTAGAGGCTCAGATGGAAGTTCCAAGCTAAAGAAAGAAAAATTTGAACTGATAGTTCTGGTAAGAGTAATTGGCCAGTATCACAGATTTTTAATGAATGTTCTTAAGACACCATTACTACAGACCTTCAAGGATGGAGAAGGTGTTACCAGCAATGCTGTGCCAAAGAACAGAGGAAAATACAGAGGATCAGCCTAGAGAAACTCAAACTGTCATTCCTGGGTCTGCTAATAAATAATTCTCTGAAAGTAGGTTGCCTTTTCAAGCAATGATTCTTTCAAACAGTTTGGTGATACCAGAGCTTGTTAAGTGACAGGAAAAAAATACTACCTTTAAATGAGGAATGTAGATCATGTATTTTTTTAAAAAAGGCTCATAACTCATTTTGAACTAACAAATAATAAATCAGACAGATTTTTGCAGAGTACCCTTAATTCTCCTCTAACTCTTCACAGCTACAGGCTAAGGACTGACAGAGTTGGAGTTGCTGGCACTTCCTGTAAAAAAGGGGAGAGCAGTCTTTGCAAAATGAGTATAGTTTGAATGTCTTTGTCATCCAAGGAAAAGGGAGAAAAATTGCATTGCATGTTAATAAGCCATAGAGTTAGATAAACTTAGATGCTCATTTTGTCAGTCATTATTTATTAAATGTCTCAGGAAAAAAAATTCATTACCTGACCTGTACAAATTCAGATATGCAGGTTTTCTCTTTAATTCCTTCAAAATGTGCCTAGCTATTTTTTTTGTCTGAAAAAAAATTACCTGCAGAACAGAAAGAAGCCACTGCTGCTTTTTCTAAATTCCACATTAATGTATTATCCTTTCACATGCCCACTCATCTCAGGGGAAAGGCTGTATTCTTCCTTGTGCAGGTCTGGGAATGACATAGATTATATACCACTGTATTCTTGAAAGAGGAACTTATAAAATACCTTTGTTACATTGTCTACATTGAATTACTATAATGTTATATCAGTATGTATCTAAACAATTCACTGATGTTTTCTTTATTGTGCTTCGAATCCAACTAAAAATACTGCCCTCTTGCATGCACTTCTACAACTCCAGAAGGCTTCACATAAAAAGACAAGCAGAGTAATAGAATCATAAAGCCATAGCATCATCGAGGTTGGAAAAGATATCTGAGATCATCAAGTCCAACCATTAACCCAGCACTGCCAAGTCCACCACTAAACCATGTCCCTAAGTGCCACATCTACAGAATTTTAAACGTCTTCATGGATGATGTCTCAACCATTTCCCTGAGCAGCCCATTCCAATGCTTGATAACCCTTTTGGTGAAGAAATTTTCCCTAATATTCAATCTGAACCTCCCCTGAGCCAACTTGAAGCCATTTCCTCTTGTCCTATTGCTTGTTACTTGGGACACCAACTGTAAGCCTGCTAGGAGCCAGAGATACTGACCTATCTGACTAGTCTTTTTGGGAAGCTGGTAAAGCAGAGAGAGATGTTTTAGATGCCCCTCATACCCAACAACATGACAACCAGACAGCCAGGGAGATGCCTCCTCAATTAATGGATTACTCTTTACCTGATGAAGGGTAGAGATGTTCCTGCCATTCCCCAAAGGCTTTGGTTCAAAAGGCAGTGCAGCCAGTATATCTGATCTTACAGAGAGCTGTGCTCTAATTCTGACTCCATAGCTGTCAGCCTCTGTGGCTGGGAACAAATAATTTTGTATGTCTATCTATGACACAGCTGTTTGCCTGTCTGATCAAACAGAATTGGTTTTTACTATGTGCTGGCACATGCTTAGTTATGATGAAAAGCAGATTTTGGCTAAGAATAAGTGACATAAAATCAAAATAATCCTAGATCTACAGTACTGACATCCATTTCTCAGATGGTGCATTTGTCTCTCAATTAGCAAGATTACAGAGTTGTCCTTCTCCTAGGATGACTGCCAGAAGGCTAATGAGCTCATCCTGCCCAAGAATGTAGTGTATCTGGTCCTATGGTTTTGACCTGTCTGGCATGGGCGACCCTACCGAAGGCACGTACCGTCGCCAGCATAGCTCGCAACCACATAGGGGCACACAGGCTATGTTCCTGTTACAACAATTTGGGCAAGTCTTTCATTTCCTACTTTACTATCACCTATTTATATACAATCACAAGTATTGAGGCCATGTTGCTGAGAACACAGCTGTGTTGGGCAGGGCACGTCTCCAGGATGAAAGACCACTGCCTCCCTAAGATCCTGCTTTATGGTGAACTTGCCACAGGCTGCTGCAAGAGAGGAGCCCCGAAGAGAAGATACAAGGACTCCCTGAAACAACATCTCAGCCTTGGCCACATTGACCACCATAACTGGTCTACTCTGGCCTCCAATCGGGAGGCCTGGAGACACATCATCTGTAACGCTGCTAATGCTTTTGAGAAAGCACGCAGGGTCACCCTTGAGGAGAAAAGACAACGCAGGAAGAATCGAGCCTTGCAGAATGTACCATCTAAGGAGTCTTTCTGCTGTGCCTTTTGCAACCGGACATGCCTCTCTCATATTGGCCTTTTTAGCCACCAACACGCTTGCAACAAACGTGGGTAGAGCCCTTCCCAAATCTTCGTTCGCGAAGCCCAGCTATGATGATGATGATGAGCAAGATTACACTATTTGTTTCTTTGCAGAAGCTGTCAGAACTATAGCTCATTGGTCTTTATTTTATCTAATTAAAATACCATTTGTTCTCACATGAAAAGCTATTATTACACTGGTAAAAGATATTTCACTGCTCTTTATCTTCATTTAAAGCTATTTCGTTTCCCCAGTTTAGGACTAGGAGCATATATGTTTGAACCCTCAGTCCAAATAGCATGGCAATTGACAAAAATAAATGTATGAACCATAACACTTAATTTGTATTTTCTTGCTTATCTTTGTTTCTAAAAATCCTTTCCTTTTAAAGAGTATACCAAGCTTTTCTTCACCGTCTGTATTAAAGAAGGAATTAAGGCAAAAAAGAAATTAAGTGCATTGCCCAAAGTCATCTTCTCAGTCTGACAAATTCAGGACTAGAAATCGGCTCTCTAGTCTTTGATATTTATGTGCAACTCAGTAAACCATACAGTATTCCTTCTGCTTTTCCTACCTCTTTACATAAGTATTTTTGTAAAGTCACAGCTCTAATCATCTTTTTTCTTCTCCTTCACTTCCTTTTTTTTTTTTAGTCACTCTGTTCTGACACTTCCTGCTTATTCTTTCTTATATATATTTCAGTTTATGAAAAAGATGTAAAGACGCAAAAAGTTCTGTAAGGTTTGAATAAGATCTTCAGTGTCAGGGTCTTTTGAATTCATTGAGTGTAACTCTTCCAGTTGAATTTTACTGCATATTCTGTCAGTAATATCTAAGTGCTTACATTCCTGCTTGATTTCTGTACCATGCAAATGCTGCTTGCAGCTGCAGGAGTGACCACCCATGACCCATGAGTGACACCAGTGGCTCCACGCTGTGCAGCAGGGCAGTTGCTGCTCATTTGTGTCACTTGGGTGGCAACTGAAATTGAGATACATGGCACAAAAGAAATTTTTATCTCATGGGAATTCTTTAGAAAGATACTTCAATGTGATAAACATTTAATGCCTTGATATTTGGTTGAAAGTGCAAAGTCACACATGTTAAACTGTCAGAGTCACATACATGTTGTGTACGGTCTCATGAACGCGAGTTGACTGGACCAGATTGGATGGTATTCATTTCTTGTCTTTCACTTTCTTCCAGGAATGCCCCAGTGGTGTTGTCAATGAAGAAACCTTCAAAGAGATTTACTCTCAGTTCTTTCCACAGGGAGGTGAGTACTTGGCAGACATAATTAATACTACAGTATATTTGGTAGTTCCTAAGTCTGACAAAAGAGTCTGTTCAAATTAACAAGATTGTTGCCTCAAGCTCTGTCTGAACTCATGGCATACTTCCTTGATGGTTGGACACATTTTAAAGTATATATTTCTGAATGAAATGCAGTGATATCTACAAGAAGTCAGTTTTCTGTTATGAAGTTACTACCTGTGCTTGGGTACCATTGAAAACAAAGTTTCTCTGAGTAGGTTATTTCTTTTTAAACTTTCTAAACAGTCTTCATTCTCTTTTATTCCAAAAAACCCCTTTTTACAGTAGGAGAAACTGTAGGGGGCACTACAGGTACCCCCTAATATCGATGGCAGAACCCCCTTTAATTCTATAGGGTTTCCCTTCTTAAATGCGGGCTTTTTTTGCTAATCTTGATTTCAATTAATTGATTTCCAGGGGCTTCATAATTTCTTTATCTCCACTATCTTTTGGTGCAATGAAGGTAACACAAAAATAAGGAAGCTACATTTTTTGGTGGAAAAAAAAACAACGAACCAACAAACCACAAACTTTTTTATTTCACATTTCATTTTAACAAAATACAGCAAAAAGTCAGATTTTTAGCAGTGTAGAAAAGTACTGAATCCAGATAATTCAGCCATCTGTAACAGATGTTGTGTACTAGTGAGAGGATTTTTGGCTTTCTTAATAAAGCCATTTCAGACATCTCAGCAAAGAGCAGTGAGAAGTGACCATCAGAATTCATCCCCTTCCTCCCCTCATCCTCCTTGGCCTTCACGCAGTGGCATACAGCCTTGGCAGTACATAAACACAGCACAAACAAATGTGAAAGCCTTATTTAGTTTTCCTCAGAAGTTCAGGAGGAATATTCAGTGAAAATGGCAGAAGAGCTGAATGTCCTTGGACACATCAATATTCCTTTAATTTCTATGGGCCTACTGAGTCTTGAACTGTTTTATGTATGTTTTGTGCTGTTTTGTAAGGTGCCTGTGTTGACTTTTGCCTTTTCTGAGAAGTATAGGAGTTCAAGTCTATTCTTTGTTCCTCACATTAGCCAAAATATTCTTAAAGCCCAATTAGTTCTCAGTATTTGTATATACCTGCATGTTAACGGGGTGAAATCATAATATATAGGTGTCTAGTTAAGCAGCCAGACTGGATTCTTAAATCTTTGAATTTATTGCCAAAATATTGTGTCCAGCTGAGGCCTTTAAATTTCAGTTGTGCTAAAAATAATGGTTTTATCTATGCCTGAATACTAAAGAGGAAAAAAAAAAGCTTGAAAGTTGTCCCCAAATTAAAACACATCTTACATGTAATTCTGGGCTCCAGTTATCTGTGTAATGCAAAACCAGGTACAACGTGATGAATCATTATAACAATTGATATCTGAGCAAACAGAATGTAAGATTTTAAGCTTCAGGGCAACCAAAGTAATTTTTAAATATTAACCAGCAAGTCACTTCATTAGGCAACTTTCAAGACTGTCCAGAACAAGGTACAGGAGGCCTATAAATAGGACAAGGGGCCAGAAGAATAACAAAGGATATGACACTGGATTGCAGTAAAACCAATGTGTTTTAAAGGCAGAAGTAGCTTTGTAAAAAGCTTCTCATGCCAGAAAGGGCACTCCAGTAACTTCTTTTTAGAAAACCACTGCCATACAGGTAAATTAATAGGCCCCCTGTGTGCATGCAATGGATCACCTGAAATATAACTTGGGATTTTTCCTCAGCCAGGCAAGTTGTAGATAAGAATCCACACTCTGGATAATTATTACACTCCTCCATCACTTACGAACAAAAGAGATCATGCTCGTAGTTTGATAAGCCATATTCTTCAATGTATAATGACTATCATTTTTTCTCTCTGATGTTTAAAATGCTTTGATGGTGTTTTTCAAAGGAATTCTGCTTTAATATCTGTTCCTGTCTTAACCTGTCAAAGTAGCGATTTATCCTCCTAGTTATGATATCAGATCCCTGAAAAGAAAAAATATTTAATTTAAAAACTTAAAATTTTGTCAAATGTGATTAATGTTCAAGATTTAGGAGGGCAGGGGCAGAGGGGAATTAGATTAGGTAGCTCTAATTAAAAGACTAGTGTACCTTATCCTGCTGTGGTTTTGAAGGCAAAATTTCAGACCAGAACTGCTTGAACAAACAACTCTGAAAAAGGCTTTTAATTTAATTTTTTTCAGAGGGCCTATCAGAAAGAAAAGGTTCTTCAACTAGGGACTTTTTTTTTGTCCAGATACCATCAAAAAATTAGTATATTGTATCATGTATGGGCAACAAACAAAATATCTTTATGTTCACCCTTGTGTTTTCTGTGTATCTACAAAAATAATTAGAAATATTTCAGATATTTTTAAGAAATGAATGCCAAGAGAATGGGAAGCTATTTAAAATTCGGTTTACATTAATTATACCTCTATTATATGTTTTTTCCCTGAAAATGATTTACATAGTATATTCTGTATAGACTATACAGAACACTTCTGACAGAAGTCTAAGTAGATTATAGGAAATATGACTCTTAAAATCTTAAATATAAATTGAAGTGAACTAATTTACATTTTTCAGTTAGTGTGAATTTATCTGCTGGTCCGTGCTTAAGCAATTACACTGGTGACTGGATACATGGAAGAATGAATAACTGCTTCAGTAGTGTGGATTTTTTTAATACTCTGAAAATGCATTAACAGACATAAGGTTTAAAGGTTGCATTTTTTCTTGGTATGATTATTTCACATCATATGAAATTAACATATTGAAGTAAGACCAGAGACTTTTTTTACAAATGCCTGGTCTGAATAAGTGAAGGACAAAGTTTTGAGTTTTGGTATATTTGGTTCTTTGGAGTAAAGGTGGCATTTCAGGTGAGTGACCCAAGACTGACACTCAGTTTAATACAAAACAATATTTTGGGCTGTGACAAATAAAGGTTTGCAGGATTGATACAAAAGGTAAAATGGTTTAGTGCCAAGAAATCAGAAAAAAAGCATCTCAGCACTGGTGAGGTTTTTCCATGATTGAGAGAGGTTTGTTCTGGAAGGGTGACACTGATTTTGTTACACTTCTCCCTTTATTACAGGTTTCTGAGATTAATGTTAATTACCCTAAACTTATTGCAAATATATGAAGTGGAAAGAGCAAAGATATGAGTATTAAAAGTAAACAAAGCCTCATCCTACATTAATTTGCATGGTTTTGAGGGAGAGAAAAGACACTGAAGAAAGCTGATTTTCCACAACTCCAGCAGCTTGTACCTCACATGCACAGGGCAGTGTGAGATACGAAGAGATAAGCTCTCTCTTCACAATATATTACTCCTGGAGCAGGTTGTGCCTCTCAGAAGGCATCCAGTGGAAATAGAAAGATGAATCTTTACAATAAATTAGAGTCTTAACAGATTTATATTGATGCTGTCTGGTGTTTCTAAAATGAATCAATGTGCACTGGGGAATAGGTTTGAAAAGTATACAAATAATCAGTGAAGGGATTGCTTGTTTAAGGTCATCTTTCAGAGTCTTACTGACCATTTAGTCAGTCACAGCCAGTTTTCCCAAGATTTTCAAGCACTTAGCCCTCATGCAACAATAATGGGAATTAAGTAGCAAACCAGCTTTAAGAATCTGCTTCCCAGAAGAGGATTTTCTCTCACCCGTGGGTGAGCATATGACCTGATCACAGCAGCATCTTTCTGACAAGATCAGCTTCAACCTGGGAAACAGGTCTGTCTCCAGAGTGAAACCAATATACCAGAGGCAACGATGGTAGTGTCTGCTTCCCTCATTTAGAGTGAACAAATGAACACAGTTTTCATTTTAAATATATGAGATAAATCCCTTATCACCATCATTTAGCATTCCCATTAACACAGGTTGTTTCAGAGTACAATAACATGTCATCTTTTCTATTTGCTCAGGTATCAGTGATTAGCAAAAATGGGAATAAAACCAAACAGAGATATTCTAGATTCTCTAGAAGAGAATTTTGGATTTTCAGTTCCTAACAGTGTTTCTATCCATGTCCTTGCACTTATAATTTATCCCTCTTCCTCTGACAAAAAGGAAGTTTAAACTTAATTGAAAATTCAGTCTTGCTGTGAAATTTTGGTATCAAAGTATATCTTAGTCTCATATAGTTTTAATAGAATGAAATTACATTAAATAATATGTGTTTACTGTGAATTATTTTTGCTGTTTTAAATTTTAGATTCCACAACGTATGCACATTTTCTGTTTAATGCATTTGACACTGATCACAATGGATCTGTAAGTTTTGAGGTAAGTGTTGCTGTTGCTTCTTTTTCTGAAACTATTTTGCCATTCCTTGTAATTAAGTCCAGTATGGTGGCCTTTATTATATGGCTCTAATTATGAAAAATTCAGCTTATGTGACTCAAGTTTCAAGTTTTTCCAATGTAATAACAAAAGTCATTATTGTACAATTGTATATTCCATACTAGTAACTCAGACTGTACTACTATGTAATATTTTTATAAATCTGCTCATGTAAAAGGTAACCCAGTTTATACACAAGTTACCCAAAATAGTCATCTTCCTCTCTGCCTCTGCAAGGTAAGAAGGTCTCTGAACTACAACTAATGTTATGGAGATGACTCAGACAAAATAGGATGGCTCATACACTCTATTAGTTTCCAGAAAGGACTAGAAAAAGGTTTTAAAGAAAATGTTTTTAAAAGCACAAGAGTTTCAAATTTATCCTTCCTCCATTTAACTGCCCGATCCCAGTTCTGGCTTTCCCTGGTAAGACTGATGTCATCAACACAATAACATGGTAAAAAGGGACCTTACTGCAATAGTGTAGATGAGAACAGTCTATATAAAATACTGCAAAGGATACATTATTTTAAGCTATAGAATTTTTTTTAAATAGCTAATTTGCAAAAGGATATGCTTGCTTTGGTTTGTTTTGCTTTGATTTGTTGTGGTTAAAATGAATGGATGATTTCCTTACAACTTGTGATTGGATTGTGATAAATACACTCACTTTAAATTTATTGAAATTGCCCATACATGTTTTTATTATTTTCTTAGTGAATGATTTTGTGAGGTCTGAAAGATTTTTTTCAAGCATTTTCATTGCTTTATTATTGATGCAATAGAAGATGACTCGTCAAGCAGGTGCACTGTGATCAGAAATCTATACCTCAACTGGGACTATAACCAGATAATTTTGCGGGGGATTAATTGCATTTATTTAAAAAAAACAACAAACATGAACCCCATCTACCTTTTTCTGGACAGCTGAAATCAGTGTGCTCTATGTGAAACTAGAAGCAGGAATAGAGGTTTTATCTTCTGTACATAGGCTAATTCTACAGGGAATCCTTCTGGTCAAATCAGAGAATCGTACAATGATTTTAGTTCGAAGGGACCTTAAAGATCCTCTAGTTCCAACACACCTGCCATGGGCAGGGACACCTCCCACTAGACCAGGTTGCTCAGTGCCCCATCCAGACTGGCCTTGAACACTTCCAGGGATGGAGCATCCACAGCTTCTCTGGGCAACCTGTTCCAGTGCCTCACCATCCTCACAGTGAAGAATTTCTTTTCTATATCTAACCTAAATTTCTCCTCTTTCAGTTTCAGCAACAGCAGAGGCAATGAGAAAAAGCATTTTTAGAATCAGTAGTTAAAAAGTATTTCTGCTGTTACAATGGGAACAAAAGAAGCTTTTGTACCTTTCCTAGTCAATTTGTTGACATTTGTATCTCAGACAGAAAGCCTTAAGAAATGCACTAGATTTAAAACCCCTTTTAAGGGTTTTGATTACCTCAGAGGGCAGGTCTGTGCAGGAAAAAAAAAGGTTTTGGAATAAAATAAATCAGAGAAATATAAGCAGCAGTGGGGTTTTTTTTTTATTACTAACACAGATATTTCCAGCTTATCAGGTCAGACGTGAGTGATGCAGACTTTCATATTATTTTCACTAATTGTGAATCCAACATAATTCTGCTGCTGTCAAAGACTCTTGCTTCTGTGTCCTTGTAGCAACATTATACTAACAAACTCTATGATAGCCATTCCAAAAGCATCCTCCTGAAGTTAATGTATGGGTTTTTTTTTCAAATCTCATAAAAGGTAGCTTCAAAATGTGAAAGTAGATATTATGAAATGTGAAAAATACAATAATCTAATTCTTTTCCTGCTCCTTTTTATCCTAGGTGCAACTGTGCCATATTCTTTCTATTTCATCTGTATTCTAGTTTTCTAATTTCCATTAGAAAAACAACAAAAGTAAACAGTTCAAAAGGTAGAGAGGGAGTGATTTAAAAGTTTGGAGAACAAATAATCATTCTTTCCAATTTACTTTCTGTATCAAAGTGTAGGAGTAGATACAACTCAATATAATGACCTATGATGAAAAACACTGGCTATCTTCTGTGTAAAAAGGATATGAAAATCTGAAATGGTAGCAAAATTCTTTTGTAGGTAAGAATGACATTTGTTTTGTGTTGCATTCTCCATTTTCTGATGAAGCAGTGGTAGCTGGAGTTGCGGGTAAAAAGGAGAATTCTAGCTTTTTGCTCTTTTTTCCTCAAATTTTCAACCATCAACAGTGAAGTGTTAAAATTTAGCGCAACTTAAATGCACACCTCAATTAGATGAGATAGCTTGGTGAGATTGTTATGTTTTGTCAGCCCTGAATCTGTATGCTCTCTGATAAGAATCAGGATCTCTAAGTGAAGCATTTTACGTAGCATAAAAAAGCAAACTCATTAAATAGGTACTTGAACTTATTTCTCCTTATCCCATGATTGCATCAGTTTTGAGACAAGCTTATTTTATTAGTTTTGCTTTAACATGAGGGACAGAGTTTCTGAAGGCCTAGTGACCCAGCTATTGAAGGGCTCTTTGGGCATATTATGAAATTAAGTTCTTTTTTCCATCAGACAGAGAAGATGTGAAAGCAAAGTTTCCACTTGCTGCATATATATTGTCACAGAATGAAAATGAAGATCTGGGCCTTAAGGCTATTTACACTGTCAGGAAAAGGGAGGCTAATTAACTTTAAACATATTGTCAAAGGTAAAGCACATTGCACCCATATACAACCATCCAAATAGTATCCTTTGTTTGTGCAGATTAAGGTTATTCTAAACATGACTTTGCTGAAAGTCACTCAATAATTCCACTAATTCTCAGTGCCTTAAAGTACAAAGCTGTGCCCAAACACAATGGAGATGTTTAAAGATTTTTGTCATATTTAATCAAAACCAAAGTTGTATTTGTTTTTTTCAAACAATTATTAATATTGCTTAGCAAAGCTGTTGGTGATTTTCTGATTGCATTATTTCTCAATTGTTACCTCAGAATTTTTCATCAGTGCCGTGGGTTGACCCTGGCCGTATTCTAGGCACCCACTAAAATCACTAAGGGCTGGGAGAAGTCACACAGGCAAAACAAAACTCAACGTGAGGAGAGTACTAAAATTTATTACTAACAGGTTAAGAGCTAAAGAGTGAGAAATAAAACAGTCTTAAAGACACTTTCCACATCTGGGTACTCTAATATTGTAATGGGGACTTGTATTCATGCTCTGTGCTAAATGGTGTGCCTGATTCATGCATCAAGGAGTTGTTGGTAACAAACACATAGATGGATAGATACTCTTTGAGTTCAGCAGCTACCTTCAGCACCGTTGTTTTCCTATGGTAGTCTGCAATGGATTATTACATGAACAGCCAACATAGCTATACTGTTCCTGGCACATTGCCTTCCACCATGAAGAGCATTTTCCCCTTCAAGGGTCTAGCCTGTGGATTTAGCCTATATCCATTGAATCAGACATTCTATTTCTGTATGATTTTATTGCCACGTTCTTCAATTGCATGAAAGTAAGTATGTAGAAAAGATGTTCCATCCTAGCTGGTCCTTATCCAGCTCATCACAACTTCCTATTATGATAAATCTTTTCTGTTTTTCCTGAGATGGACTCTTGCACAACACTCAGACAAAGGCAATGCACCTGAACTATGCACTTGAACTGTCCCAAAACATCTTGATGTAAATATGGAAGGAGATGACTCGCTCTTGCAATGTTTAAAGCACACACCTGGAGGGTTTTTGAGTTGTCTCAGTCCCATGAAAAGAACATAAAGTCAAGTTTTATTTATGTGTAATTTTTAAAACCGATGATAGAAGGGTAGCCTTGGAAATGTGGATATAAATGATGCCAGGAAGCCAGCTAACAGGGGTGGTGCCTCACAGAAAAGAAGAAAGAGAATTGACCAGAAAAGAAAAATGGATATAGTTTAGATAAAACAAATTCAAAAATGTTGCAGTGCCAAAATAAAAATGAATTCGGAATTCTTAAATATAATAATTTAAGAAAATAACATTACTGGAGACCTTCAGGAAGGACTTCAGGAAAAACTCCATCAAGAATGTAAAACGGTGCAGAAAAGATTTGAAGACATGGTACTGAATTAAAAAGGTTAATTGGTAATGCTGTAATGTGATCAAATCTGTTCTGAATTTCTTGAACATTTTAATGCTCAATAGTACATTGTTAAAGAGCTGTTTGGAGATTTAACCCTGTGACCCTCAATTAGTCATGGAGATGCAGACAAGACAGGTTGAGCAAAACTCTATCAAGATTCATGTACCTTTTACCCCAAAGGGCACATACACCAGTAAGACAGAAATTTTTGACAGACTAAGAAAACCCAGAGCATGCCACTTGAATTGTTAAAAAGATTGAAACTGTCAGAAGAGCTGTCTGTGCCTACTAGACTATCTGAGGCCATGATATCTGTGTATACTTCGCTGTACCAGGTATACTTATTTGACTGTGTGGTACATCAAACCTTTGTAATTTATGTCTAACCTCAGTGTAGTCTTTTCCATTGTTCCTGTGATAGAGGAAATGCATAATCTTTGCTGGTGCCCATAAGAAATATTTCAGCTTTTTTTGTCTCTGCAATAATGTCTCTAAGACCTCCTGTATGTCATTGCCAGTGATGTAGAAACGCACATTTAAATACAAGCTCTTGCCATATTCTGCTCAACCTATTACGGCTGCAATTTCACAGATTTATGGGTTCACAAGCTTATCAAATAGAAAAAGGTAGAGGAGATGGTTAGGAAAAAAAAGCTATTGTTTAAAAAATGTTAACATGCTAAGAAATACAGAAGACAGGTGACAGCACTTGATATTTTCTTCAATCTGGAAGAGGCTCACTAAATGTAAATGAGGTTTGTGCTGCCAAGAGTATTTATTATGAAACAAAAATCTATAACCAAATACAACATATAAATAATCCCCAAAGTCTTCTGATTCATTTCTGTGGAATACCTTACAGCAGTAGAGCATTGGTGGGTCACAAAAACAAGATGGTACATGGACACATAATATATTTATTATTCCCTATCATACTTCCAATAAAAGTGTTAAGTATTGAGGTCTGCTATATCATACATGAAATTTGAAATATTGACTGCAACAGACTGATCTAAGAGATATGGGAACCACATATTCCACTTTAACAAGGTACAGATTTAACAAGAATTTTATGTTCCTTAGTAGATAGTTCTCCCCAAATTGGCCTCCTGTGCTTAGATTAATCTAACTCCCATTTAAGCTTTTCTTGGACCATTAAACCATGGGGATTGCTTTTTCCTGGTATTAACTTCAACAGGAACTACTTACATGAGGCATTTCAGAGGATACAACCACTAAGAGAAAATGATGGTTTACTTTATAGAAAATTACTCAATTTACTTATTAATTATGAGTGTAACGAACAGTGCCTAGATTGTTAATTATTTAAGAAACCAGCAATCCTTAACACTTCCCATGAAGCAAAAAAAAAAAAGGAAACAACACATCTTTCCAGACTTCTGACAAATGCATTATTCTGGATTTCTGAGTGTTTGTGAAAAACTGCTCAATTCCAAACTGACCAAGACCTTTTGTCTATTTAGGATTTTGTTATGGGTCTCTCAATTTTACTGCGAGGGACAGTACAGGAGAAACTGAACTGGGCTTTCAATTTGTATGATATAAATAAGGATGGATATATAACTAAAGAGGTAAGGTCTTCTTACTTTAGTCACTAAAAGTAAATGTATAGCTAAGTCCTGCTTTCAAAGAAGAATGGTTTCATTGTCAAATTAGACATGTTAATAAATCACCACATATTATGAAGTTAGACATGCTAAAAATTAGTAGTTTTCTCATTTTAAAGGCATATGTGAAAATTGAAAAGGGAATATCTTTACAAAATTTGTAAAAGGTCAGAATTCTTCAGGTACAGAAATGGTTAGCTTCAATTTATGCCTGTGTATTTGCACATACAGTCACTAGAACAGACTGATAGGATATTTGGACAAAAAGGAATTAAGTATATGCACAATAGTTGTTACTCATTTTATAAATCTACTTCTAAAAATTTTTACTTGAAACAGAATTTATATAGAAAGATTCCTACATCTTTTATTCTGCAAGGATTTAAACACATACTTAAATGATAGTGGGACCAAATGAGTGCTTTCCTTAAAATCTATAGGCATTTTTTAGGTGGGTTTTATGTAAATATATATAAATATATATAAATTACACTTTTAATTTTACTTTTAGAAAACTTCATGATCACTATAAAAGAGTGATCCACAGAATAGTTTCCTAGCACACTGCAAATTACTTGTTTTTATAATTACTCTTAAAGTTTTCACAAGCCACTCTATTAAGAAAATTCAAAGCTTTTGATATAAAAGGAGGACTGCATAAGTGCAGGTGTGTGCATGGGTGTTTCTGTTTTCTCTAGGGAAAACTCAGTTGTAAGAAGTTGATGTGCTTTGGCCACTCAGTTGCTGTTACAGAACTTCTTTTCCTGTTTATTTTTACTCATAAGACATTGGGAGATTCTTCCCACAACCCGTGAACTTGCGCATATTCTAAATAATTTAAAATCAAAGTCATACATTGATGAAAGCTGACCTCAGATGCTAGATTTTCTAGGAACAACGTAGTTCCTTCTTGAAGCTGTTCAGTCAAAAAATATCAGGCACAATCTCAATATTTTATTCTAAAATGTAAATCCTTAAAATTATTTATGTGTTCTGAGTTAAAGCAGTGTCTACAATGCACATTACATTACATAAACATATTTTTTTTCCTCTTCAGGAAATGCTTGATATCATGAAAGCAATATATGATATGATGGGGAAATGCACTTATCCTGTTCTCAAGGAAGACGCACCTAGACAACATGTGGAAACATTTTTCCAGGTAGGTCAGGTAACATAGAAGCCAAAAAGACTGCTCTGTGAGCAGGTAGAGAAAGATTTTCCATGTTATAACAGTTTTGCATATCCTTCCAATTCTGTAATCCTTTTTTTCCTCTGTGGTTCTATCCCAAGTTTCTCGGATCTACTTGTTACACCTTGCTTTTTCAACAATAAGCTCCTGAAGCTCATTCCAGTATATCACTTACTACATCTTTTGGCATGGTTGTTCCTAGGCTGACATATAACCGAAACAAATAATAAAAAGGACTTGTTTTACATAGGATTTCAGGAGGAAAAATGTACATTTTATTTTTTTTAACAGAAAATGGACAAAAACAAAGATGGGGTAGTTACCATAGATGAATTCATCGAGAGCTGCCAGAAAGTAAGTATTCAGTGATAAGTACTGAATGTGTATCTTGGTTAATGCCATCATAGTGCTACACACATTTCTGGAGTCACAGTGAGGATAATCCTAATACCAGAGACAGCATTTTCTCAAGGTAGAGTATGTATGTACACCATTACACAAAAACACTAAAAGTCTCAATAAATTTCTGCCCTGAATCTGCAGAAGAGCTGGTATATACAAGCTGTCATTGCTCATTAGACAACTGTGTCAGTATCCCTTATCTTTTCAACGTTTTTTGTACTTGATAGCAAAAATTTTCTTCACATTCAGCTAAATATTTATTTCTATCTTGTGCCCATGCTGGGGCACACAGTCCTGTTACAATTGGCATATAGTCACAGCAA
The DNA here is from genome assembly GCF_003984885.1 of Neopelma chrysocephalum. Classification (NCBI taxonomy): domain Eukaryota; kingdom Metazoa; phylum Chordata; class Aves; order Passeriformes; family Pipridae; genus Neopelma; species Neopelma chrysocephalum. The sequence goes on along the minus strand of NW_020897731.1, from coordinate 8,278,577 downwards.
TAATAATATCGCCTGAAAATTTATCATCTATAGATGAGTTTCTCAGTGAGTCATGATGTGCTTATAAGCAGTGAGGCCTTGAAAGGACAGTGCAAAGGCCTTGCTAAGTGTTGGATGGCAAAAGTTAACAACAGGCAAGTTTTCTCAAGGCAAGAGATTGAGAATTGATTGTGATTATCAGCTGCAAGTGTTTACATTACAGCTGGGTAGCTGAAAGCAGCTCCTGGCCTCCAGAGATAGGGTTGAGAATAACCTCTGCAGCAGGAGTTACAGCCTGCTTTCACTCCTCTGCCCTTCAGAAACCAGCTTGTTCTCAGACCAGAAGACAATATGAGGAAAGATAAGTTGCGTTTTCAGAAATTTAAGGAACTCCTGTTATAAGAAGTCATAGTAGTGGTCTACTGATACCTTGTCCAGACTGATTAATATGAAGCTGACTGAGACCAGCAATATAGCCTGTGCACATTGATCCTTATCTTTTACACCAAGAAGAGAGTAGTAAAGAGACAGAAGAAAACAAGGCTATCAAGATAAATGCATTTAGTGAGGCATAGTTTTTTAACCATTTAGAACAGGGAAAGCTCTAGATGCTCAAAGATTCTCTAGAACCAGTCTATTTTTATATGCATCTGTAGTTATTCATTGGGGTTCCTCTTATAAACACAGCTACCTAGTAAGTGATTCTTTCTTTGATTTTAATCCACTGATTTTGAGGGATGACCAACAGCCAACAGCTCTGCTACCTGTGGCTGTTCAATGTTACCTTAGCAATGGGCATTGGGTAGAGTCTTATCTGTCAGCAGTGCTCTATTGCACTGACCATGGCTCCAGCTTGTCAGTCTTGTTCAATACAAATGAAAGCTATTTGCTCTGCTAACACTGAGTGATCATCAGAAACAGAGATGAGATTCATTTCCCAGCTGAGGTCTGTAGCATTCTGGAAGTTAAATGACACATTAATCTGCACCTGGCAGCAATTATGGTGATGGGCTCAGGGATTCATTTACAAAGAAAATAAATACCTTCAGTAGGGAATTGCCTGCTCTCCTGATCCAATGAGATTCAGATTCTCATGACTGTTAGAAGATTTCTTATTTACCTCTTCTAAGTACTCAGAATACATGTGAGAGAGATGGTCTCTAAACTACTGCATGATGTTGTCATCATGCCACTTATCTCACCTTCACTCGCTTTTAACTTCAAAGGTGGTCATGTTTTTTGATACAAAAAGTGTCTTGCTGCCTAAATTTTTGTTTGCCTACTAAAAACTGTTCTATTAAGACTTCTGAGCTGCAAAGTGTGCAATTCATGTTTATATCAAGATTTGGTTTCAGAAATTAGGTTTGGGGTTAGGATTTATAGAATCATAGAACATACTGAGTTGGAAGGGACCCATCAGGACCATCATGTCCAGCTCCTGGCCATGCACAGGACCATTCCCAAGAGTAACACCATGTGCCCAAGATTATTGTCCAAATGCTTCTTGAACTGAAGATAGGCTTGGTGCTGTGACCACTTCCCTGGGGAGCCTGTTCCGCTGTTCCAGTGCTTAATCACCCTCTGGGTGAAAAACTTTTTCTTGATATTCAACCCAACCCTCACCTGACTCAGCTTTATGCCATTTTCTTGAGTTCTGTCACCGGTCACAAGAGTGAAGAGATCATTACCTGCCCATCTGCTTCCCCTCGTGAGGATGTTGAAGACCACGATAAGGTCTCAGTCTCCTCTTCCCAAACCAAGTGACCTCAGCCATGGTCATACAGCTTCCTCTCCAGACCCTTAACCATCCTTGTTGCCTTCCTTTGGATGCTCTCTAATAGCTTAATATCTTTCCTTTATTGTGGTGCCCAAAACTGCACACAGTATTCAAGGTGAGGCCACATCAGTGCAGAGCAGAGCAGGACAATCCCCTCCCTTGACGGGCTGGCAATGCTTTGCCTGATGCCCCCCAGGACATGGTTGGCCCTCCTGGCTGACTCATATTCATGTTGCTGTTGGTATTTTCAGGATTGCATTTCTCACAAAGGAACACATGGCTGCTTCCTTTAAAATGCAGCTGTAGGAAAACCTTTTTTTAATATCCTGATAGCTATGAGACTGATCTAAAAAGGTAAGGTCTGAATCTTTAAACAAACCAGAAATGTGTTCTGCCAGGGAAAGGCTGCAGGAGCCTTTTCTTTGAAGGCTATCTCAGGCAAGAGTTGCCAGTTTCTGAGAACTGGCATTCCTCTACTTGGAGCTGGAAGCCAAGTTAGCCTCCTTTCACTGCTTGGTGCTGGTGGAAGATAGTCTGACTCAGGTATTGCTTCATATCTACAGCAGCACCGTGAAGAACAGAGGCAAAGGACTAAGGCATTCGGGGTGCATAGAGGTGAATGTCAGGGTGAGTGACACAGGTCCTTCTGATAATGATAAAAAGGCTTCTGGGATAGGTATTTTCTGCAGGAGTAAGCCTTTCCATACACAATGCTGATGGCCTGGGCTAGCCTGAAAACAACAAAGCCATCTCAAACCTAAGAAAAACTGCCTTAAAGGTAGGTCAGATCTGTCAAAGCTCATTCATCCAGGTTTGTGCTTCATATGGACAATGTTTCATATGCACTAACACCTCCTTATGTCTTGAGTTAGGAATCATTAAACAAATCTGTTATGTGTAGAAAAATGTATTGAAAAAAGAGGCAAGTGAAAAAGATACACTTGCCAAAGAATTCCAATGCAAGCATCTGCTTTTTTTTCTTTTTTAAAGATGGGGAAAAAAAGCTACTAAAACTTACCATGTTCTAAATATTATGACAAGCCTGTATTTTCTTGTGAAGACTCTTCCCATTTGACTGACTAAGGAAGGGGCATTGGAAGTCTTCTGTAAAGAAACAGCCAACCTCAGAATTATGGAGTTGATTTTAGAAAACTACCAGTTTCATTCATGATGATACACATATAATAAAATGGGTAGGAAGTGGCAAAACACTTAGGAAATTCAGAGCATGTTGTTTGTGCTGCCCATTTGCTGAGCTTAGTTGCCAGTTTATATTAATTAAATGACAAATGATGCCAGTTAAACCAAACTTCAACCTTACATTAATCAGTGATCTTGTCTAGTTTATTGATATTTTAAAGCAATGCAGTGGGAAAAAAAGTTAGTTTATTTTAACTTTCAGTAATTTAATATAGTAATTTTACTACACAAATTTTTAAGCATTAATCTACATATTTTTTTTAAATTACATATAATTGCTTCCATGAGTTATTTTATCAGTACAAAATAGTGCACAGATCATTTCTTACAGCAACATCACTTGAGATGGCATATGGAATCAAAGATGAAAAACCCCACTGTGCATGTTTCATAACATAAATTAAGCAAATTACTCAAACCAGTCATTTTTACAAAGCAAATCACCCACTAGACTGAACAGTGAATAATTTAACTGGAAATTGATACTGAACACGTATTATGGGAAGATTTATGTACGGAAGTATCACATCCCTATCAGTAGTGGAGAATACTATGAGATAACCTCTGTAAGAAGTGGGCATAATTTATTAAATTCAGTCTTTTTGTTCACTTGAATTGAAGATGTCTAAATTATCTCTCAAGAAAGTGCTAAAGGGTGTGCATTCAGATTAAAATATAGACTGATTACAGTGAAGACCAGCAAATGCTAAATGAGCATGTAGTAAACTCTTGTATTGTGTACATATATTGTTTTGTGCAAGCAACCGTTGATCCAGAAATCCCAACAAATATAGGCTACTGCAAGTAAACTCTTTCTTCTATACACCTAAATGTAAAGCTTACAAAGAAAAATACTGTTTTCTGAGTGCTGTGTTGAGAGCTATTTACTGATAAAAACTGGAGTACAGAGGGATGCATCACTAAGCATTATGCAAAACTTGGGAGCTAAAGATTTTCTTAAACATTACCTAATGCAAAGCAATCAGAAAGCAGAAGTAGCATTGGAAAGCAGTGACCATCTTTCAGTGTGAGCACATGGAAAATCTGAACTGAGGAGCTGAAGAGTGTTGTGTTACTTGTCAAACTGATTGACTCTTCAGTTCATGCAAAGATGCACACTTGAATCTATTTTATGTTAGAGTCATCCCTAGCTACATAGCAGGGTGCCCTAGTATTGCAAAAAGGCTCCTCTGTACAATGCACAGAAGTAGCAATTCCATGTATGGAGCTGCACTTCAGATACAACTATTCCATGAGTTCCATTGTCTAAATGAACTATTTTATAGTGGGTATAAATGGATGGGCTCTGAAACACTGCAGACTTAATTTTCTTAATGTGCTATTGTATCCTTGACAGGGTAGTTTTGGTCTCATTAATATATACAAAAACTTATTTAAGCATAGATCCATTAACAGCCTTTTTCTGCTAACAATTTCTCTAAACAAGCTGAAAGAAAATATTGTAATTAACTAAAATACAGTTAGTTCTACACCATGGCACTATAGATATTGGCCAGCTACATTTGTAATGGTGTATGATTTTTGGTTTTGTATTGTCTTTTTTTACAGGATGAGAATATAATGCGATCCATGCAGCTCTTTGAAAATGTGATTTAATGAAGACATTAGGTCTACAACTAATGGACAAATATGAGCTATTCGGCAACATTATCTAAAAGATGGATTTCCCACTTTATCATAAATAAAGTTACTCAGCTTTACACTGAGACATGGATTATGCAAGTAAATTTTTTATTATAAACTCTTCCCAATAAAAAATTCTTTCAAAATTATAAAATTTAGCTCTTCAACAGAGGCTACTTAGTTAACAAGATTGTACTGAAAAATCAAGTTTTTACTCCAAATTCAAACAAAGAACTGACAGTATGCAGCTTTATTATCATTCCAAACCCTAGTTAAAACAGATACAATCACAAGGAGAATAAAAATATACTCTTAGTTTTGCTACTCATTTTTACTGGATTAAACTCCAGGTATTCAAGTGTATTTCTTAAATCTTAGCTTCTAATTTATACAGAGGCATTACCATGTATTTTCTTTTCCCATTTCTATGATGTAGTCCTCATTTTTGAATAACACTTAGAGTTAATGCTATAATCAGTGTGCAATGCACATCTTGCTGCAATTGCCTTCCACCTTCGACTTGCTTTTCTCTTCCAAAGAAAAAAACCCCAAACCTAACAAAACTGATAACTTGAGAGGAAGAACTGTTCTAGAACAAAAACCCAAACTGCTTATAGGTAGGTTTATTCCCTCAAAAATATGAGTAAGCTTCTATCAATCACACTTACCTAGTAAATCTATCACGACAGGAATACCAGGCGTCCTACATACTGTATTTCTAATTCTTCTTGGATGTGTCTGCAAAGTTCTTAGCTTAAAATTAAGGATCTTCTGACTTCTAATTTTTCATGAAGAAAGCTTAACTGGATCCTAACACTGTTTTCATAAGTACGTGTCTTTTTGCCTTTAACAAATAAAAAGGCATGAACTTCCTTTGAAACTTCCATCCCACTTCAGTGCTGAGAATGAATATCCCTATGTAGTAACATCTACTAATAATGACTGCTAGTCAGGCTAACATCTATTTCAGCTTTTTGTAATATCTGTAACTATGAGACAGAATCAGGAAAAAATGGAAACTTCAGCTATATATCATCTATATGTGATAAATGCATTACATTTTTTTAGGATCATTTCTTCATTAAGATTGGAGCTATTTATTCTGAACTTAGAAAGATTTTTCTAAAAAAGTATGCACCTAAAATATAACAATGCCCCTCCATCCATGTAATTTTTAAGATATATTGTCCACAGAGTTTATGCCAATATTTTAAAATAGGTGAAATGCTATCAGAGGTAGGCCAACCTTCATTGTGACATTGCTGCAGAAAATGTGAATTAATGAAGTAGAAAGAACGTTGCAAGCATTCTTTTGTAAAAACAAATCAGGTATCTATTCTGGTGTAGAGATGGGATGTTAGAGGCATGTTGAAGGCTGCTCTGCTATCACCAGTGTAGGATAAGAGTAGTACAATACATGTACACCTGAAATCTGCTGTAGCGTGTTTGTGTAAACTAAATGTGCACATTTTGTAAAAAAAAAATAAAGTAAACATGAAGAAAAAAAAGGACCATGATCAGTTTTTTTGAGTTGTTAAATACTTGTTGGCAAAATTGTTAACTGAAGAAATACAATTAAAAAAAAAAAAAAGTCTAAATATATTTATCTTGACTTAGCACAGTTCTTATCTCAGCAGCAATCATACCACAGTCCTGAGGTAAATTTAACTTAGTCAAGCAGTAGTAATTTTCAAAAAAAAGATGAAATTGCTTTCATGTGACAGACTTTTTAATACTCCACGCATCAGTATCTTCTGATGACAAAAATACCCCTCCCTTCCAACATTATGGAATTATTTTGCAGTCAAGTTCAAATACGATCATGAGCAAATGCTGCAACGTAGAAGGCTTGACAGAGAGGTAAGCTGGTGTCTGAAATGCTTTTGTTGTTTTCAACTCCTATTTTTTTATAGCTTCCATGTTCAGAAGTTTATTAACTTGTCTAGACTGGAATTCACAAGCTAGTGCCAAGCATATCTGTGACATTCCTGAACTCGGTGCAGAGGGAGCACGGTGTAAATACTCCAAAGTTGCCTCCTACATCCAGCTCCCATTCAGCAGGCCCAAAGCTAACTGGAACTAATTAGCTGAGCAAACCCTAGGCTGTGGATCTGTGGAGCAACCTGATACCTTTGCACTGTATTCTCCGAGCCTTCCCAGCATTTCAAAACAATGTGCTGAGAATGCACTGAGCAAGTTCAGCTTTGCACCATATGCTCCTTGTTTGGTGTGTTCAACTTCACACCTTGAAAAGCTGACTCTGAAGAAGTCTATGAGTGCTCAGAGTTCTATGTCTAACCTAGTCCCAATGAACCGAAATGCATCCATCTGTGCCTGTCACAAAATAAGTCATATGTTTCAAAAGCAGGTATAAATATGTCATTTAACACCAAGTTGGTTACTATTTAAGTAATTACTGCCAAATTATTTTGCATCACACAAATATACAAAACATATTAAGCACTGCAGATATTTTAAATGAAATTGTAGTTTACAACAAAATAAGAATCAATATTTACTCTGCTTTTGAAATAACAGCAGGTTAATCAATGTCATCATAAGCACAAGGCATATGCAAATATAGAGAGAAGTCTTCTGTAATTACATATTCTCAAACTGATAAGACTCCCACTCTCCATCATAGTGAAGAATTGTGATTGTTTTAAGAGAATATGTCATACCCCAAATAAGTGTCAGTGATGTTCAAAGGCAGCTTCTTTCCAAACTTCACCTTACAGTACAAATCACTATAGATTTCTTGTTCAAGGGGAGATAGAACAATAGGTTGGAATTTTCGATTTGATGATAGCCACAGTTGGCTGTTGAAGAAAACAAAGCAAAGTTAAACAAAATAAGGAGCACTAGCACTATGTATGACAGTATTCATACAGTCTCTATAAATTGCATAACTCACAAAGTTTACTTAGTGATCTTTGCTATTATGAAACAGTAGAAAACTAAAAAGTTACTAATTGCTGAGAAATTACTGTCAAAAGGGCTGAAAATAATAAATTGAGAAAATGGACGATTGTGATAACGAATACTGGAGAGTAAAATTCCAAGAGAAGGGACATGTAAACCCATACCTAAAACTGGGCATAAATACAGACATGAAACAATAAGGATTTTTTTAACAGAGGAGTAATATTCTAGAAGGGACTTCTAATAAAAGTAAGAATCATACACTTTATAACTAATTTAGAATAGAAATTTAATAAATTAATTAGTTGGATTATATAATATTGCTCATAATCACAATTTAGGAGTATTTTTAAAAGACGCACAGAAAGACCTACTCACAAAACAAAAAGACAACAAGAAATCAGAGGATTGACAGAAGAGTTAGAGTTTAATGACTCACTGGATTAGTTACATCATCTAGACCTAAATTTTCAGAATATCAAGATAAGAAATCATTTTTCTTTTCTTGTCTCACTTCATATAAATAAAAAACTCTCATCCTCCTTCATTTGTTGTAATGTTTTTCAAGTCTGTAACTGAACACTGCTACTGCCCTTAAATGAATATGAGCACATACACAAAAAAATGAAGTGATGTCTACTGATTGTTTGGGCACCTACTGATTAATGCACATAAGCTCAGAACTGGTGGACCTGTATTTATGGTCTCTACTCTTCAGGTTATTCCTATTCTTTATGAATGACCATTGAATATATTACATAGAAGTGTTCATAGGGTCAAGAAAGCAAATATATTCTCTTTTAGATGAATATCCAAGCCAACACTCCTCACTTTTTCTTCTTTCCTCATTTCTGTACAATGTAAAGCACAACATAAAATGGCAACGGAATGTTTATTTAGAAGAAACCTCTGCCACCTATTACTTAAAGCGTATTTTTTGATTTATAGCAATTATAGATCTAAGCTCTCAGTAAACCAGGGTGAGTTGGAATGTGAGTGTCAGAATTCTTCAGTAAATAACCCAAACAATAAGCTCTTAGTGGGAATGGCAGGCATCATCAATAACAGCAAAAAGTAACTTCTAGCAAGAGTAAATACTGTTGAGAAACATATTCAGTCTCAGAAAATGGAACGCAAAGCATGCATCCCAGGTCTACTGAAGCAAGAACATGGCAAGAAAGCCAGAGATAAAAGTTGTTTTGGCAAAATTGCATTCAAATGTCCAGATTACAGAATAATCATCTGATCAGCTCACCTTTCCACCATATTGCTCCAACTTTTGTAAAGTAACAGTAACTTTTTCTCTAAATTTCTTGTCCATTAATCTCCTTGAAAGCTATTGGAAAAGTAAAATAAAAAGGTTTGTTGCACAATATAGTACAATATATGCAAAAAGGGTATAGTAAGTCTATTTTTTTACTTTATTTCATCTTTGGAAAATTAAGGATGAAAAGAAACATCATAACTTGTAACTAATGTTAAAGTATGGAACTTAGTCAAGGCAGAGGAATATAAGGTTAACTTAAAAAAACCGGATCTATTAGCCAACAAAAATATTTATTTTTTTTCTTTTAGGAAACAAATTCAAAAGAAGCACCAACCTTAAAAAAAAAGTCATTCTTAAAGGGCTGTCTACATAAAAAGTTAACACATTTTTCACATGCATTGAAAGAGATTTATTACAGTGGAAATATTTAAAAAAAAACTGCTGCAATTTCTCTCTTCTGCACTGGATGTCAAAAAAGGTCCTTTTATTTTGCTGTAAAAGTCCTTTTATTTTGCTGTAAAAGTGCACTTTGCAAGCAGGCTAAATGAAACCATGAAAAGCCTGTCTGACGGAGGAAGGATATCCTCAAAAGGACTCAGTATAAAAATACTTCTCATAATTCTACTCTAAGCTTATTTAATGAAAACTTCTTTGAGCGGAATTCTCATCTGAAAGAAGTTTGAATATTTGCTTATGTTAATTTATTGAAACTGTCACAGTTTTGTTAAAATGTTCGCACACAAAATGAAAAACTCATTTGTTATAAACTTTCCTCCAAAACATAGCATCTATTTCTCCTCGGGCCTATACTTCCATTATTCTCCAGTTTGTGTTAACAAGTTTTTGGACATTGCTAGAACTTTATAAGTCACCATATTATTAAAGAATTAAGGACTCACTTAGAGGAATATATGAAATAGTGCTTTTCATGGAACTGCTGAGTCCTCCGCTGTATCTGTGCAGATATTACAGGAAACATCTCAACAAAAGTACCATGACAATACAAAGGATTTTTTACTACAGCATTAAAAACTTACATTTGTGAGTAGATGTTTAAGATGATCATTAAGAGATGGGCCAACAACAGCACTCAGCTGAACTAAAGCATCCAATCCCCTTCCAAATACTTCATCATCCGCATGGGCCTTCAGAGGAGGAAGAAAGAAAACCCTATCAGTAGTATTCACATAAACACAAAAATTTTTCTAAACTGCAATCTCTGCATTATGATTGCATGTAGTATTTTTAAACACTAGAATTACTGTGCAATTGCCAATTGCTATAATGTTACAAGTTTAGAAATACAAGTACAACATGACTGAATATTAGTCTCCAGAGACCACATTTAAAAACAGAAGTATATTTTTAAAGTAGAACCAAAAGTATCAACAAAATGTCAGTGAAACTCTTGCATTTCTTCTGAGACAAGGAAACTAATAATTTATTATTGATGAAATAAAAATATTTGGCATGCAAAGCAGCTTACTACACCAACAATTTCAGTATTTCACAGCATATTAGAAATAACCCTTCAAATGCAGATATGCTGAAATGGGGAGACACCATTTTACTTACAAATGTAATTAATTCAGTGTAATTTCTATGTAATTCATAACAATAACTTCCTTTGTTGGAGAAACAGTGGAGCCAATGACTTTCTGCCTCAATTCATTTAGTTCTCTCTACACCTTTGTCACCTGCCAGAAATTATCTGGCTCTTATCTACTTCTAGGGTTCCTTGTCATCTTTATTTCTCCCATGGGAAGGTTCTTCTATCCCTAAGTTCTCTAATGGTTTAATTATCTCACTTTTCCTTTAGTGGAGAAATAGACTCATAAGAATTTATTTTGTTCTCGTACTAAATTTTACGTTTATTTAAACAATTATTTTTTCACTCCAGCATCTGAGACCTGAATGTTTTCATTTTAACTAGAAGTGATAGATTGCTTGTGTAGTAGAAGGTTTAAGAAGACTTTATACCAAAGCAGTGCAACAATAAAAATTATCAGACGAGTAACAGTAATTGAGGAATAGACAAGAATAATATTTCTAATTTTGTCTTCAAACTAAACCAAATATACTGATAACACAGAATTCTGAACTTCTGTTACACCTCTGATTTGAGATCACAAAGAATTTTCAAGCTCTCAGCAATCTCTATAAAATCAAAACTGAAACACAGCTAAATTAAAGAACAGCTACTTGCTGAACCAGAAAAGGGCTCTGAAAAATATGAAAAAGATCCAAAAAAGATAACCCTTGAAGCCAATATCTCACTTTGTTTTCTGAAGGAGTAGAAAAGTTAAAAACATTTTAAAAATTAAGAATATGACCACAAATATTTTAACTGTATTCCTCCCTTTTCCTCATTGACATATTCTATTTTACCTTTGTAGCACGTTTTGAATTGTTAGATGTAACAGATGATTATTTATTCCCACATCTCCATTTTACTTCACCTCATTTCTATTTTTTGCATGTGGATATATAAAAACACCACAAAGACATATATTTATTTCTGCTTATATACAGACCTTTAATACAACATTTCCACAAAATTTGCCCGTAGCTACTGTCATACAGCTGTAACGAGTTGCCCATTTAAATTTACAGTTAAATACATTTTTAGCTAATAAACCAAGGCAGGGTTTACAAGAGAAAGAGAAACCATTCCCAACCCCCAAGCCAAAACCCATGCAGCAGATTTATCACGTTAACATTTTCCATGTAGTTCTCACCAGCAAAAGAAAAAAAAATCAAACCCATTAAAATCTCTTCATGAAGAGTAAGACATACCAGTGTAGCCTTTAAGACTGGAACTAGACGAGGCAACAAGGGAATTGCTTTTTCAGTAGCACCTTCAACCAGAAGTAATTCTCTAAAGCCCTCCTTTGAAACAAATGTATAGGGATGTTTTGTCTCTCTTAGTCCCTGTTGCAAATGTAAAATGTGTTTCTTAATAGTGTGCCTTCTTTTAAACAAAAACACATTTAAAAAGTTCCACGTAGCAGCAAGATAATGTTTAGATTTTGTCAGATCAGTTCAAAACATAAAGTACACTAACTCCACCATGTGGAGCCACTCAGTACAACTCTCCTCACAGAATATTCTAATTCATTTTTCTTTTGGAGCATTGAATATTAAAACTCACATTATGAATACTGCCTATTCAATCAATATGTGTACTACCTTTAATCTAACTACCCAAGGTATTTTTTCAACAAGACCAGGAACAAGAGCAGGCTATGTTTTTGTACCCTAAAGGAAAAAAAAATTGAAGATGAACTATGGAAGGAAAGATGCTCCCCACCACACACCCCTCTCTGTAACATCAAAAACTCGTTGATGGTACAAAGATGCTCTTCTAGCGTAGAAGGCCTGACTGGCAGAACTCAAAGATTTAAAGGGCAGTGGCTGAAGCCTTTCTTCTTTCCACAATAGGAGCTTTATGTTACTTTAGGAATTGACAGTTTTGTTTAATCTTTTAAAAATAAAGAAAAAAAAAAAAGAATAAGCCACCTCTGGATATGCACTTTATTCTATCTACAGCATTGAATTCATCATTTATTTAGACACCTGAAACATATTTGGTGATAAGTGTCACAGATGGTTGTGAGGAAATAGAAGCCTCAACATAATGCATAGTACTGCCCTTCAATTTATTTACAGGATGCTATTTTCATTGTACTAGTTCAATCTATTGAGAAGAACACTCTTGCTTCAACAGGTAGACTTGATATAAAAAAATAATCAAAGCAATTTAGTTTAAAAAGAACCTGCAAAACTACAAATGAATTGATGATTTCATTCAACAGCTGGAAATCTGAGATGCAGTCTTGCATTTGGCCAGTATGTTGAAGATTAAACAGCTCTACCTAGCTCTCTCAGAATGCTCCAACTAAAGAACTACAAATAGCAATGCTCTTGACCATTTTCATTCATACAAGATCTTCACAATTTTTTTTTTGTATTTCCCTAGTATGTGAGCCTAAATTAGCTAGCTTAGATTGTTAATAAATGACATTTGCAATTAGGAAATGGTTGTATGCTTAATGTTGCAAGAAATTGAGTTTACCTCTGCCAATGTTACAAGGAGAGGATCAAAGGGAACAGTTTCAGGAAGGCATTCCCATTGCAGTTTGTGCTTTACTGACCCATGCACTAACCTATATAAAAAATAAAGTTTTAACAAATCATCATATAAGAATACATGATTTATTACTACCACTATTCGCTTTAAATGTATCAGCAATTAGTTTGTGGTGTTACTCTGTTATATACGCAATCCCAATACATACTGTTCTCCTTAGTGAAACCACAGAATCCCAGAATCAATTAGGTTGGAAAAGACCTCTAAGATCATCAAGTCCAACCCAGTGTACGTATAATGGTATTTAACACTGAAATTATAATAATTTCCCAAAATATGGCAGTTTCCAAAATTCTGATCCTTATCACACAGAAACCAGAAAATAAAGGTTATAAAAATTATAGATGCCTCTTATGCCAACACCGAAGATGCTCCTTTTGCAAAGTTACTTATTTTGATAAGTATCAAGAAATGTTTTCCTCAAATGGTAAGGGAAATCAGTTGAAACTGAAAGAAAATCATATTGGAATTTATTATTTACTCCTAAGATACAGATAAAGGCTATGTATTAATGATTATTTTATACAAGTAAACACATGTACATTGTATTAATGATTACTTAAATTTTTGTAAAGTAATTCTGCATCCTAGTAAGAAAACACTAAAATGTTTATTTTCTATCCAAAGTAACTTAAAACACCATAAACTATTACTTACAAGTATTTTTGTTAATATCTGATATTGCTGACAACTACAGAATTGGAATATTCAATAAAATGTTGTCGTACTAAGTACTTCAGATGAAAAAGGCTGCAAGAGGTCTACTTACTAAAATGGCACTAATTTTACTATCTTTACTAGTAGGGAGAAGTAAACAAGATTACCTGGAGAAATCAAACTTAACTATTCTTTAAAAATGTGGTTTTAGTATTAATACAGCATTAAAAAAAAAACAAACAAACAAAGACATTTTCAAAGGCAAGGAAAATTGCTTTCTGCTTTGAAAAGAGCTCAGCATTAGAAATCTTTCCAGAAATGAATGGAATCAGACAACCTAACTAAAATATCAAACATGAAGAGATGTATGTCATAATATATTTAGTAAAAATTTAAACAAACCCTACACACCTGCACGGAATGCCTCCTTTAGCATATGTAGCAGCAAATGCAGATGTTGGTCGAGAATAAGCACCAAACTGCAAGGACAGAGAGAAGTAGCATTATTTATTCAAAACAGTAAGGTTTTATAACTATTATAAATATGTTAAAACTGCAGTTTACCAAAAAAAGAACTTAGTCATACGATTCTAAAACAAATAAATAAAAAAAGAACTGCAGGTATGGGGTGGAAAACATATATTTGATACACTTATCAGAAAACTGCTCTTCAGAATCGTCTGGCTAGGGAGTTTTTCAAATGAATAAATAATGTAGAATCAGCGTTTTCCCAATGGAATTACCTTATTTTTCTGTTTTCTCTTGCAAATGTTAATACTTAAGCCCTACAGGTTCTTTCCTTAACAGATTAAGGAGCTCTCACTTTCCTTATGCTCTTGTATTTATACTGGTAACATGCAGAAGGCAGTTTTATGCAGTTCCATCTTGATCTGAGTATAGACAAACATACAAGGTGGCAAGATGTGGGAGAAATACCAAAAATTGGGCAAGATGGTATGAGGGCACTGGAAATACACAGGGAGGTTCATACTGGGTGAGAATCTAGAAAGAACTCACTGCACAAGGAAACTAGGAGCTTCACAGGTAGAAAAGCTGCACAAATTTGCTTTTTATCATATACATGGTTCCTATACATATAAACTATTGTATTATTTATTAGCATGATCATTCAATGCTGCTTCCCATTTTAAACACCTTATCACAAAGCATTTAAAAGCAAATACCATGAAATCATAATTTTCATCTTTTGAGTGTTTGAACCTACATTAAAATCCTTAAAATTGTGTGCATGATTTGATGACTGCATGGCTTAATTTAAGTCATTGTGCTACTTGCAAAAAGATTTAAAGTAAAAAAGATGCCCACATTAAAGTATTCTGCCTCTGTTTATTGCAAACTACTACCTCACCAAACTACTCCTACATTTAATTCACTTTCCAAAAAGCCTGTGACATTACTAATTGTCAAATTATGTGGACCAGTGGTGAGCTATAATTCAGGTATTCAATGCTATTTCTTCAGGCATGTGACTTCCATGAAATAACTCCCTTCATTATTCTGCTCCCAAGAGCCCAAATTTTTCGTAAAGTATTACATATTCACAGTAATTGTGAGTTTCATATAATGCTCACCAGCAACTAATTTGCTAGATTTCATGAAGTCTTGATGATCTTCAAGATGCTGCCTGATTCTTAGTTTCATTGCATAACTGAAATAAGTTCCTCTAAAGCACTAGGTATCAAAGTTTAGAAGCATATAAAAAAAAACCCAACTCTCTTTATCTCTTAGCTCTAAATCTCTTTTTAGGGCAACAGTACATAGAAGATAACAGTTACCATGCAAGCCACAATTGTACCAAAACACATTTATTAAAAATGTAATAAACAATGTTATGCCTCAGGCATTTGGCTTAGAAGGTAGGGAATGTATGATTAATAACAAAAGTTTAATTTCAATTTAAAAAACAGGACCAGAAGAAGCATGTCCTACATGTCATTTCATAAAGTAAGGAATTTTTTTCCAACCAGAGATGGGTTTTAAACAAACAAACAAACCCCCTGTCACCTACACATACCGGATCGATAGTTTTAGGATTCAGCTTGTCACTAGGCTTTGGCTGTGGTTTAATAGCAGGTTCTGGAGAACATGGTAAAGGAGAGGATGTCTTGCTTTTCTGTGCTGCAGTCTTTGGTTTTATTTGGATACGTGATGACATTCTTAGAACATTGCTTCCTAGAATAGAAAAATATTAAAAACATAAAATAATTTTCATTCCTATATGGCAGACTATCGAGGGTTAGAATGCTCAGGCCATAAAACTGACATGAACAAACAATCAAGAAAATATGAATAAGTGCACCAGGAAACAAAGGCTTATTCTTATACATCCTATGCAGTGCACGGGATAATTTTAACAGTCTTGTCACTCCGTCTTTCAAATGCACACATTTCCTAACCTGCTCCCCTTTTCTTGTGTTCTTTGAGACCTGCAGCTGAAGTGAATTAGCTACAGTCTGCCTTTAGGTAGCCTACAGGAATGCAAGCAGCATTACGGGGCTCAGCAGAAGAGCCCAGAGTGAAATAGGCTTGTTGGGTACAGTTACATCAGAAGTGAGCAACAATCTGAGGAATAGCCAGGATGAAGGAATGAAGAGAAGAGCAAGTACATTCAGGACACAAAAAACCCAGTGCAGAATCAGTAAGAGATGAGAACAGAAATGTAAGGCAGCAAAGAAAGAACACAGAAAATTAATTCCAATTCCATGTAAGAAGAATGACTTTTATTTTTTTAAAAGAGTGCAAAAATAACCTTCTGTTTACATCCTTAAATACTGATTTAGATACACTTATCTTCTAAATGTCAATGCACCAGCTACATGTGTCACCATATATGTATGTAATTGGGTTAAAGTGTCCCTAATAAAATTAATAGTCCTCTGCCTATTTAACATACCAAGTCTGACACAATGATGAACAAGATAAATTATTCCTGGGAAATTACAAGTTTTCAAATATTAATAAAACTAAAAGAGTGAAAATGCTGGGTTTGAATATTATTAATGTTCAGTAATTTATGCTATGGTGCATTCTGGATGGTAAAAAACAATTTAGTAAATAAGAAATTACATTCCTTTGTGAACAAGAAATGACACTATATAGAAATGAAAACTATAGGAGGCAAATTAAATAATACACAGAAACAAACATTGCCTCAAGGATGAGCAGAATGATTGCCATCCAGCTATCACCTTTACAAAGTTGTGACATCTGTTTTTGTCAAAAATGTGATTAAATTCCAAATACTGAGATCAGGATGAACTAGAGAGGCAGATGGTTTTTGCCATGCTACTCACACACCCACAGCTCTATAAGCCACTTGCCCTAATCTCTGCCAGACTCTTGCACATACAGTCCTTGTTTAGCTTGGTTATTCTAATTCTTCCCTCCAAACAGGACTTCCACTCACGTACTTTTGTCACAGAATCATAGAATATGCTGAGCTGGAAAGGACCCACAAGGATCATCGAATACAACCCTTAGCCCTGCACAGGACCATCCACAAGACTCACACCATATGCCTGAGATTATCTCCTAAATGCTTCTTGAACTCTGTCAGGCTTGGTGCTGTGAGCACTTCCCTGGGGAGCCTGTTCCAGTGTCCAACCACGCTCTGGGTGAAGAAACTTTTCTAATATCCAACCTAAACCTTCCCTGACACAACTTCAGGCCGTTGCCTCAGGTCCTGTCACTGGTCACCAGAGAGAAGAGATCAGTGCCTGCCCCTCTGCTTCCCCTCACAAGGAAGTTGTAACTGCAATGAGGTCTCCCCTCAGTCTTGTCTTCTCCAGGCTGAACAGACCAAGTGACCTCAGCCCTCCTCATACGGCTTCCCCTCAAGGCCCTTCACCCCCTTTGTTGCCCTCCTTTGGATGCTCTCTAATAGCTTAATATCTTTCCTTTATTGTGGCACCCAAAACTGCACACAATATTCAAGGCGAGGCCACACCAGTGCAGAGCAGAGCGGGACAATTCTCTCCCTTGACCGGCTGGTGATGCTTTGCTTGATGCCCCCCAGGACATGGTTGGCCCTCCTGGCTGCCAGGGCACTGCTGACTCACACTCAACTTGCTGTCGACCAGGACCCTTTCCAGCATCTCATTCCCCAGTCATCATCTAAATTATGAAATCTTTAGGATTGTTTCTGTTTCTGGTAAGAAATTATAAGGTCCCAGCACTTGTGTAGATATGCTATGTCTTTTTGACTTGTGGAAAGAATTAAATCTAGCACCTAAGTTCTAGTGAATGTCAAGAAACAACATATAATAATGATTACCAAATTAGCTAAAATACAAAGTAAAACTAAAAATGAAACTTTAAATCAATACTTCTTGACAGATGATTTAATCAGAAATAGTGATTCAAATCAGATCACCCACTGTACATCCTGTCTTCTCTATCTTACTATTTCCAGAATGCAGCCTGTCTCCAGTGACAGTCTTTTAAAAAGAACTAGCATACCACAAATAGACAATCAAGTCTCTTCAAAACACACAAAAACTTACATGACACTTATGTGAACTATTCAGTAAAATGCAAGTCATTAAAACTAGAAATAATTTGAAGCCCTAAAAGACAAACAATAACACAGAAAGAAAATATACTGATTTTATGTCAGCTTATTATCATTAAACTCTAATAACACTAGTTACAAGGCATATTTTTAACTATCAGAAAAATAAGAATCAAAATCACTTTTTTACTATAAAAACACCAGATAAGTTCTTGACAGTAGCATCGTATATCACAAAATAGTGCTATCAGTGTCAGCCTTTGAAATATACAATTGCTCATAATATGAACAGTCAGCTTGCTAATAACAACATAAATATTTTTCTCAGAAAAATATTAATAAGTAATTCAGATGTATTTAATTTATTCTATTTCCCAGGAAGTAATCAAGATATATGTCAAGGACTTTACTGAGGTTTTAACTAACAACTAAATCTAGAAAAGTCAGTGGTTGTACCATGACAAAAAGTAAATGATAAAAAGTGTGACAATAAGCAGGAACAATGTCAGCCCTTTGGGACAGAAATGAAGACAAGAGTAAGTACAGTGATAATGGTTTCGTAAAAATACAACTGAGGCAATATACTGGCAGAGGTGGAAGTGGCACTGAGCAGGAAAAGTACTCTTCATAAGGAGGTCTCAACCTTCAGAGATGAAAGCCCTTGTGTAGTCATGAGCTCGGAAAGTCACTCACACGTGTTTGCAGAGAGATCAGACGGCTGAAGTACAGTCGTGAATCAAACAAGCGACGTACGAGGTTTGATACAGAAGTGACCCATCTACTGGTAGATGACAGATTTCAAGCAAAGGACAGACACTTCAAATGGAAATAGGAAAACACCTCTAAAAGACTACTTTCAAAGGAGGAAAACTGCAGCCTGGAGTTCGGTCCTAGAAGTCACTTAAGGCAGGCAGAACTAAAGTCAGTAGGATTTGAAAGGCGAGGTTGCTTCCTTACCCTGGTGAGCGCCGACTCTCCGGAGCGCAGCTGGGGCAGCGGCAGGAGACGTGGGGCTTCGAGCGCCGTCACTGCCGAGAGGCTCCAGCGGCGACGCTCCGGCGAGGTCCCACAGAGCCGCCGGCCCGGCCCCCGCGGGACATCCGCAGACCCAGTGCGAGAACGAGGGGGACACCCTGCTCCCCTCGGCCCCTCTCCCGTCCCCACAACTCCCGCTGATCCCGGGGAGCGTCGGCCTGGAGGCAGCGCTGTCCCCGCTCCTACGGCCCTGCGGGACGGGCGGCTCAGCTCCCGGGGACGCTTCCTGCCGGTTGCCAGGGAAACTACGGGCCGCCGGGAGCCCAAACCTCCTCAGAGCTTGCTGAAGAGCGAAAGTCAGATTAAAAGGACGATGGTTTTTAATACTTTACCAGGGAAAAGAGAATTTGAAAATGACTTTTTTTTTTTTTTTAATGTGAAAAAAGTTTGGCTTTCAGAGACAGCGCCACGTTCCCATTTGTGATTGTCCTTGTTCCAAATACAATGAAAGTTAATTTTTAGTTTCTTTTTTAGATAACCCACTCATACAGTGCTGAAACTTCTGTCGGAAATACTGTATTTATTCGTACACTGTCACATCTCAATGAGCTTTAGGGTAAATGAGCTTTTGGGTAAAAGGGTACTTTTTAACTTGACCACAAGAGTACTTTCTTACTTTCTTCAAGAGATATGTTTATTCTTTCACGCACTCAACAATCAATCTCCAAGAAAAATGTTTTCTTGATTTGCTTGAATTTTGTGGGATACAATCTTTCTACCATTACATTCTTTCTCATTTCTGTCATTTTTACTGAAGAACTGATTGGTACTTTAGAAGTGGATAAGAGAGGCTATTCTCTTGATTTTCCACTAAAATAAAATAAACCACCCCCCAAAACAAACAAACAAACAAGCAAACAAAACCAACAGGAAAATGTAGAGACATTGTTGAAAAATGGTTATAGAGTATTTGAAAAATGCTATAGGCATTAGATTTTGGCCAATGCAGGAATTTAATAATTAGTTTTATCCAACATATATAGTTTGTATCTCCCAATAACGGGAAGCCATAAGCAAGGACATTTGCAGAGTTAGAATAGGGCTGCATAACTGAGTGTCATTGAAATGCATTGGTGCAAGAGACCTTTTGGAAATACGGAAGAAAAAAAATAATATAAATAATGTTGCAGAAGAGAAGTTTTTTTTTCCTAAGTGTTCTTAGCTCAGCCCAAGAGACATTACGTTACTTTCACAAAATTACTTTACTTTTCCACAGTGCTGAAGGTAATAGAGGAATGGATGTCTTTTCATCCATAAATTTTACAGACTCGTAAATAATCTCGGAAAAATCCAATATTTGTAAAGCAGACTATGCAAGTCTTTGGAAATCACACCAAAAATACAAACCAGCATGATCGTCTCCATGATGAGAAAAAAAGAACTGCTTTTATGAGCAAGGTTTATTTTTAGTTCAATGTTTTGGTATCATTTTATACATGTATCTGTTATATCCGATTGGTGAGTACGGAACAGACTACAGCTACGTTCAAGTGTGAAAGAACGTAGCAATACAATGCCTAAGTCAGTAGGAGGTATGAACTACTGTGTTGTGTGAAGCAAAATACCACTGATCAGCTCCATGGAGTCAGCAGCTCCCACTGAGTTCCCGGAGGCACAGAAACAACAGGGTTGTAAAAGGACAAGTAAGACTGCAGGCTCTGTGCAAGAGCAGGGCTTAGTTTAGAGTTCAATTGTTTTCCTGAAAAATACAAAATAAAAGATTGTTGTGTACTGCAGTGTGTATGGTACCATAGAGAGTCCTGCTGGACTTAGGGCTTTGAATGCACAGACTGCACTGCTCACCTTGCAGGGAGACTTGGTGTGTGAAATCAGTGTATGAGAGATACCTGCTGATCTGTAGATACCTGATAGACATGGGTCCTTTCATTTCATGTCTTGGGGCATTTTGCCTCTTGAACTTAGAGAAATCACTACATGTGGCTTATTGCCTTCATGCAAGGCTATCTCAGCCATGAGGTTCTAATTGGGGGTTGGCTGGCTTTGGTGCCAAACCAGCACATCCCTCCCCATATTAGGCACTCAGCACAAGGCATCCCTGCGTGCCTACAGATACACCCTGACCTTGTGCCCGTGTCAGCAAGGCTCAAGCACCTGAGTACTGGGAACCTGATGGGTTTGAGTGGGCTTAATCCTCTTGGGTGGGAGCCTAACTCTCCCATATCCATGGGAAGAATACAGACCAAAATGATCCTAAATTTCTAAAATAGGTTAGGATGAAACGTTATCCTTACAGATATATTTTTCTAACTTGCATGATATTTTTAGAGTTAGGAAAAGAGAAATCCTAAGGCTAAACACACATTCAGTCCATTCAGTTCTGATTCCTACAGTATGATCTTAAAATGGTATTTATTACACTTGTCCTATGCATTTGCAGATCCCCTGCTCCTTGAGTAGCTTCTTCATTATTATGCTTAGCTTGGGATTTTCTCACTGAATATTGAGATGGGGAGTATGAGTTAAAGTACTTGCAATAAAATGTATTTATTTAAAAAATGCTTTTCATGCTGTGTTCACTGTTTTTGATAGTTGTAATAGGAACTACTCTGTAACATTTAAACATATTTGGTGGATGGACAATTTAGGAGGAAAAATACTCTATGATCTACACAGTATAGATCAACAAATCATGACAAATTTTATAATTTTCTTCATTGTGATGATACCACTTTGTAGTCTTAAATACGGACTTATGAGCTACCATTTATAACTGTGTACT
Organism: Neopelma chrysocephalum; assembly: GCF_003984885.1. Taxonomy (NCBI): domain Eukaryota; kingdom Metazoa; phylum Chordata; class Aves; order Passeriformes; family Pipridae; genus Neopelma; species Neopelma chrysocephalum. The sequence continues at coordinate 8,256,675 of NW_020897731.1, read as the reverse complement.
TGTGCAGCTCCAGTTATTATTATGAGTTTCTTCATTATGCATTTTTTGGTTTGTTTAACAAACTGCCATAAACCTTTCTAAATGCTTGAAAATAATTAAAGACAAAAATTTCCAAAGAGTATTTATCATGAAAAGAAATGCAGGCACTTACATGTATGTGTGTTCAGTTGAGCATATAGAAATCTGAAAATGAAAGCTAACTCAGCACTGATTATTTACTTTTCCATAATTATACTCAAGCAATTTCAATAGAACCAGTGATTAATTAATTATCTGTTACTGCTGATAAAACCAATATGCAATTTGACTTCTTTTTTTCATTAGTCACAGTTAAATAGTTAATTACTGAGGGGGAGGAGAATTCACCAAAGTCAAATGAATTCCTAGGCTTATGAAATTAAAACTGAGGCTTATTGGAATATGGCTAATTGAAAGAACATCACATAAACCAGTTACATGTTAGATCTTTTTGTCTGAGCATATTTATACCTGTATTAAGCTAATTCATTTGATATGGTTTGGGCTTGGCACGTGGCCATAGCCAGTTGAAAAATGGTGGGGGGAATATTTCTTGACAAGTGCAGGCTTTTGTATGTGGAAGGGAGTCGGCACTTCAATTTTTGCATCATTTAATTAATTTGTATTGTCAATATTTCCCTTTCTATTTGTAGAAGCATTTTTGTTAGACAATAAATGTTTTATACTGATTTCTTTGCTGTATTTTTCTAAATACAAGAAAGAGACTACCAACAAACTTAAAAATTCATTCATCTTACATTTTACTATATTCTTAAATATTTATCTAATAATACACAAACTGATATATTTTCATTTGAGATTATTTTAGAAGTTTCTAAATCAAGTGCAATTTTAACCACAGTTGGGGGCTGACAACTCTTGCAACCTAAAAAGAACAGTAAAAGAACAAAACATGTTTCCTCAACACATATGATAATTCCTTTTATTTCTCCAGAAACTCTTAAAAGTTAGAAATTCCCACTGGTCTCTCAAAAAGTACACATTTAAAACTGAAGACTAGGAGTGTTTTCCTTAGATAGTCTTCAAACATCATTCCCCAGAGCTTTTATCTTGACTTAACCACTCTATGTGCTTTATAAATACTACTCTATAAAAAAGGAGTTATTTTACAGGGGTTGGCAATAAATGTGAGCTACAGAACAGACTGTAGACACCTAATTGTAGTTTTCAGCTTCCTTTGCAAAGATTTAAATGCTCCAGGCACTTTCACTGACGAGTGCTGCACAGACGATTAGTTCAGTGCCTGTCAGAAGTTGATGGACCTGTGAATATGGCCTTTTATCTTCAGTGAAAATTGGTGTGAAACAGCATCACTTCAGTTGAACAATTCTGGATAACAGCCCATGGATTGTACAGGATTGCTTATTCTTTTTCTGTAGTACACCAGAAATTACTTGATTGCCTATTATTAAGTGCTAAATTGCTGTAAGGACTTTGGATTAGCAAATCAAAGTCCAGTGTAAGACTTGGAGGCAAGGTCCCAAGAAACTGACTGACCCATGGGAACTTTCAGGTTTTGATGTTGCAGAGTAACAAAAATTCATACAGGTATGACCCCCAAATTTACAAATTAATGAGACTCCTAATGGGGATCACGGAGTACATGGGACACGTAGTACTGTTAGTGTGCAGACATGGTGCTTTGGGTATGATTCTTGAATGAAGGTACAAGGCTGAGAAAAATCAAGTAGTTGCATGGGCAACTGCAGTTAAATTCCACACCAGGCTTTTTGACAGCTCTAAAGGATAACCTGCTGATCTGAAACAATTAGGAAATTCAAGTTTTTCCATGTACATGAGTACCCGAGTGAGTCAGAGAAATTTATGCCCATACTGATACAAAGATGGTAGCACATCATTGCTCCACTTTACTTAATGAAGTGTTTCAAGCACTTCTGCAATGGTTCAGTTATACTCGTATTCATCTTGTACCTACCTTCAATGAACTGTACTACCTCAAAAAATGGAATTAAGATTAAAATGAGACATGTCAGGATTTGGGTTTCTTCCCTATTCTAACTTCTCATATTGCCATCAATAATGGCAGTTTGAATTTGCTCTTTATTTTGATGATGCCAGTTGTTCAGGAAGGACAATTCATTCTATTGCATGATTCGGTGGTGCAATCACAACTACTTCTGTAAAAGTAGTTTACTTATTTAGGGAGAGAGATCCATTCCCACAAGTATAGTCATAAGAGTTAGGAACCTCTATTTCTTTGAGTCACTGGACCTAAATCTGAGTTTTATGATACTTGATTTCCTGCCTCTCTGCTATTCACTGGAATCTTCATTCCTAATTTGTCTCATAGTTAAAAACCTAAGAAAAAGATTCACAGAAAGGAGCAACAGTGACCTGGCAGTGGCCACCACTAGCTCATGGAAAATGTTAAGGAGAAAGCTTTGGTTTCAGGGAGAATTAGGTGACAGTTGGGGAAAGAAAAGGGGAAGTTGGATAGATATCTGTGAATTCTTCTCTGGAACTCACAATGCTCAAAGTTTTGAAAGCTAACAAAAGGTTTTGGAAGCAGTGCTGGAAGGCTCACCGGATTATAGAAAACTCAGGTTCCAAAATCTGCTTTTGCCTGATTTTTACTACAGACTTGAACCCAGGTTCTCTTGCCTCTCAAACCTGACAAACACATGGTGATATATCCTAGTATTATTCTCAGCTGCTTTAGGGTATACCTATGATATTCTGAATTTTTCCAGAGTATAAACCTTTATTAACTATGCTTTTCACTAAACAGGTGCAGGTACTTGTAAGTAGAAACATAATGAGAGAATGTATCTGTGAGCGTAGTAATCCTGGAAGATGAAGTGGTACCCAACGTCACAGAAAATACTGAAAGAACTAGAAACAACACATTCTTTTTATAAATCAGAATCTATCTTTAAAAAATGGACAAGATATTAAAAGATGACTACTTTATCACAACTGTGGGTGCATTAAGAAATGTTCACCACTGTTTTATATTGCAGGTAGTTTTATATAATATGATCAGTGCCACTTCATGCAAATTAAAAAAAAGGGTAGCACTGTGGCCTTTCTCTTCACCCTGCTATTATTCTCTTCCTGCTGATTTTTGTCAACTTGGAATTTGATTTTAAGAATTAAAAAAAAATTCTCATTGGATGATGTTCTTTAAATGCAAGACAGACATGCACAAGCTCTAACTGTACCAGATGATTTTTCTATAATTATTTGAAAATAAAAACTCCCTGATAAATTTCTAAGGCAGGATAAATATAATTTAAATTCTGCTGAGGGAAATAATTAAGCGAAGTTGAAAACTTGCAGCTGATTGTTAGGGCGCTGCTATGAGAGCTGACTGACATGTTTTCCCCATCAGGATTGCATAGATAAAAACACCAGTTGAGAGGCACACTCTGCAGTTTTGTGTTTTACCACTCGGTGGCGATGATTCCCTTTCTTTCCTTCCCAATTCTGTGCTTCCTCCCAGATAGCTGCTGCTCTGCATTCTGCAGCCTCGATTCAGGGGAAAAAACAAGAGAAAAATCATGTTATCTGTTACTTTAAATATCAAAGGTGGCAAAAAACAAGAGTTTGTTAAATAAAAATGTAAGTATTCTGTAGTTCAGTTGTCAGAGAAATTGTGTTCTTTGATAGGGAATCTTTCACCAGTTTTATCCCACTCTAGGGCACAGAGCAGTAGTGGTACATAAAGTATTGATTAAGAGCAAGTTTAATAGACTTTATAGCCCTTCACAGAATAAAGTAAATTGTGATACACAAAAAAAGTCCTCCAGAAATTCACAAGGCATCATAGGAGTATTTCCATTATTTTTTTTTTCTTCTTCTTTTTGCAAACAGCAGGAATAAATCCATGTAGTTAGTACTTCTTGGGTTTCAGAGAACATGCTGGGGCAGAGGCGTAATTGCTTTGGTTAACCAAATGTATCCTGCAGAAGCTGTAGCTAGGTACATTGTTGTCTTCCATAATATTAACAGACCTTTCTGCTTTTGCCTGAGCCCATGAGGTTCCCTCTGCTGGATCAGACACAGGGGAGAGCTGCAGCAAGAACATCAGGCTGTGCTCTGAGGCACAGGCAACATTTAATGTCTCCCACACAGCAAGCACAGCTGGCACTTGAGATAACAAGTCCAGGCATGGTAGGAGAAATATCTTTGTTTAAGACATAGAGGACGCTTGAAAGACAGGCTTAAGGTTCACAGGACTCAATTCAAACTGATGTTTAAAAACTAGTAACAGCCTAGGAATATTGACTGTAGTGATGGTGTTGAGATTGGGAGCTGTGGTAACAGCCATGACTAAATAATATAAATAGAATCAAAGGTAGTGATGGCAGAAGCAATAGTTTTCATATCTTCTCTTTTCAGAAAGTGGTGCAGCAGCAGCCACTCTGTCCCTGCCCACACAGGAATAGCAAGTGGATGTGTAAGGCTTCTTTGCTGTCTCTTGCTGCATTACTGGATTTTGGAGGAGGGTGAATTGAAACCTCTTTGTAAAACAAATAAACAGACAAAACGGGGAGGGGGGGGGAAGGAAAGGGAGAAAAAGAAAAAAGAACAAAAATAAGATCTTTCCAGGAAAAGTGGTGGGAGGTGAAGGCGGGAGAGAGGACAATGCATTGGAGTTGCAAGTGAAAGCAGAGAGAAAGAATGCATGAATGAGTGTAGAAGGAATGGGAAGGGAATCAAAAATGAGGATATTGGAGGGGAGCTGCAAGCAGAGCACAGCAAAGTCTTCATGTTCATGGCTTTTTGACTTTATCTGTTCATGGATTGTAGTTCCTGTAATTCAGACATCATTTTGGTTTTTTACAGTTCCACTTTCAAATATGAGAAGAGACTGGGAAAGAGTAACTAGAGAATGGGAAAGATTTGAAGGAGAAACTGCATAATTATTTAGACAGAAAAGGGGGCTGAAAGGGAGAGAAGCTCTTGCTATATTCCTCAACATAGTACACTTGTGTAGTTTTTATTTGAAATAGTAAAATATGACCATGTGTATTTTTGAGGAAGGCAAAGGAAAGGATGGGAATGGTAAGTTTGGTGAATGAGTACCTCACTGCACTGGTCAGCTGCAGAACTGCACTGCTGGATGTCTCCTGTGTGAGTTTACTGGAGAATCTCAAGCTGATGTCCCTGTGGATGTGCTGCAGCATGTGAAACTAATCTCAAGGATAGGTTGAAGAGAGTAGTGGTGTTGTCAGAGAGGCTAAGCATGCAAGAGCCTGGAAACTTAGTAGACTGTAGGATAAACACTAACAGAGACACAATATGGGAGGCAAAAGAGGAAACTTCTCAAGAGCCTGCAAGGTCAGTTATTTGCCATGAGACAAGGTACAGACAAGTGGCCAGTACAGCATTTGCTATCAGCTTCAAGTTTGAAAGGTAATAAAGTTTACAAAAGAACTGTGTATTTAAAAAATACTATGAACTTGCCATCTCACAAAAAAAATAATTTTAAGAGTATTGCACATTCTGTCTAACTGAAAGACATCTGTTGAATTGAACGCTAGGGAGGTCAAGATTAATACATCACAGTGTCCTGTCATTGAGTGTCCCATCTGAGAGAGCTGAAGAGGGTGCCTAGGGAAGACTATGTGAACTGGGGCAACTGTACATAACAGTTCCCATGAGTATTCTTCCAGCTTTCAGCCCATTGCCATTCAGTAACATCCTGAGCCAGGGATGACTGCTGCATATTCAGTAGTTTTCAATGAATTTCTCTCAAGGGGAATTCTCCTGTTGAATCTCAGGAAACTATTAGTATTCACAGTAGTCTGTGACAAGGAGTCTCACAGGTGACCCTCACCTTTTTATGTTGGTTGTGAATTTGCTATCTGCTAACTTTATTTCTTGTTAAATAGTTCTTCTGCTCAGGTTTTTTCAAGGTTACAGTATGAGTAGCACAAGTTTATGTCATCCCACATGTTTTGGGTTTTTTGACTGGATAATGAAAAACATGGTGTCACTTCTCAGAATCCCAATACCATCTCTTTGTTCCTAAAGTCCCAAACTTCTTAAGGTTTTAACTTTTATAGAAATTCTATAAAATTGCAATTTGTTTAAATTGTGACAGTTTTTCTAAGCACTTCAGTCTGTAGTGGCCAGAGTGTGCTTTATAAATGTCAGATGTCTCACAGTATATATGAAGATTTTACTGCACACAGAAGATCCCAAGGTGTTTTATCCTGTTATTCTCCTTCATTTGCTGTTTCCTTTACTTATTCACTTCTTTTGTTACTCTGAAATAATGCAATTTTTTGACAGACACTCCAGTCTGTTCCCTGTTCCAGCTCCACCTCTCACACACTTCCGTCAGCCACTGGTTGTACATATTACCATCTACAAAACTGAAATGGGGACCATTTTAATTACCAGTTCAATCTGGTAAGTGCAGTGCCCCACTGAATATATTGATAAAACATATTCTTGAGAGCAATGCAGATTCAGTCCTGCAGTATTATTCCATTCTGTGCATCCATCCATGTTATTTAGCATTTATACAATGAATACAGTTCTAAAACGATCCCGTGAGTAGTTACAGTGTGGGATTCAATCTTGCAAACTGGTACAGTGTTCTAAAAATGACTTCAGCAAATAGTGGTGTTAGTTGTGTGGAAAGCAAAGCAATCAATGAGGGATGAATAGTGGTAAATACACTGGTGTCCTTGCACAGTCACTAAAGGACTGTACCTGTTAGGACAGATATTGTGTGCACTCCCCAAGTAGTGGAGAAAAGCAGGGAGTTGTGGGAGAAGGTTAGGTCACTAGTTGGAGGGTGGGTTTTTTGTTTGTTTGGTTGGTTTGGTTTATTCTGATTAAATACATTCTAGTTTGAAAAAGTATTTTAATGCTTTGTGATTTTTGATGAATACTGATTATCCATCAAGAGCAATGAGTGCTGCATGAGTGGTTAGTAAGCATTTACATTATTTCTTTGACTCAAAATAAATAATAATATTATTTACATAATCTTTCTTCACCAAAGTGTGAATTTGCACTCAATTGGTTCAATGATATGGCTTTAAATAGTGACAGTGGTAGTTAGGAATTCATTTAGTAGTTTGTTCTTAAATTGAAGAGGGAATGACCATTTAAACCTAGTCTTTAATTTTTGTTGTTTAACTGGTCTTTTACTTAAAACAACACTTCACACCTTAGCCATGAATATTTTATTTCTTAGTACTCTCAGATACTGGACCTTGTCCAAAGGGAAATCAAAAAGATTAATCCACTGTTTTGACAAGCACGCACCAGCTATTTTATTGCTAAGAAAAATCTCTTTAGCTGAATCTGGTAGTTAGACCCAAACATTCTAGGTATTCTAGTTTTGATGTGTGTGCTTTTTAAAATCCACTTTTATTATTATTTCCTTCAGTTTTACAGGTACAAATACAGTTTTCTGGAGTGCTGCTCCCTGACCACTAAGTAGAGCAAACCCTGGGAGCTGGGTTTTGAGCCTCAGCTGTGCCAGGGAGCCTGTGAAATTGGGTATAGAGCAAGTACAAACGTCGTACTGCTTCCAGAGCCAACATGGGTCCAGAGCCACTGTGTGTCTGCACTGCACTGAGCAGGGGCTCTGATGTTAATAAGGCCTATGGACTCATGCCAGCAACTACCCAACATGGCATCCCTGGACCTGAAATGATGAGGGAAAGGATGGCAAGAAAACTGCATGGTGCCACACAGTCAGCAAGAGGCCATAAGAGTTCATTAGCTCTCATCAAGGTCTGACTGGGCTTATTAACTGCAGCTCAGCACCGTATTTCTTCAGTTCCTGGTGTGCGGGCTGTAGGTACAAGAAATCCTCTTTGCATTCTGAAAGTTCAACAGTTATTTTAATAAGAGAAAATTCTTATTTTTTTGCAAGACTGAGATATTTCAGACTTAAAATCACACTATGTAGTGATGAGGGTTTCCCAGATTAGTTCCATCTGAGCTGATGTGTCTACACAGCATAACCTAGCTGCTCTCAGAGAGCTTTTTACTAATCCCTACAGTGGTCCATCTGCCCCAGCAATGTGCACCCAGACGCTCAGTTTGTGAAGTTTTTAAGACTCTGCACAATGCCCTGAGTATTCCCCCAGGCTGATGCATTAAATAAACAAAATGGTGTTATGTGAAGATGCCATAATCGCTAACTAAATTGTGAGAGGCTCACTTTGCTAAAGAGGCCTAGGGTCCAACTGCCACTATATATGTGGCAACAGGTTCACTGTGAAAAATAGAGTACCTAAAAGCTGAGGTGAGACTCAAATCCTAAACGACAATCTATTGGTAGCAAGACATTGGAAATACATCAGGTCCACCAAAGATAAACAAAATAGGAAGTACCAGTCCCAGTAGGTCTCTTTGAAGTACTGTTAAATCAGTGAAGCAAAACCATTTGGAGAATGAAATTGAGATGTAGAATAGAATTGTGAAAAGTGCTCAGACTGAAAGCATGAGCCACAAAAGTTTGCAAGAGCAAAACAAAAAGAGAAGAGTTTTAGATTATAAAAGGAAAAGGTTCAAGACAATATTAAGCACAGATGTTTGGATACACCTCTCAAGTACCAAGTAATTTACAATCACAAGACTGAACTTGAGGGCTGAAAAATGTCGTGTGACAATTTGTAACGAAGGAATTGTTTCTACACAGTAGAATACAATAAAACTGATTCTGCCAGGCCCAATTCAGTGCTGTTATGTGCCCTCAAGGCACCATTTATACTCCACTAAAGGGAATTTGTGCATTGAAAATTATTATATCCTTAAATCACAACAATTCCCTGCATTTCATACTTGCAAAACTACAAAATGACTAATTCAAGACTCCTCCGCAGAAAGTTTAGCTGTTAGAATTTTTCCCCCTCATCCCGAAGATGTGGGTTAGGATTGGTTTTTTTAGGATCTTTGTGAAGGAAAGGGCTTTGAGGCACTGAAAGATCTTTTATCAAAACAAAAGATGAGTCTTTAGTGAGTCACTCTATAGCTCAATTGAAAACGTAGTGGCCCATTCCAGATCAGTCAACTTCTCCATCAGTTTACAAAGACATTTCCAATAGGGCAAATCCCAGATTCTGCCAAAACTCCATTTGTTTGTTTATTTTTTTCTTATTTTGACTTGCCAAGGGTTTGTGTTTGACTTGTTGCCATGAATAAAACTATTCCTCTTTCAACAATGAGTTCTCTGGGAATGCTGTGGGAAAGCTAATCCCATTACACAGCTCAGAAGTTCCCACTCAGTGGTGACCCAGGACAGGCAGCTTATCAGGCACTTACCAGAGCTGTCAGCTGGTCAGCTCAAGTGGGATATTCTTCTTTGTGAAGTCAAGCAGGCCAGCAGGAGCAGTAGTAGGGGTTTGTTTGTTTGTTTTAAGTAAATAGAGCAACAGGGAACTTTTACATCCTTGACCTGAAAGTCATGTTCGTGCAAATAGAAGACATTAATGGTAGAGCACAGTATGGTGTCATTAACACACTGGTCAGATGTGTTAATTAATTTATAATCCACAGATGAGAGGAATCTTCCCAAATTGCTATGTTTTATGACATTTTCTGTGACTGTCTATCTCTGTTTCCAATAGCTCAGATTATCCAAATCCCTTGCTAGGTGCCGCTAACAGAATAGTTTTCCTTCAGGGAAAGTTGTTTTCAGACTCAACAACGCCTTAATGTTTTTGCTCTAAGTGATGGGCATCTTATGATACCTCTGTTCACATGGCCAAGGTCTCCTGATTATGTTAAAGGGGAGATAAATACCTACTTTTTAGCTAAGGTGGAAACAGTGGCAGCACTGCCTGAGGAAGGGGCCTTGCTTTACAGTAATAAGGTGAGAATTTGCTGGTAAGGCACAAAGGGATCTATATAAGCATTAAAAAATACATGGAAAAACATGTAGCAATAATTTGGTTTTGATGAGAACAGGATAATAAAGAACAGGAAAGATGTGATTGTTTTTATTTTAATGTAACTGTGCCTTTTATTTATGAGGGCATCTCTGCATGAAGAAGCGGTTGCATCTAACTTGTAAGCACTACTGTTTTCCAGAAGCCCAAGAACTGGAGACTAAATTATTGGTAGAATAGAGTTCCAGACTGAGCCTAGCTCCAGTCTCATTAGTGTTGGTGCCTAAATTGATTGTCCTAATTGTTCAAGTAAAGCAAAAACTATCTGATTATGGCTAGAAAATATCACACTGAATCAGGACTCAGAAAAATTTGGATTCTGGTCATGGTGCAGCTTATTTTGTGTAGTTCTTGCCTTCATTTGCCTGATGTTCTCAGTATATCTCTTTTACCTATATGTAAGGACAATGCTTATATTCAGTGACATAAACCAAATTGTGCTCATAAGTGTCATTTAGAGAAAAGCCTTCTTAAATTCTTCTTTAAAATCAATGCATTAATATTTTTCTTTATTGTAAGCAGTTATATTACTTCAAAGCAGCTCCAATTTCCTAATATCCTTCTCAAGATAAGCCATTCTTGTGAAGTAGAAGGGATCATCAGTTCCTATGCCAGCTGAGGGAACTCAGTGATTCCGCAGACCAAGGACTCTACAAGGAATTGTTCTTGAGCTATAGTTTGACATTTGTTTGCTTTCATAGATTTTTAACCAATGGCATGGCATCCTGTGATTCTGAGTTTTTGTGGGATTTTTGGTGGGATTTTTTGTGTGTTTTTTTTTGTTTGTTTGTTTGTTTTTGGTTTGTGTTTTTTTTTTTCCTTTTTGGGGCAAGTATAGACAACAGTCAATTTTGTGTTCTCAGTATTTAGACCACATAGCATAAAAGGCTAACAAAATGCAGCTTGTCTTAAAGCACTGGGGTGTGCCACCTATTACTTGTTAAAGGAAATAAGGATGCTGAACTAGATAAATATGATCTGTGGTTTAGTTTTGGAATTTTTTTTTAATTGCCTGTTACTTCATTGCCCAAGGTCAGTCTTGTCAGACAAGTGGACCAACAGTTCTCTAGAGTAACATAAAACCATTAAGTTGCTCTTTGATCTTGCACCTTCTTCAGAACCTTTTAATCAATTAACCATGAAGCTACTCAGCTTGTCTTATTTCCTGCACATAAAACTACTTTGGTCAAGCTGACATATTACTACATTATAGATCAAAGATTGAAGGAAACTTCACATCCAACCAGAATAATTATGTGGAATTTTTCTGAATCCATTATACACATTTTCATGCCTCAAATGCAGGTAAATCAGCATTTTGATCTAGAATGAATTAAAGGATTCATGTGTATTTTAAAGAGTGGCTAAATGGGTTTGTGCATGATTGGCCTTACACAAGGTGTGGATAGATTTTATGGCAAAGTTGCTGATCCTCACCTGTCCATCTGTTCTTTTAGAGTGCCTGGAACATGACCTGTTTTAGCATAAGCACTGATCTCTTGTTTAGGATACCTTTAAATAAGAAAGATAATTTAAATATTGAATATACTGTAATGTGATACAGATTGAAATCCTCTTAGCTCAGGAGTAAAATTTTCATAATGGAAAGAGTTGTGATATTAGGCTTGTGTAGGGCCACGCTTCTGTGATCTTATTTGTGTGCGCAAAATGCTTTTTTAACAAGAATCAGAGATACCTTCAGTATTATGTTCTTAAAGATCTGCAATTGCTGATATGAATATTCTCTAGTCATATCGGAATAAAGGTGTGTCAAAATATATACTCCATTCCTTTTGGCCAAATACTGGAATACACAAACAGTTTCAATCAGCTCCTAGTTTCAGCTTCTCCCTTAAGTGTTACCCACACTGGTCCAACAGAGCAAAGCATCTGCATATTTGGATTTTGCTTAAGGCGTATTTTGCACAGCTGTTTCTTGTGGGATTGGTTTGTTCTTCTTCTGCTTGGTGACACTGAAAGCAAAGATGGCCTGGCCCAGATAAGAGTGTCACCTGGTGCATGTACAGTGGTAGCAGGTAGAAATACCAAAAGTCAGCACAATTTCTGAAGAAAAATACAGTCCAGTAAAGAAGCAACTTTGAAACAAATAAAGGTGTAGGATATTCTTCACAGGCAACCCCTTATTCTCTGAAGATGTACCTTGAATCTAAACTCTCTAGACTTAAAAGTAGATAGGAAATAGGAACCTTTAGAGCTTCTGTAAGTCACATTCTTTTCATTGCTAAATTCAAGCCATGCTCTTTGCAAATCTATATTGATTTTTGTGAATGTTACACTTCCTTTAGCTAAACAGCTCCCTGCTGATGTTTGTCATCTTTCTTTTAAGCTGAATTAAAAGAGAATGAACAAGTTTGTGGATAGCATGGATAAAGTGCTCTTTGATAGATAAACTTCTTGACTTCTGAACAAAGAGGAGTACATTCAGCTCTCGGTACTAAGAAGGAAATATTTTCCTCAGTCTTTCCTCTGTACAAATTCCTCACATAAGTCTAAATGGAAATTTCCCAGAAAAGGGAAGGATATTTGTGAAGCTTACTTTTACATTTACCACTGAAGTATCTTTTTTGTGCTGGATTTACGTTTCAGTGGGGTGCTTTCCTTCTGGGATTTGAAAAGACACGAAAATTCAAAAGGAGTCAGTTGGAGGTTATGCTCAATTTTGAGCCTAAAGCAGGTCAAACTTTAAATTCTGTTGTTTGTTTTCTTTCTACCTCAAGCTATAAATCATCCGAGATTCATCAAACTGTTCGCAAATGCAAGCTGGACCAAGTTACAGACTGGACCGAGATGTAGGTTTATAGTAATGCTTGAAAACAGGAAAGACTTTAGATCAGAAGGAAAAACTATCTGTTTTCATTACATATGGCTTCAAGTTTCATTACAAAAGGTTTTACATGGCTTTGATCCCCTAATTTGGCTAAAAACAGAAAAAAAGAAGTGATCTCCATGTGCACACAGCCATTTCAGTGTACGCCATGTGACTAAAATAGATGTGCTGTACCCCAGTGAACTACAGTGTGTTCCACACAGACATGCTGCATTTAAATGCGTAGAGTGCAAAGTCAAGATAGATTAGGTCAAACTTCCTCGCTGCCAGCTACCTTGAATTCTTAATTGTACCTGCTGTTGTTCAGAGCTGCTTTGGGGAACCAAAAAACCTGAACAAATCCTGAAAAACAGACCAAAAAAAGTATGCACTTTCCACCCTTATATATCTGTGTATATATATACACACACAGTAAAGATTTTACAAGAAGAATCTGTTTTCCATAATGCTTTCTTATGGAGCCACAATTAAGTGAGTCTTTAAGAGGGAGTATTAAAGAAATGACTTCAAGAAATTACTTCACTAGATGGAGTTTTACTACAACGGTCCTCACTTAATTTTTTTTTTTTTTGTTACATGCCTCCTGTCTTTCATTTTTGATTGCTGTTGCTGAAAAGGAATTGCCAATTCTCTTCACTGCTCTGGAGTTTGGGGAGCAGGACTGAAAAGCAAGCTCCTTTCCCACAGATCCTTGGCATTGCTTACATGGGGAAGAGGGGCAGAGCTGAGAGGGGCACAAAGGTTTTCCCAAAGTAACACAAGTGATGACCCCTTCAGCCAATAGGCTGGAGGACAGACTACAATTCCAAACCCAGGCTTGGTGCACTGAAATCTCCTTTTTCTAGCAGATAGAATTTGTAGTGGCTCCAGGCCAGCTAAGTTGAGTTTACAGCTGCTTTGCATCACTGAAACAGCATGAAGCACCTTGAGCCTACAGTGAATCTGGACCTAGATGTCTTAAATCTTTAATATTTTCTTCTCTGGTCTAATACCATTGTTTTTTTGCATTTTACAAGCCTGTTCATTACCATGTGAAATTCAAATGGACTGTGATCACTTCTGCTCAAAGAACTTATTTCCAAACAGTTCTTTCATGTCAGCATGAAGTAACAGTAGGATGACTTGAGTGGTTGGTCAGTACTTTTGTGGCTGCAAGTGTCCTTTCTACAAAAGTTTGAAAATATACAGCTGTATTTGTTACCCACAAGCAATTGCAGCAGATAATTCCCTTGTGTATTCACTGCCAAGCATTTTGATGTAGCCAGAGCAGGTTCCTTTTAGAATTCTTATTTCCCAGGCACGCATACCTTACCTATTTATTGTTTATTCTTTGTTGTCTTCATAAAAAAACAAACAAAACAGACAAACTGGGGCATATATGCTATTTGTTTGCAGCTTTTGCATGCGATTGCTGAGCAGATTTTCAGTGAGTGCTAGGTCTCTCTATCCTTCCTTTCAATTAACCCGGTTACACTTGCTTTTCAGAATGAAAACGAAGAGGCGTCATTCTCCATGTCGCACACAGAATGGGAGATTTATTACTTAAATATTTTGACAGCCACAATTCCTGCTGATCGGTACAAGCACTTTTCTGTAACAGTTTAATAAGTAATACTTGATTTTTAAATGCTGAAATGTTAATTAGCTGAAGAGTGTTCTTTCCATCACCAGGACGATGTTTTGCCCTGACTAGGTGCCTCAAGTTATCTTAGGGAAGACACATGCAGGAAGGTGATTGCTGTGACTTACTGGGAAGGGAAGGAAGAAGTGTCATCTGGGAAGGCTGTGGGAATGGCAGGCACAGTCAGGTCTGGAGCCGGGTGTGTGAGAAAGGGGGAAAGCAAAGAGTGTCTGGAGTGCCTGGAGCAGGAGGGAAGGCACGAATGCCAAAGGCTGGTCTTTCTTTTGTGATAATGGATGATGAGCAATGTTTTGATGAATTGGGACTTAATAAACCTTTGACTTCTCACATTTTGGCTGCTTTTCAATGTTTCTAATTAGGTTGGGGGGGGGATTAATTTTTTTTTAATTATTACTTTTTATTTAGGGTAATAGTGAACCTTTTTCTGCAAAGGAGTATATGCTGTGTCACATGGTCTCGCTGTGGATATTCAGCTATCTGTGTAGATCCATGTGTTTTCTGTGGTCAGTTTTATTTACTGTTGATATTGTCTTATGTTCTTACCTTTCCTATACAAAATAATCATAAAACTACACAAAATGGGTGAACTGTTAGGGAAGGAGATCCAATGAAAAACAAAACAAAAAAAAAAAAGAGGAAGAAAAAAAAGAAAAAAAGAAAAAAGAAAAAAAAAAGAAAAAAGGAGAGAGAACAGGCAAACCTCAAAGTCTTTAAACTTACTATTTCAAAACAGCAAGCAACTTCTAAAGCACAGGTCAGATGGTACTAGTCTTATTGCTCTAACCATAGCAGAAACACAGAAATGTGATTAAATAAATAAAGCTAATCAAAAGCAAAAGAAAAAAAAAGTTTGCAGTAAAAACAGCTCAAGTTAACCTATTCTCAGAGGACTTTGAAAGAAAACATACTTCTAAAGATGTTCTGTGAGAGATTTTAGGCACAGCTGCAGAAAAAAGAAGGTATCCTTTCCCTCTCTTTGGAAGGATTAAATCTGTTCTGGAAATTAAACAAAGTGGACAAAGTTTCACAGAAAAAACAGACTCAAGCCTAGAATGTGAAAAACTATGAGAAAGAAGAAAAATGTCCTGCAAAAAGGCTACTGGATCATTTTAAGGAACCTTAATGACAGAGTAAGCAACCCAGGCACATTAATTCTATATTTCATTGTCTCCTGTTATATGGAAAGTATCCTAAAAGGAATTTTTTCAGAAATAAATGTAGTAGCAGACAAAACCAGATAGCAATTCCCCTGGTCTAAGTCTATAAATCCATAAAATAAGTAAGTTTATATCAATCTATGGATGTGAGACTGTTCCACAGAAAGTAACATTTTCTGAATTATAAAGGCCATGAAAATGTTTTATTTCTGTAGCTGGATGTATGACCAGTCTCTTCTTCTGTCTTCTTCTTTAAGGCAGGTCTTCTGATCCCTCTACAAATGTTTATGAATACCTAAAAAAGGAATAAAAAACCCCAAGTCTTAATTTCCTGTATCTAGTAGAGACCAATGATTGAGAGTACTAAGGCTTGATGTTTAGAACTAAAGGAGTTTACCTCTAATCTGGAATGAAATAAAAGGATGGAGTTGTAAAGACCCAAAAGCATTACTAAGATCAACATTCTCAAATAAGTTGTGGATCTGGGAGGCAGTTTTAAAGTCTGTTCCCATGGCTGAGCAAAATTCCTGCAGCATGGGTGTCATGATGTAGAGCTGGAGCATATTTGCAGGGACTGTGGATAGCCAGAAGTCTTGCTGTTCAGTGAGATGACTGTTTTTTCTCAGCTTGACAAATGACACGCAGCTCTGACAGAATACTTCTCCTTTGCTGGCCATCACCCCTACGGACACTGGCCAGAACAGCAGCAGCAGGAACATACCCTCCAACTCTGATTTAATCATATGGAGCCCAGGAGACTAGTGAATAGAGCTGTTAACTCTCTGTTTGGTTTGCTTTTCCCATCTGTTTTTTATTAAACCAAGAGCAAGATTTATTCACTTTTTTAAACATCAGGATCTGTTGGTGTCCAAGATGATGGCTGATGTTAAGGTATACATACACAGTTTAACCTGGCTGAGGGCCAAAGAGGCCTATGATTTCCAGCCTAGACAATTTATTTGCAAAAGGACACAAAATCCCTCTACTCTCAAATATTTCAGAAAGGATGAGCACGACTTCCCAGTCTCCCAGGAACACAATACATAAAAAACATAGTGAAAGAGTCGTCTCTCCAGGATGAGCCAGGCTCTCCAGGCATGCAGGCAAACACTTCAGTTTTACTGTACTCCTGACAGCCCCTACACAGTCACAAGTACCAATGATTTTCTGATTTCCACTCCAAGAATCTTAAATAGATTGGATACCAGCTCAGTCTATAGATATTTCTTCTAAAAGCCAAGAATCCTGAATGGCTCAGCTGGTGAACTGCACTTTATGGGAACTGAAATTATGTGCCAGGCTCTCCACTGTAAGGTGGGATAGCTGAAGCACAGACACTGCAAGAATAACACTTGCTTCTGAAGGAGAAGAAAAGGAACCAAAAGATGGAATTTTGAATTGATTTGAAAAGATAAACTTTCTGTTAAACAATAGAGTTAACTCAAGATAGAAAGATCAAGCATGCATTTTTCAGAACTGTAAAGAGATTTCTTTTAAACATATAAGTTTCAAGGAACAACAGATAAAGCTCCCAAAATAGAGCTTTATTGCAAACAGCCCCCAAGACTCTTGATACTTTGCCAGAACTTCTGGGCATTTTCTTCTTAACAGCAAGCTCCTTTCCAAAATGTACCACTCTCCCCCTCATCTCTTAGTCATCACTCATCTCATCAAAACTAGCATGGTGACAATCCACTTACTCTAGTGCCTTGCTACTACCCCTGCAAGTACACTGTAGATTATCAGGTCTGCCAGATTTGTTGTCATTTGTAAAACCTCTGCATGCGTGTCTTTCCAGGCAAATGCTTTCATAACATCATATGAGTATCATACTGGTTGTGGCACCTACACAGAGCATCATCAGATAACAAAGATTCTTTTAATACTAAGGCTCATGGTATCCCCATATGGCAATAAAAAGTATTCTGAAGACAAAATTGTTATTACAATAGAGCTTAGAAAATAAACTGTATCCCTCAAAGCTTGCTAATAGCTCACCGTTGGTTTTCTTAAAACAGTATTTCTATCCCTCGAATATCCATCTACCCCAGAAACTTTAATACAGACTGCAGAATCTGCTTCCATGTGTGATATTTCCTGTTCTGAATTGACTTTCAACAGTAACAAAAGAACAATGACTTTTGTTACTCTTTTATTCAAGTTTGGTCTTTTTTTCCACGATCTTTCACAATTTTGTCATCTGTGAGATGACAGTAAGAGCTGTGCATGGGCCAGTACAAATTAAGCAGTATTCATGTCCTTTCTCTTTTTTACAGCTTTTAAGAATACTGGCAGGAAATGATGGAATCTGCAAGTTTTATTTTTCATGGTTTCTAATGAAAAAAGTATTTGAATTGTATGCAGTGTTAACTTGAAGTGAGGACTTGGTCACTGTACTGAGTCATATCCTTCAGACCCAATGCAGTTTATGCATTTTATTCAGTACATTAAAAGCAAACTGTATGAAAGTGATTCCTAGGGCAGGTAGCAGACGCAAGGAGAAATACCTAATTTCTAAACACTGTGCTAAAAGCCCCATGACTTATGTTTTTGAACGAAAACCTATGTGTCTGGAATGCTCTGCAGTGAACTGAATTCTCCACTGCGTTAGCTATACCTAAAGCTACAGTTCCCTCAGACTCCCTTCCCTATTTCCCTTTTGGGGAATAGAGGTACAAAGCAGCCTGTTATAGCAATACTACAAGAAACTTGATTTAACTATTAGAAAGGTGTCAGGGTGACCCATCCCACTGAGGGAGTTATCTCTTAGCATGCACACTTTGTCAATGCTCAAGGACTTTCAGTGGTCAAGTTTCTAACATGAGCTGAATCATCGTTTGATATGAGTGCCTTGTATTCCTTCACATGGCTGGGTGCCTAAGCTGGGTTTGGTTTTGGGTGGTTTTTTTTGTGTGAGTTTTTTCACTTGTTTGTTGGGGGTTTTTTTGTCTGTTTGTTTTATTCCAAAGGTTTTTGTCTTTCTTCTTAGGGACCACAAAATGTCCTTCTCTTGCTGGCATCAGGATCACCAGCAGCTGCTAGCATTTGTTGAATATCACTGCAAAGTTCCTTTTTCTCTGTCACTATGAGGACAGAAAGCAATCCAACTCCATTGGTACAGGGATACTTGGTACAGGGACTTTGAGCTTCAAGAGATCTTTCCATATCCAAGAATGCTATATAAGGACTGTTAGGCAAAAATGTCTCTTTTCTCCTCAAAGCTACCCCTATTTACAGCAGACTATTTAGCAGTCATAGAAGCTGCAAAGAAGGCCTCATGCCAAAGGCTTTTTCATTGGTTAAGTATCATACCATCCAATTGCTCAAATTTAAAATAATTAGTCAAAGACTAGGGATAATGAATCCTTCTGAAGAATCAAATTACTTCCTAGAATAACTGTCAAATTGCCATTTTTATAACCATTAGAGTATTAGGATAGACTCAGTTTGCCTTTTCCTGAAGTGTACTTCAAGTCTTTTCTCAATTTTGGTATAAGTTCACCTGATTTCATAATGCACAGACACTTTCAGATGTCACTGCCTCTAGGTGTAATAATTGCAAGATAATTCCTTCTTCAGATTTAAGTACTGAATACATGGGATCTAAGGTTGGGTTTTATTCTGTCTTTTACCAAATATTCTTTGCAACAGATGTTTAATTAAAGGCTGCTAAACAATTTAAACTTCTCAGAAGAATACAAATAAGAGCTGTAAATGAAGTAAATATCTGTTTAATTTACAAACATCAGTAGCATTACTGATATCAGTCCAAATATGACAAAGCACACTGCATTACACATGTACATCTAACTTTTTTGTAAAAAAAATAATAAAATAAAATTGAAAAAACATCTGCATTTTTACAGGGTACCCTGGGTTTTACTGAAAGAACACAACCCACTACTGATTACCAATTCTACATTATAATTTAGCAGCAACATGTTAACATGGGGAACATTAGGGCAGTAAAGTAGTTTTATTATTTGGGGAAAGTCACAGTTCTTGATAGCACAGCCTTTTTTCTTTTTTTATAAAAAAGGTAAAGAGTTCCATGGGAATATTAATTTATAAAGATCTATCTTCTAATGTCATTTTCTACACGCCATCTTATTTTCTGTACGTACTGTATATAGGGAAAATTAACTTCTCTACAATTGCCACCTAGTGTAAAGTCATACATTACGGGTTCTTGGAAGGTGCCTGAATATCTGCTGTATGTGAATCCGCAGATTGTCACCACTTTCAATTCAGTGACACCAAGTGGTCAGATTCTAAGGAAAAGGGAATGGAAAGGAGAAAACAGACTGAAAACATTTACCCCAAGACGACATGCTACGTTAGTTCTATTGCAAAAAATCCTGATTTTTAAGTCCTTTAAAAAAAATTACAAAAATACTGGGACAAATATAAATTAATATATATTAAAGCATTGAAAAACAGTAAAAGGGATGGCCTAAAAGGGTTAAGTACAATGTACTTTGATACAATAAATATTTCTCAATGAAACTGAATACTGTATAGAGTTGTTTAGAACTCATAAAAGCAGAAATCCATATTATTACTAATTTATCCATCAATAATCTATTTTATCATCCCCAAAACATTTATATTACAAAAAATTAATACTGGAAAAGGGAAGATAAACACTTTTTTATGCTTCTTTTGCTAACATGCTGACATAAAAGTATACATCATCAGGAGATTTCAGGATTATAGTATATTCTTGTATCTCCTATTTCCCATTCATTAAGTGGGACACCATCTTTTCAAGATGCTTAATAATTCCAAAGACAAAATGTGTTTCAATTGTTATTTCTATATAATCTGATTCTTTTCTCTTATAATGCTTCCTCATCCTTAGGTAAGCGATTGGTATGGTCTGTCAAGACAATAAAATATACTGATACGGAAGTGAAAAAACAAGCCTTGTGTTCTGGTCAATTTTTCATCTCTGAGCTGTTAAGTTGAAAGTCACATGTGTATAGTGTCAGTGTATCTTCAGCATGTTATAAAGAAGAATCCATGTTAAAAGCAGTTAAAATTTCCCATCTCTGTTGCAATGTTACCAGGTCTTTTTTTTTTTCTTCAAAGGTCCTCTTGGTTATGAGAAGTCTCAGTTCAAGCACTTGAATCTTTTTTTTTTCAATGAAGAAAAAGTCTTTATTCTCATAATAAAAATAAGTCTGTTCTGTATTTTACAATATATTTCAAATATTTCCACTATGAAGCATTAATTAGTCCGACACGGTCAATAAGTATACAACATTTTCAAAAGACAAGTGTGACAGGGACACTTAAGAGGGACAATTTGTACAGCCACACTTCACCACTTTTTCAACCTCGTCCACAAATGATGACCCGTCAGTGCATTCAAAAGAGTATTTCCGTCTCTTGCTCCTTAGTGGTCCACAGCACTGCCCGGTTGAACATCCTCCTTTACATTCTAGTCTCGATACCTTCTTGGTCGTCTGGCACGCAGCATACCCTTGCTGCTTTTGGTAGTAATCTCGGACTCGTTCCCCTCGACAAGAGATTTCTGTAGAAAACAACATTTAAAATAAGAGATATGCCTTTGAGACATAGGTGAAAGCAAGGTTGACATTGCTAAGGAAGATGCTGTGTTACTATTTGCGTTTGGGGTTGATATTTAAAGTTTGACTCAGACTGTATGTTGGAAACTAGTGGTTCTACCAAACGTAATTTGATTAATGCTGGTTTTTTATTCCCTATGCCTCCTGTTTTCAGTAAAGCTTATATTATGTATATGTAAACCATAAATACGAAGCTATTACAATGACAAGAAAATTGGAAGCCTAAATCTTTTCCTCTTTTATAAAAATACACATCTTCTGTTCCTACATTGCTTGCAGCTGGTTCTGTTTACCATAGGGAAATGTTTCAGAGAGCATGCAATTTAATTTATTAGACCTGGAGTTTAATATTATTCAAACTCTTATTTAATATAAGTTACATTCCACTAACTTCATAAATTACTGAGGTATAAAGCCTGCTAAAAATGAGACATCTGTTAAAAGTTCTACAACTATATTCTTCTGTTCTACTCACATCTATGTACAATACAAAATAAATGCCATCTGGGGTAAGGGAAAGAGAGGGAGAGGGAGAGCTTTGATAGACAAAGGAAAAAGAAAAAGGTAGGGAGAAAAGTCATCCTGTTTTCATCCATCTCACCTGCATAATTCGCTGTGATAAATCAGTTGAAGCTGAGAGGTCAAAAGTAGAGTTTGTGATAAAACTAGGAGCAGAATCATTGGATTTGGCTTCTCAGTTGCAGAAGGTAGAGGAACAATAAATACAGAAAGATACAGCAGGTAAAAGGTAATAGTTAAATATAGTAAAAATGTGTTTCTGAATAAAGGCAAAAAAAAAATGTTTTCACAGCAAAACATTTGATGAAAAAATCCTCAAAATGTAAACAAATTCATGGGAAAGGTTTGATCTTTCTCTCACCAAGATAAAGTCTTATGGTAGAAAAAAAAAGCAACAAATATGTGTGTTGTGGAAAAAAAAATTTGGTCATGTTTTTGATTGTTCATGTGTTTGGCTGTTCATGTTTTAATAAAAAAAAGCTATTTTCTAAGACCACAACAACATTACTTTTTTTTTTTTACCTTTATCACAGCTGTCCCCCGTGTATCCGCTGCCGCATTCGCAATATGGTTTCCCAAGTCCTGAAAGCCTACATTTGCCATGTTTACACTTGATGGATTGGCAGGGGTTAAACAGCATTTCCTCTTCATCACAGAGGACTCCCCCATGTCCCTGCAGGCATTTACAACTGTATGAAAATGCATTGATCGGCAAGCAGGTACCATGCACACATCTACAGGGGAAACAAGCCCAAGAGAATAAAAATAAATTATTCATCAAAGTTCAGGCTAAGCAACATTAACTACAAATACTTTGGACTGTACTCAGAAGAAATGGCTTTTGTTTCTAATGGACTTTTTCATTGAGATGCAGTGAAGTGGTTTAATTGGTATGCACGTTTACACAAAACAAGCTGCAGTACAAAACTCTCTCACTAGAAAATAGCCACTGTAGATGTGTTATGGAAGACTTTTACAGGTCACAGTTACTGAAAACAACATTTCTTGTCTACCTAGATTTTCAGCATGCTTTTGAGAAGAACACAGCAAAATCAAGCCACAGAAAAATGATACTCACCTGAAATTCTGGTTCATGTATCATTTAAAAGAAAGCCCAAATTGTCAGTCATGAAGTATGGGGCTCCCAGCACAAGGATAGGTCAGGCACTTCCTAACAGAAACTCTTCTGACCCACACAGTGGCAATTTCAAAGCTGAACACGTGCTTCCCCTTCAAATACATTAGTCTGCATTGCCAGCTGCCAATAGCAGTGTCTTAAAATTTATGAGGCAGGTGTTTGCTTCACTGCAAGACAACAGCACTCATCTAGTTCTCATGCAGAAGCCCACAGTAGATAAGGTCTCATATTCTCAAGTCTCACCCAGGGTGATTACACTAGGTAATCTCTCAGTTGAGCTTCAGTAAACATTTGTGGCAGCATCGAATCTTGTTAGACAAAAAAAGATTGTGAGTTAAGCTGCATCTGCTAAGTTCTGACATACAGTAGTATGGGAACACACAGCTGGTCTTATTTCTCTTTGAGAGTGAGGTGGTGGTTCCCAAAAGGAGGATGTTTAATTGCCTGTTTCTAGGTGTAAGCTGAACATTAGATGATTTCATCTTCTGAAAACATCACCAATGACTTGGAATGAAATCACTTCTCTTTGTTCTTTTGGTAGTACAGGGTCAATAACTTTCTTCCTAGATATAATGCTATTCTCTTTAACTGTTGCGTTGACAGACAAGTTTTCTATCTACATATTTTGCTTCCCAGGGAAACACCTGAGAATCTTCACCACAGTGAAGATTCCTGTGCTGGGAGGAATGCAATCCTGATATTCAAGACCACAGTCACCTTTCCTGACGTTTCTCCTCTCTAAGGTTTTTCCTCTCTATATTGTAAGATCCTTGAGCTCACAACTTCCCTAGTAGGTTGTGGTAGCCACCTAAATAAATGAGAAGTTTTAGATTAAAAAAAGAAAAAAAAATCCCATTTGATCTAAAATAAAATAATTTCTTTCAATTTGAAGATGGCAAAAATTAATCTAAAATTGCATGTCATAGTAAAAGAAGAATTCTGAGTAACATCTCATTTTGAAATTTTTTAGCTAACATAATCTGTATTCCTGAAAACTTTTTTCTTTGTTCTCTACTCCTTCAGTAAATAAGAGATTTGGTAAAATTGAAAAGTGCACAATACTTTTCAACTCTGAAAAACTTGCAATAACTATTTAAAATAGTTTCATTTTATAAAGATTGAAATCTCCATTACAATTCTCCATCTGTACCTCTAATTCTGTGCAAGTGCTTTAGGCAAGGTTTAACTTAAGAGGAAAAAAGAGTATGTGGAATCAGTCTCATCATAGGATATTTAAACAGAAGGCACAACACGTAGCCTCCATAACCAGTTTGGGATTAAAAATTGCAAATATAAAACTGATAGCTTAAGTACCTCCAGCTTTCCTATTAGTCTGTACTTTGAAGGAACTGTGTTCCCTACAAAAATTACAAATTGTTTCTGTGGTTGAAGTCTGATATTCCAAGACTTATTAAGAAATTCAAAATTGAAGGCTTAGACAGTATCACAGAGCAGATAGCTTTTGTTTAGTTTTCATTATGTTCAGCATTTGATCTGTTCACCATTTACAAAACATCTCCTTTTAGGACATCTGATCTACGAAGTTACTCAGGTGACACTGACATTATGTCATATTCTATACAGGCTACTTTAAATATCAAAGCAATCTGTGCCAGGATCTTTGGCAAAGTTTTGCTTGACTTAGAAGATGATTAAATCTTAGTTAATGCCAGCTCTCATACTTTTGTTTCCACCTGCTCTTTGAAGCTCTAAATTTCATCTTCAGACTGTACTGAAAGGAACATCAAGCTAAGTGCAAACTCTTGGGCACAATTTCATCTCATCTAATTTTAGGTACCTCTGTCAGGCACTCAAGTTAGATGTATAATTGCCATAAGCTCCATACGCAGTCATGGACAAAAATAAACTTATCCAGGGGGTGATTAGACAAATTGAAGTCTTTTGACATGTGTTTATTCCTTTACTGACTAGAGAACAAATTTTGGTCACTATGTTTTGAATTCAAACACCTGGAGTTAGGTAAAATAAATCTAAGTCTTAAGCCTTTTCATGATGTGAAGGGATCTCTAAAAGATAACCTATATTTTTGAAACAGAGATCACAGTGACAACTCTGTTTCTCACATAAAGCAGAATGTTGTACTGTATTAGAGGGAGACAAGGTATCTATTCAACAGACACAATTTAGACATGAATCAAGAAATACAGAATCAAAATCCCCAGGAACTAAAGAACAACAAAGCCCACCTTCACTCAAAATACATAATTTTGGTTTGGCTTTCTCTCTTAAAAGCTCATAGCACTGTATACAGCTGAAACATACCCAATACCTCCGAAAGCAAACAAAATATTAATGCTATGCTCACTTAATTCTATCTTTGATGCTGCCTGTATCTGATACTGATATCTTTGTAATTTGCTGCAAAAAAGCAGTCAGTTTGGGTGCTGATGTGCACAGTTATAAGAACCTCTGAAGAATCTAATATTTCATGAATAGTTTAAAGAAATTCTTTGGCTTTTCTTGTAGTAGGACTTGTGGTTACAGTTTGAGGTTATTTTTCACTCCTGAAGTATAAAATGGATATGATAAAAGTCACGTTTGTATTTTTTAACCTGCTGTGACTCCCTTTCATTGAAGTTTCTGTGAAAGACGACAGGGTAAGACAGAGACCTATAAACAACGAAATTCTATAATGATATGCTTCAAAAATTCACTGTTCTAGCTCTGGGAAGAGTTCAAAACTTAATGATACTGAAAGTCTATAACATGTAAACAATGCTAACAGCATTGTAAAGCACACTAACTGCTGTATAAAGCTTTAAAGCGTCAGACTCTCCACACGCAATGTGAGAAGATCATTTAAACATCATTTTAAATGGGACTTGAAAACCATCTTATTAGAATCTCTTATCAAACTCAAGCCACTGATCCTTAGTTTGTAAAAAGTTACATAGGCCAGAGCACTGAAAAAAACAGCAGCCCAAAAGATTCAAGCAAGCCTACTTTACTCTAAAAAAAAAAACAACGAAAACCAAAAAGTTGTTTGCCAAGCTGTAGTGGGGACAGTGGTAAGGACAAACAGAATGATGTCTTGTTGCCCAAGGTCAGTAAATCCTGAAGAACTCTGAACTTCTGAAGTTTCTGATCTTCTTGTGCTGGGTATCCATGAACTAAAAAATTGAATCTGTCTCTCAATCATGGCTAGGCTTCGCGAACGAAGATTTAGGAATCTGTCTCTACAGTAAATTTAAAAGACGTATATGCATAAATATCAATACTGTCATACACATATATATCTATCTTTTTCTCTCTCTACACATTTATATAAATGAAGTTGTCTACAGACATATATAAAATGTCCAAACTAGAACTAGCAAATAGAATTAGCACACAAGGACTTTAACAAAAGTTTACCATAAAGATCAAAATCTATTTTCCTGCTAAAACCCAGGGTACTATGAAAATATAAAATATTAGATATGTCATATGAAATTTTTTAAACACAGTAGAGAATATTAATATTATTAATAACAATAATAATATTATTTCCTCATTCTATACAATTATAAGTAAGCAAATAGAATTGTTTCCATTTGCAACTTCTTCTAAATGATTTTTGTACCAAGGGTCATGAGTGCAACTCATTAGAGAAGCAGGCAATACAGAAGTATGTAAGAGCACCTCCCAGGCTTTAGGCAAAACAAATTCCCTAAACTGGGAACTTTTCCTCATTAGGTTTATGGAAAGAATGAACTATAACTGGAATGCTGTCTTAATTTTTACATGCCCTGGCTATTTTGCTTTTGCAAGTGTGAACTTTTATGAAAAAATTACACATAACAGGAGACTTATATGCATAATATACTACTGTTCTGTCTTGAGGGAAGACATACTTATTTCCAAGACACGGGTCGTTAGTTTGTTGATCACAGAGGGGTCCAGTCCATCCTCCTTCGCACTCACAGGAAAAGCCTGACTGGCTGGTAGCATGGCATGTTCCATGCACACAAACTTTTTTATGACAAGGCTCACAACCTGGCAGAATTCCCACTTGCAGTGGCACATTTCTGAAGTCCTGAAGTTCACTGTTGATATACAGATTACGGATGCAGCCATGAAAGCTAGTGCCGTTCTGTCCTGGAGACTGGCGTAAAGCTGCTATGTTATTTTTCACAGGCATGCCTAGAAAATTAATAATAGCAAATAATCAGTGTAATTATTGTTACAATTTTCTGTACCAGTTTCTCTATCTTTTAAACATTTTTAAAGAAAGATTTCTTCTTAATTAATTTTTCTTAGATACTCAGACTACAACCATAAACTAGTGATGAACAATCAATTGGAAATTGTCCTGGTTGTCAAGCATGCATGTAAATCAGCTCCAAACCTGCAAGACTATAGGTCACACTTCAGACCTCATCACACAAGAACCTCAGAACTCTGAGAAGGTCAGCTAGATGCCTGGTTTTGAGCTAGCGAAGTTAAGTCCAGGATAGCACATAACTTCTGAATCTCAGAAAAAGAGCAGTTGATGATTTTTTGTAAGATAAGATACTCATATCCAGAAGAATTTAATAAGACCAGTTCATCAAACTGGAGCTGCCACACACATTTCAAATGCGAAATTTTGCTATGAAAAATCTCTTGGAAAGAAAAGTTTAACAGATGAGGTTCCATTACTTTCAAAAATACTTTTGTCTAGCGTGTGTCAAAAACAGATTAATAAAATAAAAAGACACTCGTAGTTTGCCCTTACAGTCTAAAAGAGTCAATAATAAAAATAATTCAACATCAAACTACTTTTGTGTATATATTTCTAGATAGTGCAAATGCCTCCAAATATTGACCATTTTCAGGATAATTCCTTGGTTACAGTCTGTAGCTTTTACAGGTGTATATGTGATGCAGTTATCATGTTATGATTGGTTAATCATTTAAGATTAATTCAAAAGGAACGTTATTGTTAAACTTTGTTTTCTTGTAAATATGAAGGTTCTTCTACTCCTACACCTTGTTTTGTTTTATTGGTTTTTTGTTTGTTTGTTTTTGTTTTTTGTTTTTTTTTAACTTATTGCCAACATATTGGCCTATAGTAGGTAATCCTTAAGATATTACTTTCCAATCATGAATACACAAATGCCTAACAACCTCCTGAAACTCACAAATAGAGGAAATCAAAGTGCACTGAGCATTAGGAAAGGATCTGGTTTTACCTGTAAATAAATATTCTTATTAACTGCATTATTTCTAGGCAAAATTTATAATTTTCATTCTGGTACTTAGATAATGACAGAAAGTGGCAATGTTCTGCATAGTTGCTCCTTAACCATGTAAACTGATACTTCTAATGACATTCTATAGTTACTCTGAACAATTAGGAGTAATGCAGAAGTGCTGTGCAACCTAATCAAGTAGACCTGCCTTTCATTTAGAGGTTATTGTAATTTCATTTGTGCTAGGCTTCAGTGATTATAGAAATGAACAATATTGCATCCATACTGTTGAAGAGCCTAACCTTCTTTGATCTTATCAGTTAAGGAAATGTATTGGGTTTGTGTGGCAAGGTTTTGATAGCAGGGAGGCTATGGGGTGGCTTCTGTGAGAAGCTGCCAGACCTGCTGCTGCCCAAGGCCAAGCCAATCGGTGACAGTGGTAATACATCTGTGATAACATATCTAAAAAGGAGAAAAACCCAAACAAGTCATTGTGCAGAAGTAATTGTGGCCAGAGAGAAGTGAGAGTAAGTAAGAGGGACAACTCTGCAGACACCAAAGTCAGAGAAGCAGGAGGTGCTCCAGGTGCCAGAGTTGAGATTCCCCTGCAGCCTGCCCATGGTGCAGCCCATGGTGACGCAGTTGTCCCCCAGCAGCCCATGGAGGTCCATGGGGGAGCAGAGATCCATCTGCAGCCCATGCAGGAGCCCCACACCAGAGCAGGTAGATGCTTCAAAAGAGACTGTGACCCCATGGAAAGCCTGTGTTGGAGCAGACTCCTGGGAGGACTTGTGGAACTGTGGAGAGAGAAGCCCACACTGGAGCATGTTTTCTGTTGGTCCTGTGGGGCACCCACACTGGAGCAGCCTGTTCCTGAAAGACTGCACCCTGTGGGGAAAAAGGGACCCATGCTGGAGCAGTTTGTGCAGAACTGCAACCTGTGGGAAGGACTCACGTTGGAGAAGTTTGTGGAGAACTGTCTCCCACTGGAGGTACCCCAAGCTGGAGCAGGGGAAGGACTCCTCTCCCTGAGGAGGAAGCAGTGGCAGAAACAACATGTGATGATCTGACTGTAACCCATATTCCCTGTCTACCTGCATTGCTTGAGAGAAGGAGGTAGAGAATCAGGAATAAAGTTAAGCCAGGGAAGGAAGGAGGGGAGGGAGGAGGGTGTCTTTATGAATTGTTTTACTTCTCATTATCCTACTGTGATTTTGATTGATAATAAATTCAATCAACTTCTTCAAGTTTAGTCTGCTTTGCCTGTGACAGTAATTGGTGAGTGACCTCTCTGTGTC
The DNA here is from genome assembly GCF_003984885.1 of Neopelma chrysocephalum. Lineage (NCBI taxonomy): Eukaryota > Metazoa > Chordata > Aves > Passeriformes > Pipridae > Neopelma > Neopelma chrysocephalum. The sequence continues at coordinate 8,227,385 of NW_020897731.1, read as the reverse complement.
CTTACCTCAACTCATGAGCTTTCCTTATATTTTCTCTCCCCTGTCCAGTTGAGGAGAAGAGCGATAAATCGGCTTTGGTGGGCACCTGGCATCCAGCCCAGGTCAAACTACCACAGTAAAATTGGCAAGGAACGATTGTATTAAAGGACTGAGACTGCAAATGATCATGAGTTCCCATTTCCTCACATCTACTTGCCATTTTCGCAAACCATGGACAAGGTAGAGTCATTAAGGCCCCTTCACACTGTTGTCTCCCTTGAAAGCAACACTCAGTAAATGTTTAGGCATATGGCTTGAAGTATCTCATAGCAGAATAGACGCACTGAAATTACCCTTTTTAAAAATAAAAGGTGTATAAAGCTAAGCATGCCAATACAATGCTAAACTAGCTGTTATACTTGTGTCAGCAAATTTAGATGTTATTTCTGGGAACCATATAAGCATGTATGATACCAGGTAAAAGGAGGTATATCACACATGATTCAGAGATTTTTTTGTTTTTAATCTCTAATAAGGAAGACATCTGGAAACACAACGCAAGCATATACACAAGCTTTTAGCCTACACACTTTTTGCTTCTTCCAAAAAGTTACCAAATGTTAGAAGGCCAAAGTGTGTGCAAAAGCTTTAGCAATATTTCTTAGATAATTTTTATATAAAGGTTCTTTACCAGTTAGGAAAGAACTGCCATAGAAACAATGCAAAGAAATATTTCAGATCTTTTTTTGGTCAGAGAGAGTAGTTCCCATCCTCTTTTGAGCTTTTGGTCACTGAACCTGACTACAAGTCAATTATTGCTCAAGGAGGTAAATGGTAAGACCTCTATTAAATTAGTCATACAGTAAAACTGCCAAAATTAGTATCTCATTCTAGAAGCTGCTAGAAATGAGCAGGCACAAATGAGAAGCAGCTGATACCCTACCTGTCTGAGAAATAGAGACATCCATGAAACAAGAGGCCACTCTCAACTAGTAAAATATGCTCAAATTTCTAAGAGAAGAATGCGAAGTATCAGTGATGTCTGTGACGCCTTTGAAGAATTTTTGAGAAGAAACAGATTGTCCCTCAAGACTTCTTACAAAAAGACATTGGTTTGCAATATGATTTATTGAAATTTGTTATAGAAAGACTGAAAAATACCTAGCGTGTCTTCTGACCACACAAAAGAGCCATACAGTTGGAAAAAGGTAAAAAAAAAAAGTTTAAATCTATTAGCTCAGTTTTTTGGTAAAAATAATGTTAAGTTACTCCTTCCGAACCAACCTAAATATTGTGACCCAAGAGTAACATTGAAAAAAACCAAAAAAGAAGCTGGGGGGAGGCAGAGAGAGAGGGAATAAGAGGGAATGAAAGGGAATGAAAGCACACACCATACAAGGGCCTGCTGTCAAGTCTCAATTTCATCCTGCCAGCTGAGGTGATGCTTATCAGAAATGCCATTTTAGCAGGAAAGTGGCAAGAGTAAGCGTAAGCTACGTGATGATATAGGTGTCAAACTAAGATTTTGGCAAAGATAAAAATACTGCATAAAATCCTAGTGAGAATTTAAGTTCTTAACTGATGGAAATGTGTGATCAAATTCTCTAAAAATCTAGATACTGTTGGATAAGAAAAAAATTAATTACTCTCAAAAAGATGGTAAAGAAAGATACAAGAGTAATAAGTAACTGGCTCAAGAATTTTAAAATTGTAAGTAGATAAATTAGACAAACATAGATAAAGAACAGAAAATCTTAAGAGCTGACCATCAACCTACTGGGTTTTTTTCCTTTATTTTGTTATAATGTTATTATAATATTGGTTTTCATTTTTTTGGGGGGCCAAAATTTTCTATGAAAGTAGAAATAATTGTCTGCTTGAATCCTGAACATGAGGAATTGAAATAGAAGAAACACAGGACCTCTCTGAAGAATATGCACTAGAACAAAAAAGACTGCCGCTCTTAGGAATCAAACCACTGAACTTAAAAAAAATTTATTCTTCTGATACTTCTAAATGACGAGGCAGATGAGTAAGATTCTCCTAATTGAGGCACAGATCTTCAAGGTGAAGAAGCAAGGAAGAGAACCATATGTCACAAATCATCATCCCAGTGTCAAGAATGTGCTCTGAATGAATGTTTACAGTTGGCAGTGTAGCCTCATTTCATCAAAAGGTGCCTGTAATAGACAGGGGGATTGTTTTGCACTAAGTTCAGCTTTCAAGTAGTACAAATGGCCTCAGCAGTCATTAAACAAACTGATGTTGACAATACAAGTAAACAAGCACACACTGACTTATTAGAATGTAGGACCAAGTCTTCTTCCAAAAAATAGCGGCACAGGATACTGTGTAAACAACAGAAGTGATACACATGAAAAAATGCAATGTGCTTCCACAGAGCAATCTTCCTTTGAAGATTCATGATATGAAGCAATTTTAAAGGCAGCTAATACATTTGATAACATTAATTCTTTTCTCTGTTAGTATGCAGAGTGATGGCTAACATTGAGTTCTATCTTACAATTCTTCCCATTTTAGATGGGAGGAGGCAATGAAAAAATTTGAAAAGATCTGACAAAACCCTGAAGTGTTTCAATGGAATAATGGGAATTTTCAGATAACTCATGTTACTTCTCATCACTTGTAACTGAGGCACTTGTTATACCAGTTTTATAGGAAGAATAGTCAATTCTTGATTAGGATCAAAAGCAGCTGGTTTTATTTTCCATTAGAGATAAATTTGAGCAAGTACCCTGAGGTTTTCTGTGTATTTAGAAAGAGGATAACTAGCACCTTTTCTAGAGAAAGTAGTCATTTCACAAATGCATTACTGGTAGCATAATTTTTTGCAAGGAGGTAAGATGCTTAAGTCTAAAATGTTATTCTCAGACAAAAAAAAATTTCTTAAGAATTAGACAAAATGAAAAAGAAAGTAGGTATTCCTTTTACAGAAAGAACAGCTCAGAAGGAGATTCCTTACATGCCTCCTGTAGGACCATAAGGTTAAAGTAGAACCTGAAAATTGATAGAAGATAAGCAGTATTTAAAAACCATGCTGAATCTCTGATCACTAAGAACTCAGACTTGGTACCAAGGTGAGTAAGGTGGTGGCTGAATTTTCTGACTTTTACTTAGATTACAGAGGCCCATCAGGATTCCAACAGGAACTGTTGGTTAAAACAGTGTGCTTGAATCCATAGTTCTAAAGAGTATATTCCACCAAATGATAAAAAAAATGTCAAATATTTTATCTCTACCAGTTTTACTTAAACAAGCCACTCTTTCTTCTCAAAACAAACAAACAAATAAAAAACAAGCCCTGCCACATACTGTGAGGCAGCTGTCCAGTTGGTTTCCTTCTTACCTAGTGTCCTAACTCCTATCAGCCCTAAGCAGTAAGATCTCCAGACATAAATTATATTTCATTGCTTTATACCTTGCTATCATTTCCTGCAGATACCTGTACAGTGAAACAGTAAAATGTAAACGTAAAACATGAGCAAAACAGAACGCTACCATTCTATACTTTCTGAATAGGCATTAATAAATTTTCATGTACCTAAACAATGCTAAGCACTCTTCTTCAGTATAATAAAATACTAATTAACAGTAGAAAATTACAGAATTTTGCAGTGCTAGAAAAAATAAACGTAATTATAAAAAAGCAACAGGTGCGGTTTGAGGGCATACTATTTGTTAAAACTGAAACTATTGAGATTAACTGCTTGTGTTTCATCTTAAGGTGTTATCCCAATGAATGAGTCTCTTACCATGTGTTTATTAAAGCATGTTACCAGAGTAAATTAGCTATGATACTTCAAGTAAGAAGCAGTAAGATCCTCTTACCTCCTACATACAGCGGAGAATCAAAATTCAGAGTGGATTGCTTGGACAAATTGGTAATTATCTTGGGGCTTCCTCCATCAATAGATAAAGATAGAATCTGATCCATAGCTAGCAGCTCCACAATGTGGAAATTGCCATCATTAATTGTTTCCACACTGCAAAATAAACGTGAATATTAAACAGTTTATGGTCTGGTTAGAACAGTTTTTTTACCTTCTTTCCTTGTAAGAGTTAATACAGTTTCAGAACAGAACTTCTCCAGAAGTGCAGTCTCCTGAAAGCTAGGTTTTAAGCAAAGACATGCACATATGCCTAAAAGCTAATACAACACCCCTTCCTCTGCAACAGTGATCACAGGGCTGGAACACCTTTTCTATGAAGTTAGCTGAGACAATTGGGGTCATTCAACCTGGAGACGAGAAGGCTCTGGGTAAACCTTACAGAGGCTTTTCAATACTCAAAGGGGGCTTATAGGAAAGATGGAGAGAGACCTTTCACCAAGGCCTGTAGTAACAGGACCAGGGGTAACTCTAAGAGAGGGTAGATTTAGATCAGATAGAATCTATAAAGTAAAAGAAGTGACATAAAGAAAAAAAATTAATATGAGGGTGGGTTAATATGAAACCCTGGGACAGGTTGCCAGAGAATTTGTGATCTTGTTATTGGAAATGTTCAAGATCAGGTTGGATGGGGCTTTGTGCAACCTAATCTAGTGGAAGTTGTCCCTGTCCATGGCAAAGAAGGTAGAACTAGATGATATATGATCCTAATTTTACTCCAAGATCATATTTGCATGTGTGCCTCTGTGTATCCTACATGTTGCAGAGTATAGGTTTACACATTTTGTAAATACGAAGGCCTGAGTTGCCTCTGGTGATACATAAATCTACTATTTCATGAAATACAGAACTGCATCTAACCTTAGTCCTGCCTGACAAAATCATGTCATTGGCCCAGACAGCTTCACTGACACTACCTGTAAATTAATTTCTTATCTTTATTGGGCACAGTTATTTCTGTGTGTTTAGCATCTGGCTAGTACAGTGAATATGAATATTTTGTTAATTTTTTTCTTGTCTAAATATACCATTTCCTTCTGCTTCCTAACAAGCTATAAACGCACTAGTAGGAGAATACCTGAAGGGTGTCAAGCAGAAAATGTTTGTTTCAAGCATGGCGCTTATGCTGTATAAGGGCAAGCCTATTCATATTATTAGGTGCCTATGCTTATCAGCTGCAATATCTACACAGGAAGTGCTTAAGTACGGGGTAACTACTCTGTGCTTTAACACAGTTTAAGTGCATCAAAGAAGGAACAATATTATCACTCAGTTCTAGGACTGAATATATCATTGTACTTGCATAAATTGTATGCCCATTTTACAATGGAGAAATGAGAGCTGAATATATGGCTTCATGGAAGGTATGACAATGAGCTGTAGTCCAGAGACCAGACATTAAAACCATTCCCATGAGAGACTTTATTTGTTTCAGGCCACCATCAAATGAGTGAGCTTAAGCCTTTGAAAAAAGTTATTTAAATGAACTAATTGTATGATAGCCTGAGATGGACTGAACAGTCACACAGTCAGTTTGCTCGTCTTACTGAGAAAGCAGTATAGCTGAAAGGGATTAGCTTCCTAAACCTCCAGGCAAAAATCAAGCAAATTACCTTAAAACATCCTTAGTGATGTTTTAATTAACTTAACTGCTTTTGTCCTGGAACAGATCAGAAGCACACGTGGTTGCTTACAGCTGTGACACATTAAATAGCTTCTTAGTCATTTATTACCTACTCTATGTGAACAGTCTCTGCTCAATATGGATGAAAGGTCTGCATAGTAGCACGCATGCTTTACATAAACTCAGCTCTGTGTGAAAGTGCAAACAAACATACGACAGAGCAGACACTGGCACAATAAACACTTTATGGGAGTTGGCAGGAGGGGGACTGCCAGTTTCTGTGGGGGGAAAGGAAAAGGTCGGGGTTCATCATTCCTAAAGACCCAGGTTTACTCAAGGTATTAAGAGGTTTGTTTGCTGTGCTAAACTAATAATAAAGATGCTGTGATTAAATTATTTAACACATTTCAATGAATCCAGGAAAAAAATGTGCTAAGAAATCAAAGTGCATATGACTTCTTGATTTCAGGAAGCAAGAAACCCTAATATAATGTTCTTGTTTCAAGGAAACTTGTTATTTTACAGCTTATCAACCTTTCACACAATAGTATTTTAAAGAATGAGAGCAACACAGAAAATGCATTTTTACAGCAAGAGGTCATTCCAGGGATGTATAAAACATAATGTGTAAAGGGAATGTGTCTCTGATAAGAGCAATTATTAAAAGCTTCTGGTTTAAACTGTTTTACTGGTAAAAATTTACTGCAGAGAGTGGAGCCCTCCTAGGTAAGGGTGGTTTAAATTAAAGGGGAAATAAACACAAGCCATATCTGTGCAATATTTCCTGCCAATGCACTTACATTACTTCTAGCCCACTTCCCATTGGAGAAATGAGAGCTGAATGCATGGATCCTAATGAAAAGCTGTAAGAAAAACTGATTTAAGGCTTCTGGTACTCTGTAGAAGAATAATGATTTGGGAAGAAATACTTCCATATTTCCATTTTTCCAATAAACATATGATGAAAACTAGTTTACAGAATGAAAAAGGTTTTTTTTTTTCTTTTGTGTAAAAAACATTTAACATTTAAAAATTATGTCCAGACAGAACAAAACACAAGTGGATCAACATTTTAAAAATAACCATCTCCAATGAACTAATATTCTTTATTGGTCTTGGCAGTGCCATCATCTCATTTTGTTTCTCAGACTGACTATGAGTGCTTAGGGATGATGGCTCTTTCTGCCGTCAGGTCCCATTGGTAAAGCAGTTCTCATTCACTTTACACAGCTAGACTGATGTTATTGTTGATTCTTCATATTTATCATGACTAAATCATCTCCTTGTAACTTTGCTTTGCTGTTACTAGAAGCACCTCTGTAGGCTTTACAGCTCCCATTTGACTCCTTTTCAACATACCATTTCTTGACTGCCATTTATATTATAAAATTTCTGTTTGAATCTCTCTATTGGTTGGGCTTTTTTTGTTTTTTTTTTTTTTTTTTTTTTTTTTGGTTTGGTTTGGGTTTTTGTTTGTTTGTTTGGTTGGTTGGTTGGTATTTTTTGCCTCTGTTTCAGGCATCTCATCATTGTTCAGTGGAGTACAACTCGCCTTATTCTTTTCCCTGTACTATACGTGAATTTTCACTTTCTTAATGAAATCTTTAAATCTCTTGATAAAAATCTCAGTTTTTTAATTTCCTTTCAGTCCTTCTCAGTGTAAGCAACTTTCCATCTTTGCAAATTATCTATCCTGTTACCAAACTGTTCTTAACCATCACTGTTCCTAAACATTATTAGTGAAAATATTCTTTTGTCATCCTCATATCTCACTGATAAAACATAATACATTAACTTGTTTGTTTTTATAATTCATCACCCATTTGGTGATCACCCAGTACTGGATCTGTCTGGGAAGTTAATATTCTTCATAATACTAAGTATTTTATCTAAACGCATGATTTTTCTGACCTTAACTCTTTGTTTTCTCTTCCCCTGTCCACGTAGGGGTGGTGGAAGGGGAGGTTGAGTGAGTGGCTGTGTGGCACTTAGTTGCCTACCAGGGTTAACCTATGACACTACTTCACAATATTATTTTAGTTATTTATAATTTTGGTAAACTTCAACTGTTTCTTCTAAAATTTTCCATACTGAATGGTGCAGGACACTTATTTTTAGTCCTCTAAACATACCCAATAGTTTCCTAAAGTAAAGGGAACATACTCCTACCTCTTATGGTTCTATTACCCCTGCTTTGCAGGTCATGACTTTTGGCAGTCGGCTGGCACCGCATCTATCCATTTGTCATCTTTTTCAAAAGGCACTGAGGCAAGGTGTTAAGATCTTGAAAACATGTACTTCTGCACAAACTACTGGGCTAGATCCCCAAATTTTTGGTCCATGCTGGCTGTATTTCAGCACACAGATGATTAGCACCTTCTCTCCAGCTGTACTTCTGGACTGTAGTAGTACTTGCTGGATATGAGCCTGCCAACCCATTCAAAGGGCAGGAATTGCCTCAGCTACTTCAAGGTTATACCGACAGAGAACGAAACTGTGTGGTTTTCATTCAGAAGCAGCAAAAACTAGGCCGATGGAGAAGGAAGAGAAATAGTTGGTATAATATAATCATCGGTAATGCATGGTAGCGGAATGTGAGGAAAACAGTATTGGAAATTGAGTCAAGGTGGAGGCTGAGAAAGACAGAGAAGAGGGAAAGTAAATGAATAGGTTAATATAGATTATGTCTGTGAGCAGTTTTTTGAGCAGATGATCAGATCTAGTTGACTTAGAAAAAAATAAAGGGAGGGAAGGGAGGAAAGAAACCAAAAGGAGGGACTGAAGGAAAGACTGGAAACATGCCAGGACACAGCTTTAACAGGTAACAAAGGTACAGAAAGACAATATGCAATGAATGGATGAAAAGAAGGTAAAGACCTATCATAAAGATTCTAGGAAGGTAGAACAGTAAGAACTGGAAATGATAAAGGGATTAGAGTACAATATGTAAAAGACCCTATGCTACCACATACGCCTTTCCAGAATCTGAAATAGAAATGAAATAATATGTAATTTGTACAAGGATCACTAGATGCACAAACATATATACAAATGTGGAAAGGTATATATGGCTTCCAACATAGAGTCATGAAAATATAGAATTGTTTAGGTTGGAAAAGACTACTAAAATCATGAAGTTCAACCATTAAGCCAGCACTGCCAAGTCCAGCACCAAACCATGTCACTAAACACCACCTCTACACTTCAAATATCTCCCGGAATGGTGACTCCACCACTTCTCTTGGCAGCCTGTTCCAACACTTGACAAGCCTTTCTGTGAAGAAATTTTTCCCAATATCCAATCTAAACCTCTCCTGGTGCAATGTGAGGCTGTTCCCTCTTGTCCTATTGCTTGTTACTTGGGAGAAGAGGCTGACCCACAACTGGCTACAACCTCCTTTCAGATAGTTGTAGAGATAGGGTACCCTCTCAGCCTTCCCTTAAGGGCACAAGGCTTCATTATAGTTGGACCATTACATGAAAGTTTTCAAATATCTCAGAAGCTCACCATCACATTTATTCAAAACAAAATGGACGTTAATAACAACAACAACAATAATACTTCCAGTGTGTATCTGCTTCACTGAACAACTGTGTCACACTGTAACACCTCACTACATTTACCATTCCTTTCTTCACTGCACCTGCAAACTTCATTTGTCACATAATTCAAAGGAGATGATCAACTAAGTAGGGGAGATGCTTCTAATTGTTTTGTAACAATAACCTAATTGGGACTGTTTGTTAATTGGTTACTTTGTTATTAATCCCCATATTTATGGTTTTTAATTTACCTGTGTGAGTAATGTTTCCCCATCTTTCTCTAGAAAACTAAAATGGACAAGTGTGAATTACCAGTGTTTATTATATTCCTATAATGCCAGAGAAAGCATTAAATTTATGAGAAGGTAATATATGTTCTGAATGGGAAGAAGTATTCTCAATAGATTAAACAAATGAGAGCCAAAATAACTTGAAACTACATATGACCCTGATTCCTATTGTTTCTTATTCTCAGACAGATGTACCTATCAAAAAAAATCAACAAAAATAATTAAAACCCTGAAAAAAAACAATCTAAACTTCTTCTTTAGCCCTATCCCAGACAGAAAAGAAAAATAATATTATTTTGAATTGTAGTCATCTGAAAAAATGAATGTTTGATGCAACTTTAAATTTGTGTTCGGTACTTCAATCTCTTGTAAAGTCAAATCCAATTTTAATATATGAAAATTTATACAATTAATATACATATACTACTTCCACATGTGAAACCATTTAATGGAATTGTAAGGAGACCTTATGAAATACATACCACTTCAAAAAATAAAAGCAACCTTAAGATGCTTATTGGAGAAGGCTATGTTTTTTCTAAACAACTTTATGTTGTATTTTATGGGCATGATATTTTTTCTGGGGAATGCTTTTAGTAATCTACTAAAACCATAGTTCCCTTAGTGTTATTACCTAACAAAGTTTAGCATTGTTTTCCTGCTATATAAACTTGAGCTTTTGATTTTATATTGCCATATGAGTGCAACCACTTCTAAAAATCATTTATTTTCAGTGAAATGTCTGTAATAGAATGCAGAACAGTGTCAGCTGTTACAAACACTAGAAAGTAATTATACACTAGATATGATTTTACAACCCTAAAGGTGTAAATGCAGCAAAAATAAGATTTATGGAAAACTGATTTAACATTTCCCCTTTACTTCTGAAGGTATTTTTAGCAACAAGAGGGCAGTCAATGCCAAGAAGTGATAGCTGTTGTCTCTTTGCTCACTCTTGCAATGTCTGTCTGCAAATTCTTGTGAAGTTATATAATACCTCCCCATAAATTCAGGTGGTAATTTTTCAGAGAGCCAGAGAAATTGACTTAAAAATTGACCCTGAAAAATCATGCTCCAGAAGCAGCTGTGGATTCTGTTTCTTAATGACTTTGGAAGCAAAACCCATTTCTTTTTCAAGGGTACTGCCTTTTTTCAGAATCAAATTTTCAGTTTTCACTTGCCAGGGAAAAGTCCCACATTATAGGACTGCCTAACACAGAAGAGAAGCCTCCATTTAATTTCTGCTTATGCAGTAGAGTTCTTCATTTTACCTGGTACACTAGGAAATCATTTGTCAGTTACGCATGGAAAAAATTCCACTCCTACATGTGAGCTTGACACAAATGTATAAATATTCTGCTGGAAGCTAACTCTTCTCAGTTTTAATGCATCAACTACTGTATTATCTTTCTGCTGTATCTGCATTAGAGTTATTTTGCCAAGCCAAATTACCTCTTTTGGCAAGAAGTTTTGAGCGCCTAACAATACATTCATTTGCATATGTTTCTTTTAAACATTTGTTAAAAAATGTGACTTTGACATAAGGAATTAATACAGCTTTTGTTTCAGTTAGAAATTTCTTTCATCCGGGTTCACCTGTAAATAGCAGAGGCTGGATATGATCCTGTGTCATAACTGACCCTCACTCTACCCCGGTACAGCTCTACCGCTATATGATCTTTATCGCCTTTGTAGAGCAGGATCCCACTGTCTTCATCCGTGGCAATCTAGTTAAAAGAAAAAAACATTTAGAAAGATCTAAAAAATAAATATTAAATTGAAATGCAGTATTAAGAGAATCTCTGAATTTACTGCCATAGTCTATTACTTAATTAAAAAATTCTCTCTTGAAGGACAACCTGACAAAATTCTTTCTCTTCTTATCCAAAAGCCCATCTACTTCACTATGAATATAAAGTCATTGCATTGACTTTTGTAGATTTTTAGCTCAAACTCTGTAAGCGAGCCATTGGCAACTTTGGGTAGTTTTCCACCTCATGAAGAGTCATTTACTCTCTTTGCCAGAAAAGAGAATCTACAACACAAGCAAACTTACCTGTAGAGTAATATTGGTTTGGGGACGTATCTTAGCTGAAGGGATTTGCAGATAGGATTCCTTGTTGATGAAGTTTATACTAATCAACTTTTCACATTTCTCACCCTGGTAGCCTGATAAACACTGACAGATTGGTTCACTTTCTTTTATGATACACTGGGCTCCATTTTGACACTCATAATTATCACAAGGGCTGGTGCGAGGTAGAACCATTGGTGGTGAAAACTCACAAAACAATCCACTAAATGAAAACAGAAAAAAAAAAAATCAGTATTTCCAAGAAAAAAAACAACTTTGACAGAAGACATACATGTTTCTACTGGCTTCAAATCCTTCTCACCTGTATCCTTCTGGACAAATACATGTATATCCATTAACTGCATCAGTACACTGAGCTCCGTTTTTACATTTGTTGTCCTGGCAGTCATCAAAGTCAATATCACAATGCTCACCTACATATCCTGGTGTGCAATCACATCTGTAAAACAGGAAATCAAATTGGATAGCACAGTGCCTTTTAATGATACACTATGCTTATGACAAAGATAAGGAACTACTGAATTTTTTAAAGCTCAAGAAAAAAAAGGCATTACTGTGACTTTGTGTATAAAGACTATGTAGCTTAATCCCATCAGTATATGGGAAATCTACATATGTAATGAATAGAGGTTTGCTGGTTAAACATATTTATACACCTGCCATTATATTGAAGAATTGTGGTTTAAATCCAGAGAGCCCTCATGAATAATTTTGACAGTATTTACAAACAATGCAGAATGTTACAGGATGTTGTACGTGGCTGCAAACACTAAACATAATCAATACTCTTAGTCGGTGAAACTGAGACAAATAATCCAAGGCTTGCATTGTACTGATGGTTATTTTCTTTATTTTCTTTGTCAACTGAACAGCTCTAAATGGACCAATGGTCCATTTATGTGGTTTGGAGGTAATGCATAATTTTCTTTCCCTTGAAGTTCCATACTACAAATAGCTTCCTGGCTAGTGAACTAACAGAAGTCTCAAAACACATCATTTTCCCTTCCTTAACCCCCACTGAACTAGATATAGCATATCCTCAAGACCATATGTAATGGGTTTTGTTTGTTGGTTTGTTTTTTTTTTTTCCAAAGTGCAACTGTCATTGCTAATCCTAGTGGCATTTCTTCAGGGAATTCTCATATAGTAGACTGAGTGAATGTCCACAACTCTGTGAAAAAGTAATGGAAAATATTACAAATCTATGCATACACATGATTTTTTTCTTTTTTAAATAAGATGTTTTTAATTGATTTCATTAGATCTTGTGATTCCCTCCTTGGTGTGATTTTTGTGAGTATCTAAAACTTGCAAGAGTAATTTTAAACAGTCGTGTAACTTTAAATTTAGTACTTAAAAAAAATATGTCTCGTTTTTATTCAACAACATGAATGAATAAGAAAAGTGAAAACAGAATATAAAGCATGCAATTAAAAAGCTGACTGAGATACATTCTTGAAGTTTACTGCATGTACTATTTTCTGATGTAAAATCTCAGAAAGGAAAAGGAAAGATTAATAAACTAGGAGTAAAGTATTAGATGCTTAACTAGGTTTACTGAAGTGATGTGAAGAAAATAATCATATAGAAATCCAACAAGTTTCCTATTTTCCAGTTGAAAACTATCAACTTCATTTCATGTTCAATTGAATATTTAATACATTTTACATTTTTTGCATATTTTAAATAAAATGTAATTTTGTAAGTAGTAGGAACGATAATAATCTGATTTTAGGACAAAAGCATGCTGTGCATAAAACAGGTACTTGTGAGAACAATTGAAAGCTTTAGGTTTCCTATGTTTATTAACTTAAAGCCTATTACAACAACTTTAATTTGTGCATACTAATTAATTCTGATAAGGATATGGTGTAATTAAAGATTAGTTTTCCTAGGAATGGACTTCTTTAGTTTATATCTTCCAGTGTGCCTTCCTAATAATCTCTTTCACAATTACTTCTCTAAAAGCAGTATAATTATTCCACTTCAATTAAATGCAATTATTTTCCTGCTGCCCAAGCTCCTAAAAGGACCATCATATAGACTATCCTATTTAAAATCTGGTTGGAATTAGAACTGGTAAAGATCAGTGAAATTCAGTAAAACGTACTTAAGATAATAATGTACTTCTATATGAAAATAATGGCCTGTTCTGCCATAATGCTTAATAATAACCAAAATTAGTACTTTGGGAGCAGAACTTGCTTCCACTAAAACACAAGGAAAGGAAGCTAAGCAGGATAGAAAAATATAAATTTCAATTCATTTAGACTCCAACAATATTTCAGACTTACTTGTATCCTTTGGGTGTCAAGATACACTTTGAGTCATGCTGGCAAGGATTCAGGTTTTGAGCACAGAAATCTAGTTTCTCCTCACACAGTTCACCTGAAATACAATATATGTTGTCAATTCGGTGAAAACATCACAGTGACCTGAAAATAGCAGTTTCTATTTTAAAAGAAACGGCTACAACTTCTTTTGCAAATAGTGAAATATGCATGCTTCTTGATATAGTAATAAATACTCATAAATAAATAGTAACACAGATATAATAACAATAAATAATAATATATCTGATAACTCATTTAAAAAAATATAAATTTCAATATCAATCATCTATCTATGAATACAAACGATAATTTTGCAAAAAAAATATTTTTTATTTACAATATTTATCTAGCTCTGCTGTACAGTAAAACAGTAGTGATTGAAAGTCTTCTTGCTAGAACAAAAAAGCCATCAATATGCTTTTCTCTTACTTATTACTAAGCACATTACACACAGAAATACCCAGATTTGCACTATCACTATAAGTAATCTATTACCTGAAAAAAACCTGTTAATATCACTGCATGTCAATACAATTCCAATTATCCCAAAATGAAAACTTGTTTTCTACTTTTCCTTAAATATGACTCTCCATTTTTTGCATTTGTTAATGTACCATAATTATCTATAATCTGTTCTGTGAAAAGAAAAGAAAAAAATATCTATGTCAAATGTCTACCCTTTCCTGCTGATAGAAGCAGTGGCTCTAATTTTCAACATGGGCTGTATAATCTATAAAATATTTTAATATGGTTAAAAATTATTTTATTTGCTACTTTATGACAAGGAAACACAGTTTTGTAAACAGATCAACAATGTCTTGTTCTCTGACTAACTAATCAGATGATAGCATGGAAAGTGCACTCGAAAAGTTTATCACTGGTTTGTAAGATATACTTTTTTTCAGCATCCATATGAAGAATACATGTGTAATAAACAGGTATAAACACTGTGCCTGCTGACTTCAGGGATTGACAGATTCACCAGACTCTAAAACTGTGGAAGAAGTAGGGTTGTCCCTCATCTGTTTGTCCAGTAACAAGACATGAGCTAGCTAGCAGAGAACTGTACGTCACAATGAGAAAGAAAAGAGCAGAAGAAAGCAGTACATGAGCAGATACTCTCACTGCTCAAACTGAACTTTCCTTCAAAGAGGCACAATATTTGGTATCTCTCAGTTTTACTTAGCTGAGCAGCAGTGGCTTGCTGGACAAATAAAAAAAAACTTAAAAAGAGTTGAGGAACTGTCTATATTAAAGCAAGGATAGAGAAAAAGTCAAAACTGAACCAGGAGCAAAGACAGTTATGCTGGAAAAAAATACATTTGAAACATGTATGCTAAGTGTGACAAGGCGTGGGACCTCTACATCTCCAAAAACAAGAGGGCAAGCCAAAAAGCAGCTAGACAAGTACTTTGCAGCCATCAAAAAGATCCAGACCAGTTCTACACAAAGATTTAAAAGTAAAATAAAATAAATTATTAGCACATTCCTAACATGCAAGTAGTGCATTTTCCCTACAACACAAATAAAGATTTGAGTTAACACAAGAAAATGGCCTTCAAGCACAGCCCACTTAACAGCCTCAGGAAAACTGTCAGTAACAATGTGACTTAGTCGATACATGCAGGAAACTGAATACAGATCAAACACAGGACATGAGAATGACTAATACAAAGGATTACAATTCTAGCCTCAAAGCCTCTTCGGGCTCTCAATAGAATTATTAGTCTGGAAATGTGCAACTGTTATGACTAGGTCAGTGCACAAAGAATCCTGAAATACCAGGGATTCTTTGCATCCCATGATATATTAAACAAAACCCAGATCCCTTTCTCTTTTCAAAGGGTTTTGCTCAAACAAACACATACATAAGAGGCAGTAATTCTTCACCTAGCATTTAGTCAATTTGCAGATCTTGTAATACCTAAATTTGTTTAAAGGCCAGCAGTGCTTAAGAGTGAGATATAAACATGGGAACAGAGAATTCAGATTTTAAGGATCATGGGAGTAGAATAAGCAAAAATTACTATTCTTTTAACCTGGTTTGTGCACATTCCTATGGTTTACAAATGTATATATGTGCCCACATATATGTGTTTATATATGCATATTTATATGCACCTACACAAATATCTTACTATGGCATATACTCTATATTAAATTACATGCAGAACTGAAAAATATATGACACCCCAATTACAAATAATAAAAACATGGCTGTACAGTACTTACAAGACTTGGACAAAAACACCTCTAAACATTCCCAAGATTATTAATTCTAACAGAATATAGAGAATATCTGAAAGTGACACAATGAGTCTGTCTTCCAAGGGCTGGAGGCTTGCTGTCTCTTATACATTCACAGTTAAAGTTCAGTGAAAAAAATCCCAAAGTACCTAGAAAAAGAGTATGTAGGACTGGCATAATAGGAGCAAGCATTCTCACCATTGCTGTCAACTTTATTGAACTGATTTTGCTGGAGGATACTAATTAGGCCATCAGTTAGATAATCATTGCACAGATTTCTGATATTTCTTACACGGCAAACAGCTAGGGTAGTGCCTAAGCCTCTCTGTTTTTGTAAATCCTCCCCCAGGTACTTACAAAATACAGGATTTCTTAATTAGAGTACCCTCCATTTTAATCTTCATAGGTTGATGGCCCTAATATCTTCAGAACTACACTGAAAGCTGAATGATCTCATGTGGGGTGCCCAGGGGTACTTGTAAAGTCTTAATTTCCCACTCAGAGCTGTGAGCCCTACATAAGGATTGGAAATTTAAGTTTTAAACAGGTTTACAGTTTTGAAAAATGTCCACTTCAAATCCTAAGATCAATGTTACACTTCCAGGCATACTGCAGCCAAACAGTTTGCAAACATCACCAGGTGTTTTTGGCATTACAGATAGACTTTGAACTGAGCACTCTGTAGAAAAGCACACAAAAGCAGGACTTTTTGTGCCGTGACAGCATAAAAAGAAGGAAACTTTCCCCTTGTATTTGCAAATTGTATGCACTATGAAATAAGTCAGAATCATATCACTGGAGTTTCAGTTAAACAGTCTGTTAGGAAACAGGAAATAGGAACCAAGGAAAGAGCATGGTAAGCATCATGGCCATGTAGCAAAAGAATAATGTAAAAACCCCTATGAACATAAAAGTTAGCTTTACTTAAAGTACAAACTTTAATTATAAAAAAAGAGTAGCATTCATGGTAGACTTGTACATAGGATCAGTCAAAAAAAACCCACAAAAAATTAAGGATGGAATCCAAATATGTACATCAGATACACCATTTCTGAATGAAGATATAAATACCAGAAGAACAAACCAAAATAGGAGTGCAAGGTCATGTACTGCTAATAGATAATATTAATAACTGGTAATATTAAAAATTGCTAATAGATCTGTATTCTGAATGGATCATTCCCATGACCAAAATAAAACTGTTTCTGAAAAAGTTCATAAAAAAGGTAAATAAAATATGTGACATGGAATCTGAACCACCGAAGAACATAGTTTCCTGGTAAAGCAACATCTCCTTCAGTGTACTAAAAAAATGATGTGTTATTCAGAATTTAACTGAGACAACGTGAAAGGGAGAAATTAATTTTGTTGAAATGAAAGAATAGTGATGAAAGTGCAACACTCATTGAAGGAAATATCAGATTTACTAAGTTAGCCTCCTTGACTTTACTGGAAGGAAATCTTAGAGTTCCCTGATTTGGGAAACATAATACAATGTTTAAAGAACATACTTCAAAATAATCAAAAAAGATTGTGAAACAAATGTCTCAATTCAAGGAATCTTGACACCAATGTGTGAGGATATTCTTTTATTCATCTAATAATATTGTAACTGAGGCTTCTGTAAGAGCTTGGCTAAGTAATTAAGTTTTTGAAAGATGGGAACATTTCTGTATGTAGGAAAATAAGCAACAGACTAGTTTGTTTAAAAATAAACAGTGGATAAAGTGTCAAAAATCCTGTGAAAAGCTTCCAGAGCTTAATTAGAAGCAGGAATAACTCTTTTCATAAGACATCTTGCTTAATTAATCTAGGGAGTCTGGAGTCTGGTATGGAGTAGCACTGAAACCAGTGGAACTCTGTGTGGTTGACACAGTCCAAATGAACACAACCCTCCAAACTCAAGACAAATATTGACTGAGATTTTGCAGCTAGATATGGAGTATGATGCAAACTTACAGCCAGATGACACTATTAAATACTGATGATGAATCGTATGCAGTCCTTGATTAGCTAATCAAAGAGCTAAGTTTGCCAGATTCACAGGTCAACTTGTGTTTTCTCTGTGTGTATTAATTCACTCTTATGACTTTACGAGATTATAAATAACAAAAAAACCCTTAATCATAGAATACTAGGTTGAAAGGCATCTCAAGGATCATCTCTTGGCAAAAGCACAGTCCAAACAAGACGGCCCAGCACCCTGACCGGGTCAATCTTAAAAGTGTCTAATGTTGGAGAATCCACCACTTCCCTGGGGAGATTATTCCAATGGCTGTGTTCTCATTGTGAAAAATTTCCCTCTTGGAATCTCCCCAAGAGTAACTTGTACCCATTACCCCTCCCCTTTTCCACGTGACTCCTTGAAAAAAAGGGAGTGTCCATCTTCCTTGTTGCCACCATTTTAAATACCGGAACAGGGTGATACAGGGTCTCCCCATGCCTTTTTAAGGCTGAACAGACCCTTAACTTTGGATTTTCCAATATACAGACATGTAGTACAACAAATAATGAGTAACAGGGTACACAATGAGTAATGAGGTGAAAAAGGACTTACATTTCTGAATGAAGAGGAGAGCTTTAACAAAAATGGACATGGGCTTCTGAATAGAATAGCACATTGCTAATTAGAGGCAAGCTTATGAAGAAACAAGTTTAAAATCACCCTTAAATCATTAGCAAAGGTGAGTATGGTATTAGAACGAAAACTAGAGACAATGCAAAAGCAACAATGGTCAGATTTAATTATCAAAAATCAGGTTTTGGCTAGAAGACTTATTCGCTGTTCCAAAGTCAAAATAACAAATATCTTTCACAGATTTACTGGTGTAATTGCCTGAATAGAAGGATTTTATATGTGTTCTTCTACATCCATTCCATCCTCTGAGTTTGGTTGGGATATACTGTGAGTCAGCTTCTGTAGTGTTTATGTTTTATCAATTAGGTATTACTGTCTGACTCTTTGACTGGAGGTCTCTGTCTAATTACTTCCGACTCTAATAGCCAATAGAGCACAGAAGTGGTTGGGAAATGTCAGTGTCATTTAACAAACTATATACAGAAAATTTCTGCAATTTTATGAAGTCTTGAGTTTGATGTACATTATACAACATAAATTATTTAAGGTCTTGAGCTCATTATTCAGAAAAGACAAATAAAAATATCTACTATATGAGAGACAAAGTTGCCTAAAATTCACAAAAGTTTACAGTTTCAGTAGGATGCGGTTTATAATAATAAAACTGAATATTTTTTTTGGAATTTAATTTTAGAGTCAAATGACTTGACTGTTCCTATCTCTCACCATTGGGTAAGTCTTTACAGCTATCCCCCATGCTTGTGGAACTCAGCGTAAGATGGGGCTTAGTTACTTTACCATTTCTAGTTGTTTTACATATGCTGTCTGGTGACAACAGAGAAATAGCAACTTTTGGGCAGGTAAGCTTTAAGACAAGTAAACAAGGATGGATCATAGACTAGAATGAGCAGTGATCAAACTAGTAGCCGGTAGCTCAGCTTGCCAAGGATATCTCCCCTTTATGAAAAGGCAGTAAAATTACTTTAAAACTTGAGCTTTTACTATAGAATAGTCATTTGAAGTATTTTAAGGTTGAGTTTTACAAGTGATGAAAAGCAAGAATAGCAAAGGTATTCCTTTATTCTATGAAGTTGTAATGTGTAGTTCTTACAAGAATGAGCATTATGATCCTAATTTGATGAAATAATTAAACTTTTTATCAAGTTTGACATGACATGATTTGATTTTGATTACTTGCATGCTTAAATTTTAGGAAGGTACTTATTTGATTATCAAGTGAATTGAAAGTAGTAATGTAACTCTTTTATTGCAGTGGTAAGAAGGCTGTGTCTAAGGCTTGCCTAAACTGAGATAATTACTTAAAATTATCCTTTATTTTCCTATTACTATCACAGGTCTGGCATGATAGAACTGACTGATCCTCCAAGCACCTTACAGACCATCAACGACTTTCATGTTCAGCTGGCAAGCTAATACAAGTATGTATTACATACACATCTGCTCAATTTTGGAGCTGAACTTAGTTCACATCCCCTGTGTGTTTGATAATTTGTTTGTGAGGATTTTGTTCTTTCTATTATCATTAATTTTAATATAATTCACACTTGTGTAATACACAAGAAAAATTGGAGGCTACTATTGCTGTCCAGATAATAATAAAATGCAAATACAGCAATATGTCTAAATGGAATGCAGCTTTAAGCATGGAAAGCTTGTGGTTGGAATCCCTTTCTGGAAATGTCTTGTACTCTGCATCAGTTACAGAGAAAATTCAGGCTCTGAGTTTAAGTTGTAAGAACTATTCATAGGAAATCAACATAGATGGTATAATTGCAGCCATGCTCAACATGTTAATTAATAGATAATGAACAAATTCTTAATACTAGTGAAGTATTATATTGCTTTCTAGACAGAAAAATATATTTAAAAAATTAAATTAATGGCAAATAAAGAAATATGTTTTCATTGATTATGTTAGCTCTCAGATTGCTTAAATGATGAGATTGGACAGAAGATGGCTGAGGGAATGGCCTGAAGTTGTGTCAGGGGAGGTTTAGGTTGGATATTAGAAAAAGGTTTTTCACCCAGAGGGTGGTTGGGCACTGGAACAGGCTCCCCAGGGAAGTGTTAAGCACCACAGCACAAAGCCTGACAGAATTCAAGAAGTGTTTGGATGATACCCTCAGGCACATGGTGTCACTCTTGGGGATGGTCCTGTGCAGGGTTAAGAGTTGGACTAAATGATCCTTGTGGGTCCCTTCCAACTCTGGATATTCTGTGATTCTGTGTGATTTCTGTTAGTGCAATAGGTGCTATGGAGAAACTTAAAAAAAAAAAATCAAAAATCAGAAACATTCAGAAGTTAGTGGGACAAATCTCTCCAGATTACTTTTCTTCTACCATAGCCTCAGATTAATAAGGTAATTTCAATTTCTTTAGATATTTACAGCAAAAAAAGGCCACAGAAACGATGAGCAAGAAGATTGACATTTTATATTCTAGCACACTTTCTAGTACCAAAATCTAATGAAACAATTAAAGCGAAACAACACTATAAAACAGAGAATACATGAGAATGGAACCAAGGGATTTCTTTAAGGTGAGAAAATAAATATTTCAGAAGGTCACAATGTAAACTTTTTTGTTAGTCCTATCAGTGGCTGCAAAAATTTTTAATACATCTGAAAAAAGACAATGAATGTAGTATTAAAGTACTCCTGCACAGCAATCTGCATCTTCAACAACATTCTTTTGACATGTATTCCCAGCAAGAGCCAAGTGCCTAATTTGAGGATTTGCAGTGAGCTTTCTAAATTATGTCTATATACAATTTATTTGATCATTGGTAAGAACTGAAATCCATGCACCTTTAAGGAAAGGAAAGTGAGAAACCAAAGTAAGTGAAAATAGGCTTAAAAGACAACTGACCTTTTTCCACTTCATTCAGATTAGCAGCTTGCAGTGACAAAGACAGAAGAGACAAGAGACTTTTTACATTGTAATACAACAGCATAGCACATTAAGCTAATGCAGAACTATAGCAGCAGAGAGGTTGATATAGCAAAATGAAGCAAGCTTCAAAGTCTCACCTACAGCAGAGCAAAACAAATGGAAAGGTAAGAAGTACATGCCACCGGTGGCATAAGAAAGATTTTACTTCTGGATCAGTTAGATCTTTGATCTAATGACTGATGACAATGAGCAAGAGAAATGATCATTTGTAACCTATAGAATGCACATAAAATGGCCTGAAGTTTATAGACTGAGGTTAAAATAAAGGAGATGGTAATGTTAAAAGAATAGAGAGATTAAAGAGTGCAGGACATAGTGAGGCATTTTAAATGTTTTTTAAAATTTTGAAAAATGTTTTGGTTTTTTTTTCCTCACTGTTTTATCAGATGTGAGAGTGCCCGTTGATTCAATTTGCTTACTGTTGTTTCACAGTTACAGTCTGTGATCTTGAGAAAGCTCATAGCATAGTGCAAATACCACTCTTTGTCTTTCCACCTGTGACAGTGGTGGCAGCTGTAAAACTTAACTGAGGCAGAGAAAAATGGACTCCCAATTCTCAAACAACAACATAAGCTTTTTTAATTGCTTTTTTAAAAATCAACACTGCATAGTTAAGAAGTGTTGACTTTCAAGGGATTGTTAGAAAAGTCAAAAAGAGACTGTTAGGTTTTACACTGCAACATTCACTGTCCTCCATGTGAAAATAAAACTTTATATAAGAATGATTCACATTTCATACCAGCAGGTTTAAGCTGACTTCTCCCTTATACTGTGCTGCTGAAATGTAAAGCATATTTGCAGATAACCGTTCACCCAGAAAAATATTCTAGGCTGGTGCACTTCCATATTGAGTACATATACGCTGTGACATCTTGAACACAGATAATTTGAAGTATTGTCAACAGAATTAAAAGAGAGCAAGAAAAGCCCACAGTGGTATTTTCAAGGTATATATACTGAGCCAGTCTTCAGCAACTTACAGCTCAGGGACTTTCTAAGCTGGAGATAAGTATTTTTGTATTTAAAAATCTTTTTATAGACTGAATATGTAACCTGTTTTCCTGATTGTTAACCTACTTTTGCCCAGCTAGTCCATGAATTCATTTAGGGAAAAATACCTTTCATAAAAAAAAACACATTAGAAATATGCATATCTGATTTTAACCTGTTAGAACAGATACCAAAATCCAAATGTTTACAAGGTTCCTCATGAAAATCTCTCTATACATACTTGACAGAGATTCTGTTATTTATCTTTCAACGCAGGCTATAAGCCAGAAAAAACAGTTCTAGGAATAATTTGGTACTTGATACACACCTGAGGCAACTGTATGATTACTTTATTATTATGATTACTTATTATTCTGAACACCACCCTTTCTAGATCCTGACGTGGTCAGACTACTGTCAGTCTAATTCTATATATTGAAGGTTATTTATTAAGCAAGATAAAGGATGATAGATGTGAGGACCCTTTTACTAGCTCAATGCTTTACATTTTCTCCTTAAAACTAATCTCTAAAATCACTTAGGATCTCACACATTGTGTTCTATTCTCAGATGCTTTGTAAGATAGACAGTATATTGTACAATTACGTACTGTATTCTATACAATGGAAAACTTGAACTTTTGCTACATTTTTTGCCCAAATTATCTATAAAATGAGTTGAGCCTCTAGTAATGTATTTTTTAAAAAAACGTGTCTTTTTTATTTTGGTAAAGTGTTGAAAAAAATCTGGTGAGATAGTATAAATTCCCAAGAGTTTTTAACAAACAAAAAGGCTAAACTTAATGATTACAAGTAGATTATTTTGATCTATTTTTGAGCTGGTGAGAACATTCTCACCTACTCACGTTTCCTACTGGCTTCAGTAGCGATTATGAGTAGGCATTGTACCTGGAAAGCAAATCTCTTTTTCTGAAAGAAGTACAGATAGCAAACAAAAACACTTGCCATGTAAACTCACAGTATTATTCTGGTAGAATTATGCACAGTTATGAAACAAATTTAGAAATACACTTTCTTGTATTTTGACTAAAGAAGCACAACTGCAATACAAACATAAAAAATGTTATCAATGTTTATTATGTCCTTTTTGCTCTAATGTTTAGAGAATGTACAGAGAAATGCTTGAATTTTTGTTTCAATTGTAAATTTAAATTTTATATTTCATTTACAAAACTCCAAAAATGCAACAGGTACACTTAATCAGTTTTAGGCTAGCACATGTAAACAATCCTCTATATCCACTCCATGGATATTTAATAAAAAGGAGTCTTTCCCATGTCATACTATTAATCCAGCAAGCTATTGACTCTAGCAGTTAAGGGCACCTAGAGCAAGGTTGAAAATGAAGAAATGAATGACACAGGTCTGCAAAGCTGCAGAGGAGGAATGCATTGCAAGGAACTCTCTTCTATCTAATAGATATATGAAGCCTCTTAGCATGAAGCCACTGAACAGGAATACTGGACTGATGTGACTTTGCTTTGCATTCTTCCAGCCTACACAAAAGAATGTCTGATCCCATTTTTAAAGGAGATAGTAAATGATCCCAAGGGAGCTGAAGCTTAACTCACATACGCCTGAAATATTAGTTGTAGGAGGAATAGCAAACACTTGTCTCTACTTACTGATGCTGTTACCTGTTATTTCTTTCCAAGGCTTGAATTGTCAATTCTACCAAACATTTATGGATGAATATGTATAATGAAGTTGTATTTCTTATGTTTGTGTTTTATTGTATTCACTCACTGTGCATTCCCAAGATTTAAACACTGACTTTAAATTTGAATACCCCAAAACATTGTAGCAATCCAACAGGTTGTAGAACTAATGATAGAAACACTTTGGGTGAGAAAACAGTGAGCTGTGTTTTCAAAAAATGAAATTAATTCAGGAGTTCACCTCTCCTTACAGTTTTCCAGAGCTCAAATTTGATTGATTGATTAAAGCAAAAATATAGGATGACAGTGCAAATTCCCAAGTTATGGTGGACCTTACATTTCTTTTTTATGCATTTCAAATCACGGTTTTGTGAATTTAAGCTCTGTGTTCTCATAGAGGTCAGCTAGCTGAGAAAAAATAGATCTGTCTAGTTAGAAAAACTGTAAAACAGATCAATGCAAACAATAGATCCTCCTTCCTCTGTGCTGCTCTTCTAACTATCCGCCATTGCTGCAGAGACAATGACAGCAAGCCAGAGATCCTCTGTCTCAAAGAGAAGGGAATGCTTTGGCTTGGCTGCCGACTGATAGAAAGAAATAATTAGACACTTGTCTTTGTTTTCCGTGCAGGAAGCATCACACTCTGTATTAATATTTCTAACAGGGGCAAGGAAAGCATTCAGGGGTGCCAAATACACTGTTCCCCACAGGTACAGACAAATAATTTTCTACCCTGTTAGTAAAATGAGGTTTACAGGATAAAAGCAGAATATTTTTCAGATTCCTACAGCTACAGAGGTCCTTCACTGGGGTGTCTAGGCAAACAGTAGAGAGGGGCACATTTTGAATGACATTTTAAATATAAAAATGCCTTAATTTCAAAACTAACAAAGGAATTAATGAGTGGGCATTAAGTCTACTTTTTACTACAAACCATACAGTAGAAAAATATGGAGGGAAAATTTGCCTTAAGTCAGTTGTAGAGTAACTAATAATTCACCTGCAAAGTGGAAAATATTACTGCTCTGCTAGGAATTCTTGAATTGCCTGTGCTTTCTCTTATACTCCTACCTGTATATTCAGGTGGACAAAGGCAAGTATAGTTATTAATTCCATCCACACAAGTAGAATTATTTTCACAGTCATTGTCTTCACAGTCATCAACATTTACTTCACAGTTTTCACCTTCAAATCCATCTGCACAAGTGCACCTGTAATATAGAAAACAGAATAACCACATGCACATTTTAGCTGGGGAGTCTGGACAAGGAGCTCTGTAATTAATAGGTACAATAATTTATAATCACTATTCCATAACAGAACACAATTTATATAACGTAAAAAAACCCCATATAATAAATGTTACTAAAATATTTTTCATATTTTAAATTACAGAAAAAAGGCTTCTAAAGTTGTACCTTAATCTTTAATATAAGGAACATTCATGGAACATTCCTTTTGAAAAGCGTGCTACCTTTACATTATAAGATTATATTTCTTATAGAAAGCAATCCTTTTGGTTTTTTAGTTAAACACATGGAAAAGACTGAAATCAGGGATTAGTAAGTAATAGTAGTATTCCACTTTTGTTCAGTTAAATGCACCAATATAAAGCTCTCTTTAATGTTCCATGCACCATAAATGCACTCATATAAAAAAACAAAGCCTGTATAAACTCTGTGAAGCAGTAATTTATTTTTTGCTTTAAGCTTGTTTATGCAAAACGAGTACATCAAAATAGATAGTAAATGTAAAAGTCGCTCAAACATGACTACACATACATTGTCTTGTAATTTGCACTATCTATAATTTCTGCAGCTTTCATTATGAGATTGCTTTGATTTTCGAAATATGTAGTGTTTAAACAAATAAATGAAAAAGGTAAAATTCTGAGGCATGACTATGTCAATTTAAATCCTCGAGGCATAATATTAAGATGTATACACTTATTTTTTAATAGAAAACTGTTCAATCTTTGGGCAGAATTTGGATTAAAACTAAGAATAATGCCATAATGAATTGCAGGATAATGAATTGTATCTTTTTGTAGTGTCATTTCTAACAAGCTTGAGGTGTAGATTATTAAATGACTAATAATTTCACATAAGAATGCTAAAGAACTTTATTTCATAATTCATGAAGTACATCTGGAGTAATCGTACTGTGTGATTAAATAACTCGAGATTAAAAATGCTCACAGCATGTTTATCTGCTGGCATAGTGAGTTTCAAATGAATCATTAATTTTCTGTTTCACTGGGATTTACATTTTATCATTTACATGCTGTCTGTTGAAGTAATACATACAACAACAGATGAATTGTGAGATTTTTTTCAGCAGGGATCTAGCTAGCTATTAATTAACATAATGGAGTCAATACTATGTTGTCTTGACCTGATATGCCTCAACTAATCACAATCATTTGTTATTGTTTTTAATAGATTAAAAGCTTCAGAAGCTTTCCAAGGACGGCAAAATATTCAGAAACATGTGCCTTTGTGGTGCACTTACCATCAAACACAAAGAACCCAAAGATTAACGCCAAAATTATTTCAGCATATAAAATGCAGTAGTTTTCCATCCTCATTTAACAACTAAAAAACCTACCAGAAACCATCTTTTTCTCCTTCTTTCAAATGACAAGTTCCACCATGGTGGCAGGGGTTACTAATGCAAGCATGAATGGGAATATCACAGTCTTGACCCTATGCAAGGAACAACAATTATAATGTAAGAAGAAAATACAGACACTAGTGGAAGAGAGACAAAGAAAATGTAAAGGTTGTTAAGGAGAAGCTTAAATTTCATTGAGCTTTTTCCCTTTTATTCAGTACCTACCTTGAAACCATATGGGCATGTACATCTATAGAAGTCAACTGGATCATTGTTGCAGGTTCCATCATTTTTACAGGGATTTGATAAACAGGGGTTACACTTTGCAAGAATATTAACATCCACAGGCCCTTAAAAATACAAAATGGATAGTCAGAAAGAAGCAACTATTAATTTAGATTTGACAGGATCTATCTGCCATGTTGTTTTAGATTTTAAAAAAAAGTTCATATTTTAGACTTTGTGGTGTTTCTATATGAATGAAATGCTGGACTGTCCTTAATTCTTTTGATGTGACCAAATAAATTTGGGATTGGATTTTTCATTTAAGTATCACTTTTTTTTTTAAGGAAGCTGACACTGAAGTGACTCATATCCCTATTCTCCGAAAGCTGTACAATTCTGATCCACCATGATTACCTTCCCTTCATATCAACAAAATAAAGGATACAATTTCAGCTTTTGTTGCCCATGAGAAAATGGGCTATCACAGTTTCCAATCCTTCCCTTGGTGGTGGTTACTGAGAACACTGTTTTTAATGCAATTTTGTGTTAATTTATTTTTATCTGCAGGATCACAGACATCCCAAAATTACCTGTAAATTTGTTGAAGATCTATAGACTTTTTTAAAGTCTGTAATTTAAACTGCATTGTCGAAGCTATCTCACAATAAATAGCTCTATACTGTGTCTTTCTCCTTAATGAGTTAGACACAGTTCTGGTATTACTGCATTAGCTAAGCCCACAAATTATGCAAACCGTACCATGAATCTATGTGCAAATGAAGACTGCAAGCCATGCTTGCAGTCCGGTTTCTTATAATAATGATTATAATGACAGAATTCAGAAATTAATATTGACAAATCCTTAAGTTTCAGAAGCCAGACTTAAAGCTTTGGTCTACAAAAATCTTATTGCTATTTATTTATTGCTTATTTATATTTCTGTTGTTTTACAATTTTACAGCCATTTCATAGTGAATTTACAAGTTAGGGGCCATGTTTTTAATTATTTTTTTTTTGTCAAACAACCAAAGAAATCACTGGTTATTTTTTTAAAAATTAGATACCACCTGTGTATAAATAATGATTAATTTTCATAAACTTTGTGAGGAGGTTGGATTACTGTAAGAGAAAACAAGTGACTTTGCCAAATGCCTATTAAGAAAATAAACATACATTCTCTATCTCCAGCTCTATTGCCTGATGACATTACTGCCTCCAGCTTGATTTCAGATTCCCCCTATGAAAAAAACCCTTCAGTTATCCACAGGTGAATTGCATATTTTAAGGAATAACCAGTGATTTCTTCTAACTAGACAAAAAAACACGTGGGACCTACTAGTGCAAATGCCTGATTGCTCCTTAAGAGGTTTTACACAAAATGAGCCAAACTGCAGTTTTCCAAGCAAAAAGGGCTTTGCTGAGATATGGGGCTTTATTCTATTTTTAAACTTAGATTGCTTGACTTTCTTCTTTTTCTTTGCAAATTAATCTCAGATAAATCAGTGTAAAGGAGCTGGAATGGAAGGAAGCCATGCGATTGTAAGGATTCAGTAGAGGGTATTAGACAAGGAGCAGCTGACTTTTTTTTTTTTTTTAATGTGCAGTTGCTGGTATCCTTCTATGTCACAGCTTGCAAGCAGGACATGGTAATATGTGATAACACACGTATTGTCTAAGCTACAATGTCTATAGATCATTGACTTTTTTTGTCTTCATTACCTTACTTTGAAAGAGAAATCTATACCTGGTTAAAGTATCTATTAGACCAGCACACGGGAGAGGTAGAAAAGTTGAAACGAACATCAAAGAAGCAAAATCTAGAAAGTTCTGACTGTACTCTAGACTATTGCTGATTATTGCTAAAGTATATTAAGGTGTTCTGTGAAAAAAAAAAAGGTGCAAGAGGCACATACTTAAAAATCTGTAAAACTGTGCTGTAGCCCAGAAGTCAATCCTTCCTTCTGTTTATTTTGAACATCATATCCTCTTATCTAGTTTTCATGGAATAAAATGCTAATTAATTGGCATGAATTAAAAAACATTCAGACTTTTTCCCAAACAGATTAGCAATTCAAATTTCACTTCAAAAACAGAAACAGAAAATGGGAACCTAAGTCTCAGCAAGATAGTAAACAACACTATCTGATTTTGTACTGTGTTTATTTCAAACTATTATGTATTTAGTGTCCAATTCAAATGAATATTTTGATTTATTCTTCAGTTGTAAGATTAAAAAATGCAAAGGCAGTTCTGGAACCTACTTTCATTTTCACTATACTGTTCCTTTCCTCTTTCTGCTTGTATGTGTTAAAAGACTTGTACATGAAAAAGAATTTGGTTCACAACCTACTGTTTCATTTTTCATATTGTTCTTGAATAAACTCTAAGTGGAAAAAAAATTCTTCTGTAACAGTGAAAAACTAATAGTATTTTATTGACAAACATAGATACACACATCTATGTGCGTACAGATAGCTACAATAGCTATCTAAGATTTTTTAAAGGAAAATCATGACACAAACCCTCTCAAAACAGCTTCTAGAGAAACCTGTTGCAAGGAAAACT
This sequence comes from Neopelma chrysocephalum, assembly GCF_003984885.1. NCBI lineage: Eukaryota > Metazoa > Chordata > Aves > Passeriformes > Pipridae > Neopelma > Neopelma chrysocephalum. The sequence continues at coordinate 8,197,744 of NW_020897731.1, read as the reverse complement.
TTGAGCTCTGACATTTTATGACTCCTTTCTTGCACCAGTATCTACACTCCTAATGAAATCACCAATTTTAGTACAATGCAATGGAAATAATAATTTCAGTTAGATAATTTTCAGACCTCAAACCCAGACTTCTAAAATAACGAAATGGTTCATACAATATGCTAAACAATATAACATGAATAGTCAGCTGTAAATGCATCACAGGGGAAAACAAACAGTAAACATGCATGTCTTAGGAAAGAAGTCTGCTTGAGGTACACAAAAGGAAGGTCAGAAGGTACATTCTTAATAAGATCACCCATTCCAGATCTACTTAGAACCTTACCTGGTACCAGAAAACCACAAGGCCCTGGAATCTCTAGAAGCAGGGCATGGATGGTTAAGAGGCAAAAGTAAAAGATTGAGAAGCTGTTAGAGGCCACATGAAAGAAAAAGAAAAAGAAAGAAAAAGAAAGAAAGAAAAAGAAAGAGAGAAAAAGAGAGAGGGAAAAAGAGAGAAAAAGAGAGAAAAAGTGAGAAAAAGAGAGAAAAAGAGAGAAAAAGAGAGAAAGAAAGAAAGAAAGAAAGAAAAAAACCCACCCATAAACATAGAAAAATAACTGAAAGAAGAAAATGTTAAGAGATGATTCCACGAGTAAAAGAATTAATAAAATTAGAGTAAGGTACAGCGATTTTATGGAGCTTTACAACTGAGATGAGACTTATATTTTAAAATGCCATTTTCATTGGGAACTATGCATTATGTAGGTAAAATTCGAGCACCAATTTCACTTGCAATTGAATCCATAGACACCAAAAGGAGGGAATTACACATTACTCTTTTTCCGTAAATATATATACTGTAGCAGACCATCCACAGATATTCTGAAAACAGCCCTCTCACTCATAGCCTAAAATGTTGGTTCTAATAGGAATATAGCATCTTCCTAATTTCTATTATTCAGCAAAACATTTTTAAGCAAAAGATAAAATTACTTATCTTTGAGTAACAGAAACAGGGCCATCATGTCATTGAAAAGGTGCTGATTTGCAACCTGTAATTAGGAGGATCTTCATAGGACAATAGAAGAAAAACTATTTTCTCTCAAAGGTATCCATAATACTAGATCTCCACTCTTGGAAGTGAAACAAATACACAGTTCTTACCCTGCACAATAATATAAAGAATATTTTCTGATGGGCAAGAGGGAGTAAGATATACTCTCTGGATTGTCTGACAGAAATATAACAATGACTGTAGGCAGGAGTGATACAGTTTTTAAAACTGTCAAAACTGGAAAAAAACTAAGCAGATCCTTCATGTCCATACAAATATTCTTTCACTTATATCCTGACAACAGTGTGCAATAAGAGCACGTGTGCAATAAGAGCATATCTGCAATAATGTTCAGTGGATGTTTGTAAAGAAAATGATCAGATTGGCTAGCAAATGTCCTATGTCAAATCAAGCTAAGAGACTTTGCAACAGATGAATATCATATGCAATGAACACTGGCATGACCTCAGAGATGTACTGCTGAAAAACTGCAAGAGGATTTGGAGGGAAAGAAACTTCATTGGAATTACAAGCAATGAGATGGGTTCCAGTGGTTGTTGTTCAAAAAAAAAAAGAAAAAGAAAAAAAATGTTTCTGACAGGTGTAAAGAGAAGACTAAACAGGTTGAATGTGCAGTAAAGAACAACTTTAATGAGACAAACTCTGACAAAGTCCCACTGCTTTTTTAAGACCAAAATTACAAAGGGATTAAGCTCACATTTGAAGATACGCTAACAGATGAATAAATCAAAACAGCTTGAAGATTACCTAGATGCTGAGAATCAGTTAATTCTACAAGATTAAAGATCATATTTATCCAATGCCTCAGAGACTACTATGAGATTCGTAACAGTTTACAGGTATAAGAACACAATTTTTTTTAAATTGGGATTTCAGTGTTTCTAAATAAGGACCAAGAAAAATGATGCTACAGTAGCAGTTTTGTGTGTTTTCAAAATAATTAAGAATGGAGAAATGAATGGAATAACAATAATGGCCCATCTTCGCGAACGAAGATTTGGGGAAAGGTCTTTTTACCTTTCCAGCCTGCGCAATGGATTTTTTAGGTGAGACACAGCCTGCGCTGAACTGAGCCCACCCTTTAATCCTAAGGTTCATCTGCCGGGGCCAAGCAAGCTTGGACAATGGCAGTGAGGTCCTCAGGACGTAGGTTTGTTTTTAGAGTGACCTTCTCATAGATGGATGGCCACACAGGGCTAACGACCTCCATCAGGCCAGGAGACCGGGGAATCGAACCCGTGGTCGCAGCAGTGAAAGTCCTGCACGCTAACCACTAGGCCACCAGGGGTCTCAAAACGAGAAATGAATGGAATAGTGGAAGATTAAACAGTAAACAAACCAAAATCTCACTTGATGTAAGTAAAAAAGGAACTTTACTAAAAAGAAGTAGTACAGTTCAGAAAAAGAATCTAGGAATTGACAGCAACATGAGTTGTGATATAAATGGCAGCAACACTGGCACCAACATGGGGATAAATACCCTGAGAAACCTGCCCATTTAACAACATTTTAGAATGAGACTTCTATAGAGGTTATCACATTCCTTTATCTACTTTTTTCTTGTTGCTTTTTTTTCTTTTTTATACTTTCTTCTGAAATATAAGAGGAAGCATTCTGGCCATATTGATGCATTTAATTTCAGACTGCAAGGATTATGGACGTATTTACAGTTTTTACTGCAAATGGTTGGAAGGAAAAAGGCCAAGGGAAGTGTAGATGTTTAAACTGTAGTTCATGACTGAGGCAGTACAAAGTACATTTGTATATCATGTACTGAGGAATACTGTACTGCAAATCCAAACACTTTTTTCTCCAACTATTTTAAAAGATATAGGCATTGAAATCTTTAAAATAAATGCAGTTCCTGAATGGAACCAATGGCTACATCCCTAAGTATGAGGAATAATGATGACAAGGTTTAGTGAAGATGCTATAATAAATGTATTTAGAGCACACAACAGTCTTAATTCACAGTTCAACTATTTGTAAAAGTTCAAAATTGATACTTCAAAGAGAAAAAAATAGCAACAGTACCTTGGCAAGTAAATTTTTTAGAAGGAGTTGTAAGAAGAAGTTTATCTGCCATTTCTCCAGGACCAGCACAACGTGCAATACCAGGTTCTTTGTATTCTGATTTTACCCAGTCAGATAGCCACTGCATGTTGCAATCACAATAAAGAGGATTTGCTCCAATAGCCCTGTGGAAAACAGACAAATGAAAAAGAAAATCAAGCTTTAAATCGTTGCTTTTTAAAAGAGAATCCAGAAAACAGGTTGGCAAAAAAACATTCAAATCACAAACCTACTCTCCCACCACCAAAATACCTGTAAGAGCACTGTCTCGATTTGGGTTCTGGATCAAGAAGTGACAGTTTTATCAATAAACTTGATCCAGAAACCTCACTATTCTGAACTGCATCAGGTGTGAACTTTGGTGAGCTTATACTAACTAGCTCTGTTTCACCATTGCTATGTAACGGCAAAGATCAGCTGCATGAGCAAAATGAAATGATACTGGGAAATTAGGTTAGCAAGAATAAAGTATTTCTTCTGAAGCAGCCAAGGCAAGTCCACAGAGTTGCGCCCTGATATTTTTCCTTTTCAGTTTATGGCTCCCAGGCTGGTATAAACCATCTGTTTTTAAGCTTCCAAATTTGATTTAATTATTTCCTCTTTGGAGCTCTACCGCTGAACTCACAACTATGTGCAGAATTCTGTAAGAGTTCTCTGCTGCACAACTACATTATCATCATGAAAGCACATCCATTTCTTTAAACAATGATCTTTCTGATTTTTTTAATTTAAAAAATTTAGCTGGAGATTTTCAGAATTAATTTCTGTAACAGCTTTTAAAGTTTTTATTTTCTCTGCTAGAAACTATAAATACTCTTATAAGTCTGAGAACAATGATACACTGTGTAGTTAATTTGGAGGACAGAAGCATTGTGCTATTTTATAAAGACGTACTTATGTTCCTTTTAAGAAATACAATAATCACAGAACTTTCGACAGATAATCTCAACATGTGCAAACACTGTCAAATTGCAGTATTAGAACATCCTCCTTCTCCAGATGTTTCAGTACTTTTTTTCGGATTGTTGCACAGCTTGGGTCAGTGGGTCTTCTAGAGATACAAGAAAGTCTTTGGCAAGCAAAGGCAATAGGAACTACCAGTGCTGAAACACTCTTTTCTGCCCCACTGAGCAGGAAGCCCTCTCATAATTTTCCTACGTTACAGCTGAACTCAAGAAAATATACGTATTTATTCAGTCAGGCTTAAGTCAGAGCAGTAACAAAAATAAGACTTGGTGACAGGGAACTTCCCATGCAAGGAGAAACCTAGAATTTTTCCACTCCATATATACAGGAGTCAATGGTAGCCTGAACTGAGATAACACAATTGCCCTGTTAAAATCAGAATGTTAGCAAGGATAACTGGTAGCCATTAAGAAAAAACATACCGGCAATACCAATCAAACTGATATAAGTTTTACTGATACTTCATGCAGATAAGCTAGTTGAATAGTAGCATTTGAATGAATTATCAACAACTGAAAGCTTAATCAGTATCAAATTTCTGAGAAATGTCCAACAGTGAACCAGAAACGAATAACTAAGATTTTTAACAACTGCAGCTGTTCAGAAACTTAAAATCCCAGATATATCTAAAGGTACTAGTCAACTTACTTCTCAAAGACTTAATAACTATCCATAAACACAGCAAGATTTGCAGAAGGCAGCTTGTTCTAATTTAGGTTCCCACTGAAAATTAAAAACCGGAAAAACATCGCCTCAAACTATATCCTGAAATCAGATGCCATGTGTTTAATGTCAACTTAACAGACACCAACACAGAATCACAGAATAATTTAGGGCACTCTGGAGGTCATCTAGTCTCACCTCCTGCACAAAGCAGGGCTACCTTCACAGTCAGGGTTGCTCAGGGCTGTGTCCAGCTGAGCTGTGAAAATCGCTAGGGATGGAGATCCTCCTGCTTCTTTGGGCAACCTGTTCCAAAGCTGAACCATCCTCACAGTGAAGAATTTTTCATTACGTTCAATCAAATTTTCCTTGTTGCAGGTTGTGACGGTTTACTCTTATTCTTCACTGTGTACCTCTGAGAAAAAACTGTCTCCAACACCGCTGTAATTGTCAAAGGCTTAAATACTATTAGATAGCTCCTTGGCGTCCCCCTCTCCAGGCTAGATAAGCCCAGTTCCTGTAGACTCTCCTCACAGTTCACACTGCTTGTCCCACACTGCTTTGTGCTGGAGAAACTGAACACATATTCCAGATGTGGCCTTAGGAGGGCCAAGCAGAAGGGAGTGATCACTGGCTGCTCACTTTCTAATTCAGCCCAGTGTCCTTAGCCTTCATAGCCATTAGGGTACATGGCACACAAGTTTAATTTGCAGCCCAGAAGCAGGCCCAGGATTTTTCTCTGGCTAGCCCCCAGCCTCTGGAGACGCATGAGCTTCTTCCAGAGAAGTCCTTTGCATTCTTTGTTTGATTATAGGAAATTTGCTGAACATAACCAAAGAAATACAGTTAACATCCGAATACTCACAGGTGGGATAATGCTGAAAGATCATTAAAGGCTCCTTCAGGAACAACAGAAATATCATTGCCATGTAAAGACCTTAAAAAGAAAATAAACACAATATATGCATAAAAATCAATTGGTTAACTTGGCAAATTTCATCTTCTGTAAAGTTTTCAGCTTTTCAGTTTTTTCTTCCAATTCCAGTTCCTTGGTGTTTCCAGCTGCTTGTTGTTTGGAGTTTTTTTAAGCTCTAACTGGCAGCCTACTTGTCATTTGATTTTTTGCATCCTGAATTTTCATAAGAAATGTAAATACTGAGATTATTTTAAAATTAACAAATAAAAGTTAATAAAGCAGGCACACTTCTGCAAAGTACTGATCGGATTTAGAGATAGCAGAAGAGTTATTAATTCTTTTTCTGCAACTCCCTGAAATTCTCATTAATTATGTTCATATGTTCTTTTAAATCTTTCATGGATTTGTGGAAAATACAGGTATTGACTGTTCATTAATATACGTATTAAGACTGTTGTCCTAATTTGATAGTAGAGTTAGAGAATGAAAGACTTCATTAAGCATCAATACTGGGAATAGCGTTATTTCTCTTGTTGCAAGCCCGCACAAAAATATCCCCTTTTCTATAAATTCATTCAGTTACATGAATATCTAACACATATAAAATTATGGCTCTTGAAATTATCCATATTTATATTAAATAACTGAAGTTATGAGAGCACACTTAAATAATGCCATACTTGAGACATTTAATCCAACTAAGCTTTTAAATGGTTATAAATTACCCAAATGAAAGCTAAAATTACATGTTCTACTGGGGACTTATGAAAAAGATTTTTTGCAGGCTTTTTTCTTAATGACAAACTGAAGCTGTAAATTAGACTGACTGTTCTTTATTTTCCTTTGTCCCTTTCCGTGGCTTTCAACCATGTTTTTCTTAGTGGTGAAATGGAAAGTTTTCTTGGAACCAAAAAGTAATGTTATTGATTTTCAATAGTTAACCATGATGCCATTGTTTTGGAAATACTCCCACATTAAATGAAACAAGACAGAAAGAAATTTAGTGCTGGAATAAAATATTCAAAATTCAACTGCAAAACCATCTCATGATAGAATTTATGCATATGGTATTTTTGCTAGACCTTAATGCTTATAACAAGGAAGAACATAACACAAAAAAAGAAATACAGGTAAAATTAGAAAGCAGAAAAATAAAAAGTGCATGTCTGTATATAAAATGTTCTCCAAGGTCACGTAACTTCTTGTGAAGCATTTTGAGATTATACTTTCCAAGAATGAAGCCACTTACATTTTTAAGGCTATGTAATTATCACTTCCCAAATATTTGACAAGTTTTAAAAGCTGCTAACTTCCTATGGATCTGCTATCTGCTGTACACAAATAAAAATTCTGTAAAATAGCAGTGATAAAAAATAATACTTACAACAACCTAAGTGATTTCAGCCCATCAAAAGTCCGTGCAGGGATACATCTTAGGCGGTTGTAACTAAGAATTCTGAAAACATATAAAATACTGTCAGCAAGTATATCAGTCATTCAGTAAACAATGCAGAACACGACCAAAATCAGCTTTTGCACACATAGCTAGTTAGGAAACAAGTTATTTTACAGCCTCCAAAACAAGCAAGCTTTAATATCAACTAAATGCCCAGTATTTCCAAGACCAAAAAAACCCCACTGTAATGCTTTCAAAGAGTCACTGTTACATGTTTAAACTTACAAGGTGAGCAGCTGAGTCATGTTGCTGAAGCTCTGATTAGAAAGAGTGCTGATTCTGTTGTTACTTAAATCTCTAAAAAATAAATTCAGAAATTCAGACCTTAAAATGACTGCCCCAGTCCTGAAACACTGTAAGTTAAACTGACAGACACATTATCTTTATTAGTAGAAGTAGTATCATCCTTGATATCAATATTTAAAGCAGCGCCTATTTTTATTCACATGCCGTATACAAGCCCACCAATTGTTTAGCTTGACCAATGAAAAGCATTTTCATTTCAACACAGATGAAAAAGCAGCCCAATGCATTCTTATACAATAGCAAAGTCCATCATGCTACCAAGTTAATAATGCAATCCTACATGAACTCAAATACAAAAACGAAAAGTGATGTTTTAAAGTGGAAGCCATTCTAGTCATGTCCCTAATGACATCTGAGTAAAGATCACCTAATACTCTACTTAACACTTACATACTGAAGACATTGAAGCCCAGAGCTATTATTGTAAAGAATTCTATCTAAGATTTATAGAGAAAGCCTTAACATCTTTCTTTGTCAATATTCTGATGAATAAAATCTAAAGCACAAGTATGATGAGAGCTGGAATGGTACGCTGGTAGCTTCATAGAAGCTTATTAAATGTGAATACTGCCTGTTCTTTATTCTCATATTGTGCTTCACTTTTCATTCTATGTTGACTATTTCACTATTGCTTACTGTATTTTGTGGTGAAATACTGCCTTTGTTTCTGAGGGGACCTTGATATTTTAACTTAAGAGTATGGTTGAATAGATATGCAATATACATATTTCTCTGCTTGAAATTTTCATGAAAGATAAATGACTCATAAAAATAAACATATTAGGCAAGTATAACAAAGCAATCTATTCAAAAGAGAAAGAAAAAGTTAAAAATAAACAAATTTCCTTGTTAATCTGCAACTCAAGAGACTCGTATGTAATTCTTTGGCCACAGAAGGACTATGCATAGTGGTCTTGTTTTTCAAACACAGTTGAAGAACATTCTCAACTTCGTAACAGCAGTATGAGTAAACATACAGAAGAATTTAAAATAATGTGCCCCACAGGTCTTATAAATGGAGACAATACTCATTTGCATTTTATTTATTTTTCACCTCTAATTTATTGTATTACATTTGTCTGCTAAATTGTTTGTGTGAGTTTTCTGATTACGAGGTAAAGTTATAAAGTTTCTGGCTGCATTCATCAAAACTAGACCATGAGTACTTAACGTCTGTGACGGAAGCCTTGTCACTTTGCTTCTAAGTAACCTCATCTCTAGACATATATCCAGTCTCCACTGATACTCTTACTGCACACTGTTTCTCATACAGAGGTTCCAAAGTATATATTTTATGTGTGCTGCAAATTAGATCTTGTATAACTTCCCTAAACAATTCACAAAGATTTCCTACAGGCTCTACACTGTGTACATTTGAGAAGATTACAAGGGTTTACAAATAGAATATTTGTAAAGTTGTTTTTTTTTAATTTATGATCGTGACTATTTTTGTCTAGCATGAGGGAAATAAAGGAAATTAAGATCTTGTTTTTAAATGCGAAACTATTTTCAAATTTTGCAGCAAAGCTCTAAACCCAGTCAAAAAGAAATTTAAGGGATCCTGTTACTCCCCTCCTCTTTTCATTCTGATTATAATGAAACCACAAACTGCTTTCAGAGTGTAACACAGTTCAACCTCAGGTGGTATAAATTTTTATAGTCCTAACAAAGACCACGGAATTACAGCCACTTACATCTACACCTTCCTGTTTCTCTCACTGTACACTTAGAAGGTACAGAAATCATATTCATACCATTCATGAAGTAGAGGTAATAAATTTTAGAGCAACTAATGATTTGTCTCAAATCACATAGTGAGTCAGTGATGGAGTTGTCAGTAAGGCATCTTATACAAGCTCTCTTCTTGAGTCATGAAAACCATATATTGTGGGAGAAACAGAATATGTGGCATTCCTACACGAAGCATAGCATGGAGCGAAGCATGCCACTGAATGCTTCTTCTGTAAATTAAATCATTCTAGTGTTTTCATGGAGTTGTGTCAAAAAATGCTGTATTACCCTAACACCTTACTCTAATTACCCTGACTCTATAAGATCTTATGTCTCTTTCGTGGGTAACTATAATTTCTGGTTATTTACTTTGTGATGTAATCACTGGAATGAAATACCCTTGTTCATAAAATGTGACCAAGTCTATTATACGTAAGAAGTGATAAGTGGAATAAAATATCCACAGTTATAAAACATGAATGGGTATTATATTTGCTGAAAGATACGATACATTTTACAGGCTTTTTCTTATACATAAAATCAGGTATAATTGAGTAGGGTATTTTGTTTTGTTTTTAATTCCAGTAGAGAAAGTTGATCTAAAACTACTTACATGAGTGTTAAATGCTTGTAGTTGGAAAGCTCTTTCGGAACAAGGGTAAACTGATTTCCATCCAAATAACTAAAAGAGGAAAATAAAACAAATAGCATTATGTATTTCATTAAAATAGTAGCATCTTCATCCACTAATCTCTGAATCCAACAGTAAAGTTAATAGCAAATGAACACATACTATTTCTATTTGAAAAGAAAGCTTGCTTACAAATTTTGTTTTTTAGAGACACAACTGAGGCTCTGTAGACTAGGATCCAAATGCTACTGTATCATATATAATTAATATTGTGAAGTAACAGTAATAAAACCCAACTCCTACATAATAGTTTCTATTATTTCATAAAGACTCTGCAAAATGAGGTATTTATCATCTCCATTTCCCACACATCTATAGCTGAAAAGTAAATCTGACTTCTGCAAGTCATATTAAGTGTGGATTTTGAGCTATCATAAATAGAAACAGATCCTGATATTACAGAGACAGTCCTTTACAGCTGAAACAGCAAGGTCTGGTCCTAGCTCTAACAGTAAATTCATTTGTCATGCCTGTAGTTCAGGTCACCTTCCCTAATTTATCCCTGTATATTTCATGAGACATTGGTAATTAACATACCACAATCCTATTCCTATAGAGTACATTAGGGACTAAAGACAGTCATCAACTACTCTTCACTAGAAAAGTTAGATTCCGCCCCCCCACCACCACTCTGCACTCCCCTTTGTAGGTTCACAGCTCCTCTATTATACTGCTCACTCTTCTCTCATGCTCATAATTCTCAATAACAGACTTGTTCATCCTTAGAGTTAATGGGTATAGAGCCATCAAACTACATCGGCACCCGCGTTACAGGTAAAGGAAGGCAACAAGCCTTGCCTAAAAATCTCCCAGTGTGCAGCCAGACATAGCAAAGTTGGAGTGGAGGGGTTCTTCATGTAACCAGAGCAAGTAGTTTAGAGATGATAAGAAGTGCTGAATTAACCTGGTTCTTTGAAATGAAGCAGATAGTGGCGAGAAGATTAAAGGTCTTTAGTTTTTCAACTGGGGCAAATGACTTGCTCACGGTAGTATTACCTAGGTCTCCTGGAACCCAAGTGAAAACTACACCCCCATTATCCCAATACAAAGAAGATATTTTAGCCATCCAAATACTTGGAACATGCTTGAGTTCCAAGTGGTCTTTGAGAGCGGTCTTTGATAGAGACTTTTTTACTTTTATTTTGAGCTTAATGTCTTTATGTGTGCTGCGACATCTTTGGAAACTTTTCTCTTAACTAAACGGATGAGCTGACACTCAGTTAAACTAAATGAAATAACCATCTACCTCTAACAGAAAAAGCTCTCTTTCTCTCCTATTTTTTTTAACTTTTTTTTTTTTTTTGTCCTTGGACTGCGCCTTCTTAGGGCTGCTTGCCAAATTCAAAATACGTGTCCCAAGAAGTTTTACGGTTACACTATGTTAATGGCATCTCACAAATGGTGGTGAATAGAGCACAGGCTCATATAATTAATTATCAAAAAAACAAACCAACTTTTAAACTTTCTGAAGAAGTAAGTATTGTGAAGAAATTCTTTTATGACAGATACATTAGGTTATACTGCTTTAGCTTCATTAGAACAGAAGTACTACAAGTATCCACCTGCCTGATAAAAATTCCTGCTTGTTCAAATGAAGCAACTATTAAGATATTTTATAAACCACATGAAAAGTACATCTCAGAAGAGCTATGCATGCTAGTGAGCAAGAAGAATCAATCAGTATGCAACTGTTAACAGAAACCACCTCCATTATCCTTTTGAAAAATATGCTGAATTGCATGCTTAGATACTAATTAAAGCACACAAATCTGTACGCAATTGAATTTTCAGTCACAGGGTTCCACTTGCAATTCCAAAAGTACCTCTCTTTGGCTGCTTAGTTTTACATTGCATTGATGACCTTGCATTGCCAAATTGTATTTACTATACCAGACTATATTCAATGAAGTAATCTTCTCTTTGAGAAAAAAAAAACAAAAAACCACCAAAACCAAAACCTAATGAAGCAAGTTATAGGTTTATATAGCTGTATGTTAATTTGAGTTCTTAATAATTTCATTTTATTAACAACTAATGCTTTTCGGATGCTATTATGCAGCAGACTAATGGTGGAGAGAAATCTCAGAATCTTCTACATAATATCAAACTGTAAAACAGTCACGTTTTTTGGTGTCACTTCAGTCACTTTTTTAGTAACTTAAGATACACAGTTATGATGTCTTCTGGAAAAGCACTACATTAACCAGGCATTATGAAACGTTATTAAGTACTTGCCATATATAACCCAAACCTACTTTTTTTCTTGTAAATAATTTTTTATCTATTTCTTTCAATACGTGACCTATCTGATCAAGATTCAAGACAATTGAATAACTCAATTTTTAGGTTCGTATTTTCCCTTTCATAATGCATAAAATTGACTTATCTAGTCTTATGAGTAGCTTATTCAGTTATTATCTTCAAACAATACAAGCTCTTTTTTATATCAGTGTTAATGTCCACCTGCATATTCAAATTATACGTTTCATAAAATGCAATCGTAAACATTTTTCTCATAGAAAAATGTATCAAAAGATTAATAACATATCCCAGATTGTATAAAACTGCCTGTGCATAAAGGAAAATTTTCTAGTATTTCAGTATTTTTGAAATATCACAAAACTATCATAATCACTGAATTACAGAATATCTTGAGTTGGAAGGATCACAGAATCACAGAATTGTTACGGTTGGAAGGGACCTCTGGGGATCATCCAGTCCAATCCCCTGCCAAGGCAGGGTCACCTAGAGCAGGTGACACAGGAACTCATCCAGGTGGGTTTCAAATGTCTCCAGAGAGGGAGACTCCACAACCTTCCTGGGCAGCCTGCTCCAGTGCTCTGCCACCCTCAATGTAAAGAAGTTCTTCCTCATGTTATGGAAGAACTCACGTTGAGTTCTTGTGGTTTCTTTATGGCCAATGCTCCTTCTCCTATCACTGGGCACCACTGAAAAGAGTCTGGCACCATCCTCTTGACACCCACCTTTGAGATATTTGTATGTATTGATGAGATCCCCTCTCAGTCTTCTCTAGACTAAACAGGCCCCGATCCTGCAGTCTCCCCTCATAAGAGAGATTTCCCAGACCCCCAAACACCTTAATGACCCTCTGCTGGAGACCAGAATTGAATGCAATACTCCAAAAGTGGCCTCACATGGGCTGACTAGAGGGGGAGGATCACATCCCTCGACCTGCTGGCCACACTTCTCCCAATGCACTCCAGGATTATCGAGTCTAACTCCTGGCCCTGCACAGGACAGCCCCAAGAATCACACCATGTGCCTGAGAACATCATCCAAATGCTTCTTGGACTCTGACAGGCTTGGTCCTGTGACCAGTTCCATAGGGAGCTTGTTCTAGTGGTCAACCACCCTCTGGGTGAAAAACCTTTCTTCACCATAATTTTGCTTCCCACTGAAGTGAAACTGACAGGCTTGTAGTTATCAGGGTCTTGGTTACCAGGTTACCCTCTTGCCCTTCTCAAAAACTGGGACAACATTTTCCAGTTTCCAGTTGACTGGGACCTCTGCAGATTCCCAAGAACATTCAAAAATCATTGAGAGAGGCCTTGCAATGACATCAGCCAGCTCTTCGAGTACTCTTAGATGAATCCCATAAGGACCTATAGATTTATAGAGATCCAGCAGGAACAGCAAATCCTGTTCAAGTTTGGGGTTGGCAGGGAGTTAACTGTCCTCACAGTCATGGTCCTGCAGCTCAGGGCACTGGGACCCTCAGAGCACATCACTGGTGTTGAAGACCGAAACGAAGAAAGCATTTAACATCTCTGCTTTGTCTATGTCCCTGTTTGTAGATGACCATCTACATCAAATAATGGGCCAGTGTTAGTTCTGGACTGGCTTTTGCTTTTGACACATTTAAAAAAGCTCTTTTTATTGTCCCCAACAGTACTGGCCAGCTTCAACTCCAATTCGGCTTTGGCTGCACCCATTTTCTTCCCACAGTGGTAAGGAGCATCTCTATATTCCTCCCATTTCACCTGACCTTTTTTCCACTGGACAACCACTTTACATTTTTTGCCTTATCTCCAGAAGATCCTTGCTTAGCCCAGGCAGCCTTCTGCCTCACCTACCTGACTTTGTCATTTTCAAAATGCTTGCTCTTTTGCTTTTAGCAGGTGGTACTTAAAAGTGATCAGCACTGATGAATTGCAGTACCTTCAAAAACATTTCCCATGGGGATCTTACTCACTAGTTCCCTGAGCAGCCTGAAGTCTGATCTCCTCATATCCACAGCTGAAGTTTTGCTGGCACTTTTCTTTCTGTCAGCAGAGATTTTAAACTCGACTGCTTCACGATCACTGTGGCCGAGATGGACACCAGTTGCACTTCACTCACAAGACTGTCTTACTAACAAGCAACAAATCAAGGAGAGCACCTTTCCTAGTCAGCTCCCTTAGTACCATAAAGTTACTGTCCAGGTGTTTTTGGAATCTTCTGGACCTGTTTGTGCCAGCTCTGTAGTATTCCCAGTTAACATCTGGCAACTTGAACTCCTTGATAAAGATGAAGGCTGTTGATTTAGAGGATTAGGGTGGTTGACTGTTGACTTGGAGGTATAAAAGAAGTAACTTAGAGGTATAACACCCATGTTCAATATGAAAGTTTATTAACACATTTATATATTGTTTTCTTTTTGTTTTTTTATGTAATTGAACTTCAGTCCTTAACCAGTGACCAGAGGTTAATCAGATTCACTGTTGTCCATAATTTAATCCATTTTAACATGGTATCCACATTCAGCTATACGATGGTTCAGTGTTAATTCAAACTTAACCTCAAATTTCTCAAGATGATGTGAAAGTCTTTATATCTATAAAGTGGTAGATTAACAAATTTCGACTGATCTACTGAATTCAATTCTTTGTTTCCTTTTCCCCTCATTCTTGAACCTGACAATATAAATCTGACACTTCCATAATTTTCATAAAAGGGAAAAAAGGGTGCCACTTACAGTTCAGTTACATCTTTTGGGATGCCTTTAGGCAAAGCTTTTAGGCCTTTGTTGCTGCAGCGAACTACTGTGTCCAGACAAGTACATTCTGCAGGACAGCGGGACAGTGGAGAGCAGCTATTGTCATCATTTCCTGGTTAACAAAAATGAACAGATGCTAAGCTTGCTAATAAATGTCACTTCAATATTAGCAATGATAGCCCACATGGATTTTTTTAACTAAACATGTTATTTCTACATTATAATATCTCAAGGTAGGGAAAAAATCACATTAGCTCTGTAAACCATTGCTCCAAGAATTTACATTTCAGGTGATGCTTTTCTTAGTACAATGCTGTTTTAGTAGGTAAGAATGCTATTATATGGAAAAAAATGATTAAAGAAAGAATAAAACCTGAAATGAAAGAAAATAAAATTAACAAACTATTAAAAACAGTCTCTTTAAAAAAAGATACAGCCTTGAAAATTGCGAACTATTAATGCAGTAAATGGAGGTATGTGTAAGAAATGCAAGATAGCAGCCTTTTTTTTTCTTTATTAAGTATTAGTAAAGTCACAAGCTAGGCAAAACGTCACGTTATTTGATCAAATAACCTGAAAGCATGCTTGATTCAAGCATCAGCATTTGAAAATATTCTCATCTGAACTATAGTATTTGATCAGTTTTTTTATATTGTTTCTAAATTATTATTTACAGTACTAAACATAGGCATGAAAAACTTTTGAAAGCATATATACAACAGCCTGTGCTTGCTGATCATACAAAAATGAGTGGAAGATATTTAAACTGATATAGAAACAGCACGGAGTGCAGATGAAGTTCTTTAAAGCAGAATGCTTTGGGATCTATGGGAATCACTACACTATACACATGAAAGCTGAAATTATAGAATGTTCAAATATTAATTTTCTTACCATCATCACATGTAAAATCCTGAATTGCCACATCCTGGATAGGAATCTCTTTGAGGAAGTAAGGTTTTTGGCAGCGAGGGTTCCCCGTCACAATGCGTTTCTTCCTTAGCCAGTCTCCAAGCCACGCGAGATGGCAGTTGCAGTTGAAGGGATTGGCCAAGAGGTTTCTGAGAACCACAGGAAAGTTTACCTCAGGTGACACCATCTTTTCATCCTAAGCATTCTATTTTTATTTTCAAAAAGCTGAGCTTAAACTCTGTTCTTCAAACAATACTATGTACAAACCATAGATGAAAGTTGTAATTTAGGCTCTATGTGAGGAATCTTGATACAACTCATTTAGAAATAATTTAAAACTGTCAAAGACCCGACTTCATGTCAAGCCACTCTGTACTGATAATGCAATAATTTCATATAGAGATGCAGGCTGATTACTTGACATTATTAGCTTTAACCTGACAATGGTTATTCCGTTAATTTACCATCTCAGGATTTCCATCTTTTATTTGCTCCAGAGAATAAGTTTCCTATCTGAAGTGACAGCTAAGTTGATTACATGCCAGTTACAAAAATGAATTTACTTCCAAAAGTCTCAGTACTTTTGGCACCTCCTTATTTCAGCACATACCTATCAACGATTCTATTATTTATAAACATGTCATCCTTAATATGCAAAATTAGTCACTGGGTGCAAGGTGTCACTTTTTATGCAAAAAGGGGATTAAGTACTTTCCTGAATTATGCTACCTACAACCCGCATTTCTTCATTAAACTGTGGCAGCTTTGCTCACTGTTTTCACTTAAATTACATCACATTTAAAGAAAAAAAGGGATTTTTTTAAATAGAAAATGAGACTGAAGGTTCATTATAAAACATGTATGAATTAAGATTCTCAGCAGGTCAAAGAAATTTAAGACAGTAATTGGGTGGCACAGGGCAGAAAGGCAGACAACATGGTGATTCAACCAGCTGTGATTGTGCACTGCCTACCCAAAATGTGGCTTTCAACCTGGTTTTGGAGCAGTGGGCTTCTGCAAGGGGAGCGAGTAGGATGTTTTTCCTACCTTCTCAGGCACTTCTGGAAACCAGTCTAATGCTGCATCACAGGGCACCATGAAAACATACTCTTCAAGTGCCCAAGATGGCCCAGAGAATAAACTTTCCTAAAAATCCCTCTACAAATTCTTTTTTTTCCCTTACCTTTAACTTTTTTTCCCCTTAACCACATGCTGCGAAATTACAGAGCAGATCATTAAGGGGAAGGACCCCAAAATGTCAGAGATTTAAATTTGGCTACAGTAAGAGACGAACGTGACTTACAAGGTAGAGAGTGAATGCAAGGTGTCGAAGGAGCCGGGGGCCACGGTGGTGATCTGGTTGTCATACAGTGAGAGCAGACGGACAGAGCTCAGGCCCGTGAAGCTGTCGTTTCCCACACAGCTCACCCGGTTGCTCCTCAACATCCTGAGAAAGAAGGATCAGCATTCCTCAGCTTAGCCCAAACAGGGGCAGGAGCTGGAGTGGTTGCTGAAGCAAGGGTCAAGAGGAATGATTCCAAAGAGGTTGCCACCAGTGAAGGGACCACAAGTGCAGTGACCCCTGTGCCACTGAAGGGACTGGGTGCAGTGTGTGTGGAGGTGACTGGAAGATAGAAAGGCAGATAGGTGGGTAGGTTTCACAGAGGCAAGGGGTGCTTCACAGAATGGGTAAGGTTGGAAAGGACCACCAGAGGTCATCTGGTCAAACCTCCCTGCTCAAGCAGGGTCCCCTAGAGCATGTTACTCAGGACTGCGTCCAGATGGCTTTTGAGTATCTCCAGAGGAGACTCCACAATGCCCTTCGGCAACCTGTTCCAGTTTCCCCTAAGCATTTTTATTTTCAATACCAGAATCAATAATTATGAGTTTTTAACTGAAAAGAAATGAAACTGATTGAAATTCCCCAAATCAGACATACACAGGAGCCCCGTCTTCATGTTTCCAAGGCTAATGACTCCAGAACTGCTATGTATATAGAGCAGAAGTTTGTACTAGATGACCTCCTCCTGAGGCTCCTTTGACGTCACTTTTCTTAGGAAAAATTCTAGAAACTACTTCTACTGCATTCTGAAGGATTTAATTTAAATGAAATCAGGCTAACCTGACTCCTCCTAATCATGACTCTAAGGTTTAATACAAATTTCAGAATACTAAGTAAGAAACACCAATTCTAAAATCTCTAATTTCTATAAAACTTACGAGCTTTGAAGTTTGTGGTTCGCGTCTCTGTCCATCAAGAAAGAATAATTTTTCCCCATGCTCTTGTCTAAGATTAGCTGCTTTAAATAATTTTAGCAGCTTTTACTGCAAGGTTAGAAATTGTAGACTTGATTTATTAAAAACACCTAACGTCTATGGACAGCTGAAGCCCCAAAGACCATTTAATTTTGGCTCTGCTCTGCAGATCAGAAGGAAAGGCTCTCTGAAAAAGGCCAAGAAACTGTAGATTGTATAAACATCTATTTTTTTTGAGTGGAAAGAACTGAACTGCCTCATGGAAAGAATGAAATGAGTTCAAGCTATAGCGCTTTTAATCCTCCCTTCACTGTTGAAATGACATAAAAATTACTTAGGAGAGAATAATTTCCCACATTTCAATATCCACCCAAACAATTTTTTCCTCTAGCAAAATTCCCAGTAATGGTTGAGTTGATTTGAATCAGACTCCATTATGTAGAATGTGTAATTTCTGTGCAAAATTCTGTTACTTTGATGCAGATGATTATTCCCATTTCCACTTCTGAAGTTGAATGTTTACCCATTCTCAACTGCTTCATCGTTTTAGAAGACTTATTATACCCCTAATTAATAATCAACGAATTAATAGAATATATAACTTCTTGTATAATAGGAACAATAACTAAGATATGCTTAAATAATCCATAGTTAATTCTCCAAAATCAATTTTTTTAGGACAGATAGAATATTACTTTCAAAAATACCTGGAAGAAAGGAAGAATAAAAACACCCAAATAATTACACTTACAGTGTTTTGAGACTTTCTAGTCCTTTGAACATTTTGTGTCGAACACTTTCCAAGCGGTTGCTGGTGAGTAATAGTTCATTCACACCAGAGGCTCCATCAAATGCCCCTTCTTCGATATCTGTAATCTTGTTATTGCTCAGGTTTCTATTACACATTAACAAAAAAAGAGAAGAACATGTTTTCTTTTATAAATACCCTACATTAACTGTTAAATGCTGTAGACTGGGTGAAATTTCAAGACATTGAGTTAGAATCATAGAATCACTAAGGTTGAAAAAGACCTCCAAGACGATCAAATCCAACCTTGATGCAATAACCAAGTTATTGTATAAAAGCAACAAATATATCATTCAAATTCAAACTAATAAAAGCAAAATCCAATGCTCTTCTAATTAAAGAAGTAAAGATTTTTAAAGCAATCTTTGGAAGATGTTTTTAAATAACGGCAATTACCCAGTCCATGCTGTTGCCACACAAGAACATTTTCATAATTGTGAATCTTGTCAGTAACTGTGTATTTTTTCAGGTCTCCAGTCTTTGTAGCATTTTTAGATGAATAAATAACAAAATGATACTGTATGAGTAAGCACAGCTAACCTCTCTGGTTTCTTTATTTTATCTCACTAGACAAATGTAAGAAATCAGTATAAACAGCAACATATGCAAATGAAATGTGTGAATGTAAACAGTACATGAAATGGTAATAATTTATGACATTAGTTAGAAAGGATGGTTTATAAGCAAGATAGTTCATTTATCTGCAATTTGCATGCAAAGTGGATCAAAATGTGGGAAAATTACCTAAAATACTACCAAAATATTTAGTGTTTACTATTTCAGTTGAAATATGGAAATTACATCCCAAATGGGCAGTATCTGTACTATACATATACAAAAGCATACATACTCAACAACACACATTTTCCTAAATATTTTTCATGTCACATGAAACAAACAAAACAAAATGAGAATAACTATTTACATATATTACAGAAGTACATATCTACACACTAAATAGTTATAATACACCAGTGATTTTTCAAAAGCTCTTAAAAACACCCTGAGACAATGTAAAAAGGAAGCGAAGCTAAAGACTTTATTTGATGGAATTAATTGTGCTGGGAAGAAAATCAAACATTTTTTGATGCAATTTCTAGAACAGCATTTTCATCATCCAAAACAAGAAAGATACTATTTGTTAAAACAAAAATTAATATGCCTGTCAGAATGAATGGGTGCCTTTATCTAAGACATGGAAAACAAGGAGTTGTGGCTTAATCTTTAGTGCTGACTACTCTTTCTAGCCTAGCTGAAATTTAATGTACACCTTGCCTGTGATGAAAGATACAATCATAGAATGATAGAATCGGTTAGGTTGGATAGGACTTTTAATATCATAAAGCCCAAGCATTTAACCCACCACCGCCAAGCCCCCCATAAAAACATGTCCCTAAGTCTTTTAAATCCCTCCAGGGATGGTGACTCCACCACTTTCCTGTGTGGCCTGTTCCAATGCTTGACAGCCCTTTCCATGGAGAAATTTTTCCTAATATCCAGTGTAACCTTCCCTGATGCAATTTGACATCATTTCCTCTCATCCTGTCACTTGTCTTCGGAGAAGAGGCTGACTCCCATCTCACTACAAGCTCCTTTCAGGTAGTTGTAGAGAGCGATAAGGTCCCCCCTGAGCCTCCAGGCTAAAGAACCCCAGTTTCCTAAGCTGCTCCACACCCTTCAACAGTGTTGTTGCCCTTCTCTGGACTCACTCCAGCACCTCAATGTATTTTTTGTAGAGAGGGGCCCAAAACAGAACACAACACTCAAGATGTGGCCTCACCAGTGCCAAGTACAGAGGGCCAATCACTTCATTAGACCTGCTGGCCACATTATTTCTGATATAGGCCAGGATGGCATCGGCCTTCTTAACCACCTGGGCACATGCCAGCTCCTGTTCACCTGGATGTTGACCAGTGCCTCTAGGTCCTTTTCTGATGGGCCATTTTCCAGCCACTCATCCCCAAGCCTGTAGCAATGTATGGGAACGTTGTGATCAAAGTGCAGGACCCGGCACAAGGACTTGTTGAGCCTATATCATTGGCCTCTGCCCATCAATGTAGCCTGTCCAGATCCCCCTGCAGAACCTTCCTGCCCTCCAGTAGATCAACACTCCTGCCCAGCTAGGTGTTGTCTGCAAACTTGCAGAGAGTGCATTTAATCTTTGTCCAGATAATTGAGAAAGATATTAAACAGGACTGGCCCCAATACTGAGAACACAACTTGTGACTGTCTGCCAACTGGACTTAACTCCATTCACCACCACTCTCTGGGCCTGGCCATTCAGCCAGTTTTTTACCCAGCAGAGTATACGTCCATCCAAGCCATGAGCAGCCCGTTTATCCAGGAGAATGCTGCGGGAAATGGAGTCAAAGGCTTTACTAAAGTCTAAGTAGATAACATCCACAATCATTGCTTTCATTTAGTTTCACAGTGGAGCTGTTCAGTCTTCTGTAAGGTGTTGCAGAAGACTGGAAGCAAGAAACTCATTATTTCTTATCTCAGCTGGTTTATCCATGTCAAGCCCTTAGTTTCCTAAAATCTTTTTTGCTCCTGGTGTAATATGGATACTACTTCACCCACTTCACACAGATATTTTAAGGATTAATGTTGCATAGCTAATCTATGTTGCAGTGCATACACATAGTTTAGTAGTGATGAACCGTCAAATCAATGAAACATTTAGGTCTCAATTTTTCAATGTCATCTGTGCAGAAAGTCCTTTGCACCTATTTTGAACCTCCAGAAGAAATATGAGCCCCACAAAAATATAGAATTCACTCATATTGCTGACTCTGTAGCATCAGTACCTCACTGCTTTCCAGCGATGCTAAGTATTCACTGTATTAATCTCTGAATGAAAGAATGTTGTGACAACTGGTAACTATATTAGGAAGTTACAGAGCAGTATTATTAAAATAGCAAACCTTTCATTAACATTTTTTCAATTTTGTCCCTCCTCAAATAACCAGATTTCAAAGCCCTTGGGAGTTCCAGCAGACAGGTACACCGAGATTGATTAATACTCTTCCTTTTCTTTTGTCTTGAACACCTCCTCAACTTAAAAAAATATTCTTAAATACGAAGAGCTCGTATATGTATATATGTGTGTAAAAATGTGTATATGTATGCATGTGTATGTATGACACATCAAGTTTTTTATTAATTTCATAGGATTATAAAATCACAGAACAGTTTGGGGAAGGGACCTTAAATATCACTCCTCTGCAGGGCCATCTTTCACTAGCCCAGGTTGCTCAGGGCCCCATCCAACCTTGTCCTCAACACTTCCAGGGATGGGGCATCCACAACTTCTCTGAGCAACCTTTTCCAGTGCCTCATCACCCTCAGAGTAAAGAATTTCTTTCTGATATCTAATCTAAACATACTGTCTTTGAGTTTAAACCCATTCCCCCTTGTCCTATCACCATATGGCCTTGTAAAAAGTCCCTCTCCATCTTTGTTGCAGCCTCCCTTCAAATACTGCAAGGATGCAGTACTCCACACGGGGTTTCACCAGTGAGGTAGCAGGGCAGAATCACATCCCTTGACCTAATGGCCACACTGCTTTGATGCAGCTCAGGATATGACTGGCTTTCTGGACTGCAAGTGCACATTGCTGGCTCATGTCGAGCTTCTGATCAACCAATATCCCTTTTGATTTGTTCATCCCCCAGCCTGTACTGATACTGGGAGTTGCCTTGACCCAGGTGCAACACCTTCCACTTGGTCTTGTTAAACCTCATGAGATTCCCAGGGACTCACTTCTTGACCTTGTCCAGGTCCCTCTGGATGGCATCCCATCCTTCAGGTGTGTTAACTGCACCACTCAACTTGGTGTCATCTGAAAACATGCTGAGGGTGCACTCAATCCCCTTGTCTATGTCATTGATGAAAACACTAAAAAGCACCGGTCCCTGTACAGACCCTGAAGGACATGATTTGTCACTGATGTCCATGTCCACTAAGCCATTGACCACTACCCTCTGGATGCCATAGTCCAAACAATTTCTCATCCATCTAACATCCATCATCGAATTCATCTCCCTCCAATTTAGAGAGAAGGATGCTGTGGGGGACCATGTCAAAGGCTTTACAGAAATCCAGATAAATGACATCTGTACCCCTTCCCTTGTCCACTGATTCTTCATATTGACACTTGATATTTCAAAAGTACACTATAGCAGTAAAAAGTGCCCATCTGAGATTCCTGGAGAATGAAGAAAGCTGGCTATCTACTGTATAGAACCAGAACAGTTCATTTTTTGGTTTCACATTGCTGGGGTTTTTTTTAAACTTTTTATCTACAAAATCAGTAATAAGTATTTAACTAATTGTGATCATGACAGCTGCCAGCAAGGATCTGTATAAGTTTAACAATAGTTTAAGTAATACTATTGCTCCCCTTCAGATTTTGGTCACTAGTAATTTAGACTGGTCTTTTACAAATGGCAGTCACTTGGTTACTACAAAGCAGTGATCATTAAACTGATCTATTTTTACTTGCATTTTTCTTCACTTACTATTTATGTTTGGATTTAATCCTGAAAAGATTGAGCACAGAGTCACTAAGTCTATCTAAATCATCTACTCTCAAATATGTTTTTTACATAAGCTAAAGAAAGCTTTTCATAGATTTATTTTTAGTAACAACTGCAACTGGTAAGATTATAAACTCCTCTTAGAACATTAACTGTTAACATGGACTTACAATGATGAGCTATCAAACCATTTTTTCTTAGTCATTTTAATTTTGATATCCCTCTCACCTAATGACAATTTAATGAAGCACAGAATCAAAGGCATGTCTTTAATGTGCTGAAAGAGGCAAAACTGTCTGGTTAGGGAGTAATACAGGAAGTTACAAAAGATTACTGGAATCTTTTTTAAGCAGCTTATACTGCAAGCTCCCTGCTGTGGCTGCATAACAGACCAGCTGGCTGGACACTGCTGCGAAGGTGCTGGAGCCATACACCATAAGAAGTTGTTGCTGGCAGTGCCTAGTCCCATAGAGAAGAGCTGCCAACTCTGACCTACCTCAGTGATTAATTTAAACCCATTCTTGATTTTCAATTAGAATATTCTGAATCTTTTGTAGATAAGAACTAAGAAAGGTGGAGAGACACAGCAAGGAGCTAACATGCTGTCTGAATAGACAAGGTCACTGAAGTTGCACTTACATTTTACGGAGCTGAGGAAGTTTCTTAAAGATTCCAGTAGCTTCCAGGACTGAAAATTCATTGTTATTTAGTCGCCTAAAAGAAATTACATCAATTTCAGAAAAAATTATTCAGGCATAGGTACAGAATGTTCTACATTAGGTGAACTTTTCGACTGGTTGCACTGAATAGCTGGTGTTTAACTGGTAGATGAAGAACAATTTCTTATATACTCACATTTCTAACTCTGATAATTCCTGTGAATGAATATTCTCATTCCTGTGAATGAACTATCTCAGTAGTTAAACTTAGGAATATGTAAGACCTTTTAATAGCCTGATCACAAAATATTATACAACTAAAACTGCAGAGAAATATAAGATGATGTTTTTAATTTTGCAAACAAAAATGTAACTAAGGAAGAGTACCATGGCAACTTATAAATAAAAATCTTTTAGAAGTACATGTAAAGCACTGAAGATTAGTTTTCTGTTCTTTACAGGATATCAGGTGGGGTCTGCCAGACATCTGGAGGTACTCACAGAACACTGTTTACAAGAATGAAATAATTGCTGAATGCTTCTTCTGAATAGGGAATGAAACACACTGCACAGGTCTTCAAGAATTTAAAAAACACTTCTCTTACCATGGTTTATCTACATGCCACTATGGCTGCACACATACATTGCTTAAGGAAGCATTAAATGCTGATTTTTAACACTATAGGAAGGTATACAATGAGCAACAAATACTAGCTGGATATTTATCTTTCCTACACAGGTAACAAGGCTGTTCCAGCATGGTATACTTCAGCAGCTGCTAGGTTAGGGGACTACATAAATTTAAAAAAAATATCTCCATTGACCCAGTACTCCCTATTTCCTCTCTTGAAAAGAAAACGGAAATTATGAGTCTTAGGTCCTTTATATTTTAATGAAGCCATCTTATTAAGGAAAGGAGTCTGTCCAGCTTTAATTTTAAGATCTTAAATAGGAAGAAAGAGATGTGACTGACAAGATCACTGTGAAATGAAATTCAGCATAATTCTAAACCCAGAATGCTTTTCAGAATTGCCTTATTGCAAGGCAAGATTAAAAAACACCTAGAAAATAAAGCTGTTTGATCATCCTTCCCTCCTGTTCATTCTCAGTGATAGCCAGAAGGGAAATTAAGGTTGTAAATCTGTACAATAGTTTCAACGTGGAACCAAATCGAGAGAAGACAGAGTTTTTTGGATATACACAAAACGTTTGTGTAGCACACCAAACTACAAGGAACATGAATTTCAAAAGATGTTACCACCTCTGAAAATCAGCTGAATGACTTAATGTGATTTTTAGTGGGACCATACAAAATAATTCTTGCATACTGT
The DNA here is from genome assembly GCF_003984885.1 of Neopelma chrysocephalum. NCBI lineage: Eukaryota > Metazoa > Chordata > Aves > Passeriformes > Pipridae > Neopelma > Neopelma chrysocephalum. Next base: position 8,172,385 of record NW_020897731.1, on the reverse strand, counting down.
CAATTAAGAAAGTTACTCCTCCACTGTAAACAGCCTTTTTTTCCTCCGTCCATGAACAACAGAAGCAGAATTTTATAAATGCTGACATTTCCACATACTTTTCAAGTGCTATATCATCTAGCAGAATGACTTAATGAAAACATTTACTGATTCTAATAATACTTACTTGCTCTATTGCAAACATCTCTGACCTCATTGAAAAAAGGAAATTTGATCCTTTCCTATTTCCAACAATCTTTTACATATTAAAAGCAATTTACTTTGTCTCTCTCTCAAGTTTCTTTCACATAAATGCATTCAACTTTTTTAGTTTTTTTCTCAGAAGTCGTCTTTTTTAGATGATTCTCCTTGAATTTTTTTCTAAGTGATCCATCTTGAAAAGTGAAGCCCTTGACACAGTATTCCAGCTGATATTTTACTATTGCTATGTAGAGTAAAATAATTATTTTGTATAATTTACATACTACATTGCCATAAGTATATCCCAAAATGAAATTTGCAGTAGTTCCCAAAAGCACTCCTTCACCTTTAACATATCCGACAACAACACTATAGCCTTTTATCTTAAACTCCTTATTGGTTATTCCTCAATCTTTTATTTCCAGGGCTACACAGTCCTACATAATGTCATACGTAGATTTTTAATTTTTATTCTATTTAAATTTCATTTATTTTATTTAAATGAGTCCACACATAATGGAAACAAAATTATTAAAGATAACTGGAAAATTAACAGATGGGATGAGATCTCTCTTATGGATTTTAATATGATTAATTTTTTAGCTTAGTGCTCTTCACCACTAAAGACAATAACTATAGTTGTTACCTGTCAATCACTGGATCATGAAAGTGATCTTAAAATTACTTTCATCTGGTTTATTCAAAGTAAAGTACTGAAACACCATTCTCAAAACAAAAAAGTAAACAAAGAAGCATTTGACGACATCTACATATTCCGTTTGGTTTATTTGATGCTTTTTCCTGTTTTAGTAACACAATGGCTAAGATACTTGCACGTTTTCATACAATAGGTGATCCTCCTGGAAGGCTATATACTGCAGTGATATTCATTATTTTCAAAACTGTCATGTTTGGTTATCAGCTATTGTAAAATCATTATAAAAATTCAACAGATAAGACTGAAAATACATTTTTATTTAGCATTCTTTCCACTCTTGCTTGAGGGGTTTATCAACACTTCTAGAATCTTCCTATACATTTGAATGCTACCTGAAAAAGATTTTATTTCTGGAGTACAATTACAGACTTGTACTTTATATCAAATACTTCATTAGCAGATTAGACAGATCTTTCACTGGTTTTCTGGAAGACTGTGAGCAAGCGACAAAATATGAAGTTAGAACAGCAATTGGTTTATTTATAATTTTTTTCACTTTTACAATTAACTATCTGTCTTGAACTATATTATTATTTTTAGATTTTTTGAAAAAGCAACTAACTTGAAGAAATACTGGGGTTTTCTTGGTGCTATCACTACTGTTGTAATATACACAATACATACCTTTTTCCTCACTTTTGATCTTTATTTTCAAGCTGGGACTCAGCTCCAAACACCACTCTGTAGAAATTAATCTAGCTTTCCTCATCACTGTTATAGAAGCATCAATGTAATTTGACTCTAACAAGTATCTTTATCTCAAATGTGATGGCTAAAAGAAAAGAAAGACTAACTAGCTGCTGTTCTCATATACATGCCAGTAAATATTGTGAACTGAACATCACAGAGTGGTCCTAGAACTAGATTGGAAAGTTGCAAGAGGAACATCAAAGACAGTGCATCAAAGACCAGGAATAACAGGAGGAAAAAAGTAAAAGAGCTGTAACTTTTGTATCAGTGAGGCAAATACCAAAAGAGTGTATTTGGCTAGAGCAAATGGATTTTAGCAGAAGTAAAAAAATACAGAAATAATTTCTCTACCCTCTCTAGAATATTTGTAGTGCTATTGAAATTTTTATTACATCAAATGACTTGTGCAACCTATCAAGTAGAAGGCTAAAAAATTACTTTGTTACGTTTAACACCATCTTACTTGGATAAAGTGCTGCATCCAGAAAAGGTCTTTTTAATGGCAAAAAATATAAAGGTAGCAATGATGAAAACTGAAGAGAAGCAGATTCTATCTCGAAGTAAAAGTTCCCATTTTAAAAGATTTTAACAGAAGTGAAAGGAGATAATTAACTTCTGTAAAGTCTCAGGGAAATGGTGCATTTTTAAATCCACTAACACCTTCAAACAAGAATGAGTATTTTCTGAAAAAGTGCTGCAACCAAATATGAATTATACTTTAGTAAAAAAAATTTTGTTGACTGAAATTTGAGTGTTTAGGACACACAGAAGATGAGGCTTGATTATTTAATTGTTCCTTCTGAATTTAATAGGTAGGAATCATAATTATAGAAAGAAAACACTTGACAGTTTATCTTCCACACATAAATAAATGAATACAAAAAACAACAATTAAAATGCTAAATTAAGATTATTGTTTCATCAGAAAAGAGAGAATTAAACATGATTGCTCCTAAAAATCAAGACAATGCATGCTTGCCACGTCAACAACTCCATTTCTCATCTCTTCGTTCAGTAACTATCATTTATACAACCACTACTTTATGATCTCATCCTATATGTTAACCTGTTACCTAATCTATCAGCTTTTACTCTTAAATTAATTTTATCTTAGAATATAGGATAACGTAAAATGTATTTCTCCACTGAAGTCGATCTCCTTTCACCCAAGACTGTATCGATTTTCTCTTCTGATTGTAATTCTCAGATTTTTAGTAAGAACATGTCATGGTTTATCCCTAGCCAGACACCAAGCACCACACAGCCACTCACTCCCCCACCAGGAGGACTGGGGAGACAACCAGATGGGTGAAAATGAGAAAACTTGTGGGTTGAGATAAATGCAGTTTAATAGGGAAAGAAAAAGCCTTACACACAAACAAAGCAAAAAAGAAATTAATTCACTTCTTCCCACTGGCAGGTGGGTGTTCAGCCTTCTCCAGGAGAATAGGGCCCCATCACGCATAACATGCAACCCCATCACTGCAAACGTCACCCCTCCCCTTTTATATACTGAGCATGATGTCATATGGTCTGGAACATCCCTCTGGCCAGTCTGGGTCACCTGTCCTGGCTGTGCCTCCTCACAGCCTCACATGCAACCCCCAACTTCCTTGCCAGCGTGGAAGTACAAAAAGCAGTAAAGGCCTTGGCTCTGTGTAAGCCCTGACCAGCAATAACAAAAAACATCTCTATATTATTCACCCTGTGTTCAGCACAAATCCAAAACATAAACCCATACTATCCGCTGTGAAGAAAATTAACTCTACCCCAGCCAAAACCAGCACAGAAAGCAACCCTGAAGTTCAATTCCTTCTTCAGCTCAGAGACAGACAAAAAGTTCCATCTCTGTTTTAAAAATATTTGTTTTAAATTCCTTTTCCTGTCAAGATATTCAAAATACTTAACAATAGTCTCATTATTTCCTACCTTCACTGCTGTACTGTTGCTTTGATGCCACTTGTATACTGATTGTCTTTTAAGAGGTGTGTCATCCTGTTGCTCATCTCATCCCTGTGGGTTACAACTTGATCACAGTACTCCTGTCTCCACATCTCTGTCTCTGTTTTACTACATCAAATCAAAGTCCCCCTCTCGTCCCTCAACATTCTTCCTTGTTCTTTAAACTGACTCTCCTAGGAAAAACAGCTATTTCCTTCCCCCTTTGCTCTGCAATGACAGCCACTTTTCATCTACCGTTCTGCTGATCCTTCAAGCATCTCTGCATTCCCTTTCATACTATGCTTTGCACATGGGAAAACCTTGTAAAGTTGTCTTAATTTTATCTTTCACTCCTTCCTTGAAGATCGCTTCAGTTGTAATGCCTACAAATCATTCCCATATGGCACTTATTTAGCAACTAATAACTTGTGATTTCTGCCCATTCTGTTCATTATACTATTATCTCATCTTCTTAAACCAACACTGTTCTGTTTGTCTGCTTTATCTTTCTCTGGCCTCTTGCCTGACACATGTAATGTGTACTTTACATAAGAAGAATCAGCTCTGTCTTCTGAAACACCCAGGTAGTGCTTTTTAAGACTGACCCCTTTGGTTACTGGATGTCCTACTTTCTCTTGTAGTTAAAGTGAAAAGCAAAATAAACACTACTACCTCTCAAAAAAATTGAAGTGGGTAGCTTAGATCCTTGAAGAACTAGAAATATAGGATAGTTACCTTATTTATTTATCATGGGTTTTTAAGGCTACTTGGTACTGAAATGACGCATAAATAATTTTTATGAATATTTAGTCCTTAGAAGGGCACCACAGAGGTTATTTTGCTGTTCAAAAAAGTAAAACTGTGGTTTTATATTGGAAAATTTTAGTTAGTTTTTCCATAATAAACAATGCTTTATTATGGGTTCAACTTACAACTCTGCTGTGTACTGGGGGATGTGATCAGGAATTTTGTTGAGTTTCTGATTGGAGCAGTCCACTGTGGTTCCTTCACAGCGACATTTCTCAGGGCAAGCCAAATCTGCAAAGCAGTCTCCACTTAATTTGGATCTGTAATCCTCAGTGCCTGTAGAAGATTCAAGTCAAAACACAGATATTAAGTCAATAAAGTATATGATTTACTGCTTGTGAGAAGGTTGAAAAGATTTCTGCAATGCAGATAACGGTGGGCAACTTGGGAAATGCATGATAAACTTTGTGATACTGAACAGACACAAGGGCTTCAAGAGAGGGTTAAAAATAGGGACTTTAGATATGCTGGAAAAAGAAACTGAGACCAACTTCACGTAACGGGATAACAATAACTTGAGCTTTTCACAGCTGTACTTTCTGCTGATTATGTTGTCAGCCAATCTAGCCTTGTTTATAGCTAATCACACAAATGCCAGTGATTCTTTTAGAATTTATTTTCTTTCTCTGTATCAAGAATAAATAGATCCTGAATGCCACCTTTTCTCTTTCTCTGGTTACAAATTTGTATTGTTGACTGGACTTCATTAACCTCTGTGATTTTTTTTTTAATAGTCCTGATACTCCACATCAACTCAACACAAAAGATTGAAAGCCCTGTTTTCAGCTTTAATTTAAAAAATGTGTGATCCTGACTTAAGCCTCAGCAGCTTGCCATGCTGTAGAAAGCTGCGTGACGTTCCATGGTGCTTGACAGAACCATGTTTTACTCATACCTCACAACCACATGGTTAGATCAAGCACAACAGAAAATCTCGCTACATTATCAAAACTGCATCCATTAGGCCAAGGATAAGAGGAAGGGAAAAGAGGAAGGAGTAGGTATAAGTTACAGAAGCATTTGAAGTTTAATACTTGCTTACATGGCATGGCATTCTTATTACTGAATGTCCAGTGCCACAGTAACAGTATCACTGTCACAGATTAAATAAAAATACCAAAAAAAAAAAAGGACCACATTGAAAGTTTCCTCCACCATTTCCCAGAGTCACTCAAAGAAAACATCCTAAACATATCAGGAAAAAACATCCAGTAAGGAACTGAGAGTGGGTGACAAAGAAAACAAAGAGAAGTTGAAAGGACCTGTGGGTTCTTCTTGGACAAAGGTGAAAAGACTGAGACTAGCAGAAGGTGCATCAGGGCTGGGAGGTACACTGTGATTTAGCTCAGACACTGAACTTTACTTACAGCCAAAATGGTGAACTCCTGCAAAAGTAAAGATAGCCAAGAAGGAAAGAAAGACAGAGTAATCCCAATTAAGACAAAAACATGAACTAAGCTCTCATGTTCTCTATTCAATTTTAGTTTGACTAGAAGAAAATACTAAGGGGTATGGTCTTCAGCAGAGAGAAAAAATAATTAATTTCAGTAGCATTTAAAAATGAAGATAAGATTGAGGTTTATTACAGATTTTATATAGGATGATGATGATGATGCCTCCCATGAATTATTCTTCAGTATTTTGAATGCATTCTTTAAAAGCTGCTCCTTTAACATATATACATGCTATGCCACTTAAATCCTTACTAAACCAAACAAACATAGGAGAAACAGATTACTTAGGGGAGGAAAAAACCCCACCAACAGTCATCACATATTATGATTTCTAGCACTTGTAACTCTCGTAGCAATACACATGATAAAACTAACATAGAGTATTTCTATGAGCTAGCAGATAAATGATATTTTTTCAAACAAATGATTTAATACTTCTATAACCTTTATTCTTCCAAATGACTATAACAAAGTTCTACTAAGACTTCATAGTGTCTGCAAAGAGAGATCTCTCAATGAAATATTAAAAAAAAATTTAAAATATTTAAGTTTTTTAAGAAACGCTAAGATTATTTGATACTATTTATTTAAATATAGTGTTTCTAGCACTTTGAAATACCCAGTAAACAAGGCTACAAAATACGATTTTTTTCTTCCTGCACCCAGGGTGCATGACTGTTAGCAGTTTGAAGCTAACAACAAAAATATTTAGGGATAAGGCCTTCAACAACTAAAATACTTTTAGGCAGCATCTTCCTGATAACCTGACTGAAAGAGGAAGCACAAAAGCTGTATTTCAAGAAGCACTTTTGGATTAATTTAATTCTTTTTCTTCCTTTTTTTTTTCCTCCAGGAATAGCATATCTTAAAGGGTATGTAAACAAACCTAAATGGCACGTGTGGCCATAATATAAACAGGATGCGAAGACATTTGCTGGCAAGAAAACACTTCTAATGCACAGACAAAAGTTGTGCTGGCAAGGTTGAGTAGAAGTCACTCTGTGGCAGGAATACAGCTGTTCTACTCATTAAAGAATTGAGTGGTACTACAGGTTTGAGAAATTGAATCCCCCTGTTTTATGCTGCTTTAAAACACATTTTTGCGGCTGCCAGTGCTGACAAATTGCTGCCTTATTTTGCATTTCATTTTGTCTTTTCTTCATATTCAAACCAACATATTAGTATAAGGGCATGAAGAACTTCACATGTTTGCTGTAAATTCAAGTGATACATCACACAGCATTTGTTAAAACATACCAGCTAAAGAGGTAACAACTAAGATGACTGCAGAATAACCATATACCTGTAGTACTTGAAAGAACAAGTGCACCGGTGTCATAATCAATTATTGTAGATATCTTTCTAGATCTTAAACTATGGTAGAAAACCCTGATTGAAAATCACATCCTGTAATTCATCAATAGATGTGTTATTCCCTTGTTTATTTTGTCAATCATTTATAATCTTTTATGAATATAACATAAGTGATTTTTTTTTTCTATTAAGAAATCAGTGCACACACTGACAAGCAAGGTAAAATAAAGAAAGATACATATTTCAAAGAGCTAGGGCCAACATCAGTAAATCTTTGGCAAAAATATCATAGACTTATTGTAGCTTAAAGCAATGTGTAAATTACTGTTTCATCCCAACTCTAAAGTTGTATATTCTTTAATGGAAGCATTTCTGATTCACTCTATGCATGTGACCACAGAATGCATCTAATTAAGAATATCAGCTTTCTTTTCCAAGCATTCCACTATGATTTCCTAAACACGAGGAGGTGAGCAAGCAGTAGCTGCAGCCAGTGTAGAGCATGAAAGCAAGGCAAGAAAATGTTAATTTGTAAAATGTTTGGGTTTTTAAAGTTGTGCTAGCTCTTTGATGGCAGCATGGTTTCCTGTGTTTAAAAGCAGCTCAGGAGCTACATTTTAAAAACAGTAGCGGCAGAAAGGCAAGGTACAAGGTAAGTAAAGGTATCAATTAAAACATGAACTAGCAGGTGCAATCTTCTAAATAATTCAAGTATAGGTACAATTTTGGTAGGTTGTGTGCAAATCTGTGAGACAAAAAAGGTAAATGGAGCTGCATGCTAAGCTCTTATATTCAGAAAACAGAACTACTAGTATTCTACAAAGGAAAACTATGTGTAGCTACAGGTATTGACTAATGTTAATACACATGCATCAGTTTCCTAAAAGCTATAACAAACTTTGCTTTTAGGGGGAAAGGGAGAGAATATCTGCAGTTAGTCAATCTTCCTGCAGAACCAAACCTACCTGGAATGAAATACTGTTCTTTAGCTAAATAAAGAGAAAAAAAAAATAGAAGATGCACCTGAATGTCAGCAAGCAAAGAATGAGTTTTATTAGATTAAGTATGGACTGCAGTTAACTACAGATAATTAAGTGAAAAAAGGTGTATTCACAATGAGAACTGATAAATAACAAAGTGTGAATAGTCATAAATGTATCCGGAACATGGATAACAAACAGTTTTCATCTGGTATTTGCACTTGAGACTGAATAAATTGTAGAATGTGAAATGCACCTGGAACAGCTGGATACCACATGACAAAAGTTAGGATTTAAAGAAAAGTAAGTAGGAAATGGAATAAGATTAGAAAAAGAAAACAGTAAATTTCAGTATGAGGCAAGCTCCCTGTATAAAATGAATATGTCATGTTTCCGTATTTAGCTTAGGAATTTTTAGATCTTTCGCATATTCCAGAGGCTTGTGGAAATTTTACAAAATGATTTATGTTGGTGATACTTGTAGTAAATAACTTTAGCATTTCATTCTGAAGTTTTAAATATTGCATTTATTTTGTTAGATTTAATGCTACTCAGGAATAGTGCCAAATGTGTTAACTACAGTAATGTTCCGTGATCCAATAGTCTATGACTTCCATGATTTCCCTCCCTTCAGTCAAAGAACTAAAAAAGATTCTGCAATGTTTAATAATTCCATAGAGAGCCAGCTGGCTTCATTGGAACTTATATAACCACCTTTTTTTTTTTTGCCAATAAAGGAAAAATAGCAGCTGAACTAAGAAAATTACCTGAGCAGCGGAATTTCTTGCTTTTGATCTGGCCGATCCTTTTGTTTGCCAGACGGCGGGGGCTGGTGCAACGGGCACCGCTGGTCTCAATGGGGTTTGTATGAAGATAATCCGCCAGCCACTTCAGATGGCAGTCACAGATAAATGGGTTCTGAGCCAAATGCCTTTCATGAAGAAAAAACCAATAATTTCACTCATTATTTCCCTTTGGTCTTAGAAGTATCCAATGCTTTTACTGAATTTTATATGAAGTTATACTAAAGACAACCACAATCAAGAGCATACATACAAGGTCTGAATCGCACGTAGGGGTGAGAAGGTGCCTTTTGCAATGGTCTGAAGCTTGTTGTCATACAAAGAAAGCAGATTCAAGTTGTGCAGATCTTGAAATGCATCAACTCGCAGGCAATTGATCTTGTTGGCATTCAATAATCTGTTTAATGGAAGACAATTATAAAATTGAAAGAACTCACTCCATGTCGCAGCTTCAGCATTTTTCACAGATAAGTCTTTCTGCACCTTTGTAACCAGAACGGGAGATGTAGTAAGAAATAATAATTGACAGTGACATAAGGCACTTCAGTGAATTGAAATGTCTTATTTAACTGATATGTATTCCTATATATTTGCACCTTGGAGTTGAAATGTGTATATTTATTCAGCTAAAATCACATTTCTTGTATGTACTGGAAGAATGTGTGTGTGTGTGGTATTTGTGCAAAGAAACAAGCCTAAAAAATCAAGTATATGTAAGGAAAACTAGTTCCTTTTGCCAAACAAATAAACAAACAAAAAAGGAACTGAACACTGTGTTCATGAGCTGGAAGAGATGTGCAGTGGCACTTTTAATTATATATTACTAATCAGCATGCTGCCGCATTAACAGAGTTGTAGTAAAAACTGGTGGTATGGAATATATCCAAATCTGTCTTGGATCCTTTTTCCTCTCCATCTTCAAAGGGAACCTTTTCTTCCTTGTACCTCCCAGACTTTTAATGATAAAATAAACAAGCCAATCTAAACCAACTCCTTTTGAAGAGAAAAAAAAAAGTCATTCAACCCCATGCGTTTTTATAACCAAATATTTTTGACTTTTTTCTATTTCGAGCCAGAAATGGTGGATTTGAACCCCAATGCTCTGAAAAGAAGTTTCGCCACAATGTAGAAATTTACTTGGACTGAAATGTACTGTCTATACAATGTATATTATGCTATGGGCATTTTTTTAATAGAGAATAGACAGCACTTTGGAAAGGTCTCTTCCCCCCTCTTTTTTTTAACCAAATCAGAAGTATATAACTAAAACATCTTTAAAGGAAAACAGGAAAGCATACCCCCCCCGTCCACTACAATGCTACTTTGTGACTAAAATAAATCAAAATGCAAACCTCTAGGTGGTGCTAGAACTTGCATATTTTTAATATCTATTTTCTGTTTTGCCATCTTCAATTTGTTGTTAATAACAGACATTTTGCCAAACACTGCACTGTGAAGTCTGGGCATTAAATAATTCTAAACAAGTGGGAAGAAGTTTTAAATTCTTTAAGTATACTCTTTAACTCAACAAGTTAGTTTGTCTGGGACAAGTTCTTCCAAAAACACTACTGTTGTTTTACAATCTATTGCACAAATTTCTTTTACACAGTACAACTACCACACAGCCTCTTCTGCTAATTATTGACAATATTTGACAAACACATCACCATGACATTCTTTATTCCATTATTAAATGTAAAGAGCAATTGTTTATAAGATTACACATGGAAATTTCCAAAGTGCTAAAGGAAACAGCAGCTGGAGTTCAAAGTCAAAGACATGTACAGAGTGAGAAAACATTAAGTCATCAATGAAACTGTGGTGTAATGCTGTTCTTCATGGGTACAACTAGAAATACAATTACATAGCATTTCTACTACCTATTTTCTCTTTATAAAACACACAAATATTCCTTCTGTGGTTCCCACACATCTTTATACATGCTATTTGTTCTTTACAAGGCAAGACAGTATCGTATCTTAAGCGTTTTATCCTTAGAAGTTCCACACGAGAATAATTTAATTTTAACCATTTTAGGCTGAGACATTAACTGATATGATCACATTTGTGGGAAAATGGCAAGCTGGCCTACAACAGTCTTGACTCCTTTGGCTTTAACATAATTTGGTTTACTATACTTTGATCTTACATATAGGATTTCCTGCCAGTTCTTCTTCAGGTATAAATCTCTTATCACGTTTACCTTTTGAATGATCCCAAAATAGAGTAAATATTAAAAAAAAAATACTCACAGCAACTGCAGAGAAAATAGTCCTTCAAACAGGCCCTTTGGAAGTTCTGTAATTTTATTGCCATAGAGGACTCTGTACCAGGAAATAAAGCAAACAAAGCCACCATTATGAAAGGCATATGCTATGGGATTTTGACTTTAAGAATAAAGTAATTTCCATTTTCCTGAAAGGATGTTAATGGCAACCACTTGATACTTGCAATATCCTTGTGGTCCTGTGAGGCAGCAAGATCACACATTTTCCCAAAAGGTGTAGAACCCAAAGGGCTCTCTGCAGAATCAGCACCTCGCTGCTTACAGCATTCCCAAGGGACCTTGGTAAGTGGATTTGCTGTTTGCAAGAACAACTAACTGAGGAATTAAAGACATGTTTGGTTTTGTTCGGCTCTATGCCATATTATAAATGACATACTTATAAAAACTCTATATATTACTAGTGTCAAGCTGTGACAATATTCAACTATCACTAATGTTCTGAAATGATTTTTACAACTTTCAGAGTTGATTGAATTAATAGGAAAATTTTGCAGGGAGCCAAAAAGCCAAAATAATTTCACTATAGGAATAAGGGGAAATTTCCTTCTGTTTACAGGTCAAAGAGATACCTACAGTGAATTGAGTGAACGTAAGCCCTGGAAAGCATCTGGAGCTGCTTCAGAGATCTGATTATTGCTCAGGTCACTGAAAAAATGAAATTTGATTCAATTAATTCAAGCTATTTTCAAGATAGCAAACATTAAGATAATATGTAATTAGAATTAAGAATGGATGGGAGAGAGAAATTAAAATATTTACATGAGACACTGCAAAAGAATTTTAATATAAAACCACTAAAATTGCCAGTACACTGAAACAAAATGCATGGCTGAAAACAGACCTTTCAAATGCTTGAAAAAATGCTTTTCCTAGTTGTTTAAGTACATTTTATAAAGAATTCTCTGCTTGCTACGGCCACAGGACTATACAGCCTCAAAAATAATCTGTAATTTTCCTCATTATTTATTTTTTTAATAGAATTTTCACTGCAGTAGTATATTGCTTCTATGCAGAACCATATTAAACAATTTCAATGTTTGGTAAAACCCCAATTATTATTAATATGACAAATATATTCTTAATAATCAGGCTACCATATCAGTTAACCTTCTAGCAGTCAAACTTTCTTAAGTGCTCACACATTGACTGCATTTCCCCTGTACCAACTTCACTTGTTTTTTATCTTTTTATATAGCTATATATATGTATATGCATGTATACATATATGTGAAAATAAAAACTTAAATTTAAATCATTTGGTACGTACATTCTTCGAAGCTTTTTATAGGGGGAGAAAGCTCCAGGAGGTATGACCTTGATTGAATTTTGTTCTAACCGTCTGCAAAAGAATAGCAGTAGTGTAAAAATACAAAATCCAAGCCAAACAGGAATCTAAAGTCACAAGAAACTAGAAGGGATAGACTTCATTAAAGAAGGCTACTTTTGCTTTCTTTTTCAGTATAATATTTCAGTATAATAACAGTATAATATTTCATTCATAACAAAAAAAAAAGAGTCAAACCTTTTAATCTATAGAAAGTAATGTAAATTAGCACCCAATCTTGATTTTGTATCTAAAGAAAACTTATTTTCATAGCACACAAGATTTTTCTAAAAATTAAGATAGAACTGTAATTAAAAATGTCAAAATTGACTTGGTGGCAAGTGACTCCCAATGTATTATGCACACATAGCAATTTTCATAGTCAGTTTTATTTATAAATGCTTAAAGACCTCAACGAGATAACTGAAATATGCAAACCATTGGAAAGGGGAGACAAATGTTCCTACAGAATAAACAGCATACATTTCTGCCTGCAGTAAGGCAAATGCCATATTTTTAAATATGTACATATAATTTCTTTAGATATAGTATATAAAACATTTTCTTTAAAATGTACTACTAAGATTGCACAGCCACACTTCTAACTTCTTTAAACAAGTATTTTAATTTAAAGTTGGTGTTAGTGTTAATGGTCACGCTTGCTTTGAATGTACAGCTACTATGACTGAAACTTCTCATACTGCAAGTGTGAGTTTGCTGATGGAAACAGTTTTCCAAGAAGTTTTTCAACATGCAGAGCTTTGCATATTGGAAATCTACGCTGATACAGACCTATGGACCACATGCCAATAAGTCAAAAGAGATTCAGGAATAAGCACATTTCAAATAGAAGCTACTTCTTTACACACCATAGTGTATCATGATTTTGTCAGTGCAGAAATTTCTGTTATGTAGACATAAGGTAAAAAACTATTATACTAAAAAGTACAACAGTAAAAGGCCGGATTATTCAAACTACATATCATGCTTATCTAATAAGCTTTCTATTTTCCCCTTTCATGCACTCATACTATGATCTATGTACATACAATGCCAAAAATCTATTTAAAAAAATGAACCAAAAATCTCTAAATTTACTGCACTATTTTAAATTACAAAGAACATTGACTCAGAATCTAAGGTGAAAGAGCCTTTTTAAATCTAGATGAAGGAAAATTGGCCTATTTTTTTCTTTTTACCTTTGTCCTATTAACTGTCTTCTATCTCACTTTTGTACTGATAGAAACATACTAGTCTGTATGTGCAGTGTAACTAATAAGTTCATATACTTCAAGTAAATTTTCCAAGAAAATATTCTAACAAAAATTGTTTCTTTTTGTAAAGTTTCTCAAGAGATCATGATATAAAACTGAAGGTTTTTTTGCTGCTTTCATGAAGTCTTGTTCAGATAGAGATACTTATATATTTAATACTAAAAATCTCTTTAGTCTAATCATGCTTTACTTTAGCAGAATTTGCTGTTAAACAGATTATAAAGAAGCCAAGAAAAAACCCCCAAAGCTCCAGAAAAATCGTTCTTACACACAGAAAATCTCACTTCATCAGAGCTGTTTTACACAGGGTTCTTTTTTTTAAAAGCTACTTAACTAGGAAAACGTTGCCACCTTGCTATATATTTCAGGTATAATTTAAACACTGAAGTGAATCCCATGATACTCTTTCATACTCTTCCTTTGTCTCAGCTGAGCCTTTTGGACCCATGAAACACATTTTGCACCAGACCAGGAGTGCTGACCAGGCTACAAAGCAGGAAAGTTGCTGGTCTCTGGTAAACCTGGGTAGATGCAGAAGGCAAACATCAGAATAAGTAAAAACTTGCTGAAGTTAACAAGCTAGGTCAAACCCAAGTATTTTCTGTTCTTACACTACAATTTTAGCTTAGCTTTCCCAGGAAATAAAGATTATGCATGCCTATCATCTAGATAAGTTTTCTATTCAGGTGGCTAAATCAAAGAGAGGTAAAACCTCCAGATAATAAAACTTTCTCATTTTAGCAATTGGAAGGAGTTGAGAAACCAAATCAACCCAGCCCTGAAGAGCATGACTGCCTACCATCCATTCCTGTTACACACTCTATTTGGCAGCAATCAACTGCCTAACCACCAGGGATAGCCTGACCAGACATTTATCAGATGTGGAGCTTTGAAAACCAGCCAAAGACTTGCACAGGAAAACTCACAGGGTGTAACCAGAGGACTGGAAAGGGGATGGTGGGTGGTGAAAAGGACAGGGAAGGATTAAGCCATATTACAGAGAAGGACTTGGGTTGCTGGAGACTGGGGGAATATGCCTCTGGGTATATGGGAAAGAGAGATATTGCAGTAGCAATGCTCCCACGTGAGGCTATCACAAGTGTCATTTATAAATTCTGCTTATCAGTCCATGATGTAGATATTTGTAATCTGGTGCTGGAGGGGCTCCAGTCTACATTCACATATCTTTAAATCTATAATTATCTTAACTACATACAATAAGACATGTAATGCAAGGTCTAGCACTAAATTAAGACACAAAGTATTTTCCAGTTTACTCTGCTAATTAAAAATATATATTAATTCTATAAACTGAAGTACCTAAGTACATTACAGGATACATGTAGGCAGCTTTTATGAGAAGATGGAATAGCAGATTTAATTTACTGCCGTCCAATTTTTCTACAAATTACGTGAGTCCAAAATGTGAAGAAGTCCTGCTACAGTGTACTTCTGCAAGCTAATTTTCTAGCAGTTCTAGTAGAGCAAGCTACCAATTCATTGGTGGATATGAAAATGAACTTCATGTCAACTTTACCTAACATTTCCTTTCAGTAAGAAATTTATAGTCTAATAGATAGACTGGGATAAATTGCACTGCAGTTCTGGGATAAATTTACAAGCTCTTCTGGATAAAGGATTTGTTATAATAGGATCATCTAAATATGTCTTTTTTTAACTCACACCAAAGCGAGTTACATGCTGAAACACATCACATTTTAGAAAATGAGATTAGCATAAGAAAGGAAAAATAAGATTATATAAATACAGAAGAAAAATCTTTTATCCACTTTGTCTGTAAAGAAAGTAAATCAAATTCACATTTTCAAGCTTTATTATCCTCTAATCTTCTGCTTTATCTTCATAGAATCAGCTAAATTTCACAGAGTGCAAATTTGCATCCACTATTCCAGAGAAAATCTAATTAGATATATTCCAGCGTCATAAAGTACAGATAGACTAATATCTAAAGGAAATTTGCATTCCGCTGATAAAACTCATAGTAATTAAAAACTCCTTTATATTAATGCTTCATATTAAATGACACATTTTTAATTCTGGAATAGGATGGTTTGCTGTTATCTATTGCCAAAAAAGTCAGTTATTAAGTGCTTGCAAATGACAGGGCAAAAAGTACCATTATATCACCAAAGAACAAAAAGCTCGTGTCAGTATTTTTCCATGAAACTTGTATTACATCTTGTGCACAACATCTCCTTTCAAAGTCATCCCAGAAGTCATTCTTTCTTATAAATGCACATCTATGTATCATAAACAGTGCCTTGGTGGTTTCTTTTTCAAAAGTCACAGTCAATTTCAGTAGCATATTTAATAAGATAAGATAATGGAGGAAGACAGTTAAGTACATACTTCATCAAAGCTTGCAATGCCTCATGTACAAAAAGTTCTCTGCCCATCACCACACAAACGCTAATTAATGCTCTTAGTATTAAGTCTCCCGCTCCTTTTAGTGTTTCACTTCAAAGAAGTCTCGCATCGATACATAAGTGTTTTACTGTCTTTTAATGCTGCCAAACTTGTTGAAACCTTTTTTGAAGGCTATACCCTAATCTCTCCTATCTAGGAAATGTACTGTGAACATTTCTCATTCGAAATCTTTCCTCTCTGCTTATCACTGCAGACACTGTAATGTACAACCATTTACTATTCTAAGAAACAAAGGTGCTTCTGCAGTTGTGACTTCCAACCTAATCAAATCAAATCAAAGTAGGTCCCCAGCCAGCAGACAGATTCTTCCCACACGGTCCCCTGAGAGCCCTGTGACATGTAAATCACTTGACACTTTCCAGGAGGATGCTGTTCTCTACTATAAGCCTGCAACACACCATTACTGATTACTACTTCCGCACTTACAGAGACAGACAACATGCTTATTTATACTGACACTTTTAGACTAGCTTATTTTCCCACTATAAAAGTCATTTCTGTGAAAGACTGCTTCACCAGGAAAGAGGGTAGACTGGGAATTAAGAACACCCTGTTCTCTACAGAATTGTTTTTACTTTAAATCATGCAGATGGGGTACAAGTAGAGAATTCTCAGTAGAGAATGGTAAAAAAAACTTCACAGAGATGTTCTGCACCTAAATGCATGTAAACGGATCAGAGACATTAACAAATATTTTGTAATAATAAAATAAACCAAAACATATTGCTTAAAAAAACATGAATTTGAATATGAAGGAGTAAATAAGCTGTATACTTTATAATTAAGCAATTAGAACATAGTATCTTGATTAAGTAAATGTGGGCAATACAATAGTGGCTTTAGCAGTTAATTAATCTATCTTTTTAATTCCAGTATCTTTTAATTTACAAAAAGTCTTGCGAGAAGATCGCCAAGAAATCCCAAAAGAATTTTACTACAGAGAGAAAGTGTAAGCTGTGCAATGAGTCTGATGTATTGCACAGATGCTGATTATACATGGTAATAAAATTGACAGCTCTTCTTTGCATTTTCCCCATCTGCTTTTAAAATAAATGGCAAAAACAGCTGTCAAAAAACCAGAAAATAGATTTCAGTGATGGGATTGAGTGCAGCTCCTGAATCTGAAGAACTGCAATACACAGCCAACACATCTCTCATCATAAGCAACATCTGCCAGGCTTTGGGAGTTTTTTTGTTTGTTTTTAAAATAAGGAAACATTAATGGTTTCCCTTTGCTACAGGAATCCTCAAGTCTATTAGACAAAGTGCCTTTTTTCTCTCTCAACAACTGCACCTCCAGAGTGCTTAAATCCACTAAATGTTGCTCCTAACTTTAGCAGCAAAAGAATTCTGTTGAAATCTGTGATATCATCCATGGTTAACAAAACAAAAGATGTATTTTGAATGAATACATTACTTGCACTTCTTACTTTCAGGCTCTGATTGATAAATCTGGTTGACAGTTTCCTAAATATGTGCATATAAAGAATCACTGTCAATGTTGCCCTAAAGCCTGCCAAACTGTTAAAACCTAATTGTTCTATCAAATAATTCCTCATGGGATTGACTTTAAATGACAGATGACTCCTTAGTCTGCATTACATCATGAAAGTAACAAGAATTGCCATTCTAAAGCTATTAAACAATTCATTGCATTTACTCAGAAGTAAGTCTCAAACCTGCATTTGTTTAATTTTTCATTACAGAAAGGGCCATCTTGTGCTCTGAACCCTAGAGCACCATTAATGATGATAGGCTTTACATTCCTTCATTGTTACAGATTCAGGTTGTAGGCAAAATATACCACTTGTTAAAGAATTATTTGCTCAGTACTTTGGCTTCTGTCAGAGTGTGGCTCCAGTGCAATTAGCCTGAGTCACCTAGAGTCAAGTTAAAGTCTCTCTAATTAGAGTATTTTTTATGAGAGTTTTTATAGTACAAAACCTAGTCAAGTTGTTCAGAGTAAGTGTAATAAATTCACAAAAAAGATATAATCCTGCTACACTCTTGGCTTATCACAAATAGGGACTTGTCCACCTGTTCTAAATGAGCAGAAACA
The DNA here is from genome assembly GCF_003984885.1 of Neopelma chrysocephalum. Taxonomy (NCBI): domain Eukaryota; kingdom Metazoa; phylum Chordata; class Aves; order Passeriformes; family Pipridae; genus Neopelma; species Neopelma chrysocephalum. The sequence continues at coordinate 8,154,106 of NW_020897731.1, read as the reverse complement.
TTAGCTTGAGAATCCCCCCATTGTGTGAGACCAACACTGTGGCATGAGTGCTCACTACCTGTTAAACAATACACGGACTTACACCACGAATATGCCATAAAAATCAAAACATTTTAACTTAGAATACGTGGTTGGTTACTTCACCATGTATTTAGAAACGTATTGATGAAGAAAGCACTCGATAGATGACAAAACACAAAATAGTGAAAAATCAGCATCCATAGTTTCTTTTTGAACGACTTCACTAACATAATTGCTGAGGAAAAGTAATCAGCACTGAAGAGCCATATGTGAAAATAAAATCTAAGAGTAACAACACCTTTGGAGTGTGGCACAGCTGTCAGAGATCTATAAGGGTTTTTCTGGAAGAGTGAGATGGGCCTTCTCCAGCTTCCCTTCATCCTGTATAAAATATTCATTTATTCCATGCTTGAGTTATTTTCTTTCCCTTGGCAGCATCAGAGAGGTCCCTCAAGGTGCCTCTTCTACTTCAACACCCACCAGAAAGTTGCACAAAACCCCCAGAGCTGGAATGGTGTTCATTCTGGCCAGTACCTACTCACAGTGTCTGGAAACCAGCACTAGTTTCATCTGTTTCTTGTCCAGTTTTTGTGTTCTGTGCTTCTATGTCCTCTCGACTCTTGAAATTATCCTGTCTTCTGAATTTAATTAGTTTTCAAGATAGGACACGGGTATGAAAAAAGCCAAAGATGTGAACAATGGCAGCATGGAACACATGCTAATAAAGAACAGATTAGATGTTATACATACAAAAACATATTGACAACTCAAATAAAAGAAGTGGTTTGGTGTAGTTTTTGGTTTTTTTCTTTCTTTTTTTTTTTTTTTAAAGCATAAAACCACATGATTTACCAGTAATTTTCAGATTAGGAAGATATTCAAGTAAGAGCGTGACAAATCATTTCTCTTGTGTGTGTTAAGAAGGCAGGATTAGCTATCAAATTAGCAAAACCATCTACTTTTGACGCAGTCAAATGGAATATGTTTTAAGTTTTGCCTGAGAAATACTAAGGTAGGAATGCCAAAGATAATTTAAATGTAATTCAGTGAAATCTGCATTGGCAAATTAAATATGTTATGGTGAAGAAGTTAATACCTTAACAATTGACCTAATCTTGTTTCACATTTATTCAATATATTGCCTCAGGGATAATGCATTTTTCCTTATTCATGTCATTATTGTGTGTTTATATGTACATACTACAGGAAAGATATGAAGATTTAGCAAATTCCTACATTTTTTATAAATTGCACAAACCACTTTGTTATATATTGCAATGGACGTAATGCACCTTTTGCTAAGGAATAATGACCTTCCCAAGATCAAAGAAAAGTACAGCAAGACAACTATATTCAGATAATTGATGCCACAGATGAACAGTCTAAACTGAGTGTCACGTATGACAGGGAGTGCCAAATCACAAAACCTTTCAAGTAAAATTATGATACAATAAAAGGTATGTTTTCAAGCAAAGATTTTCAAAATTAATGGCCATATTTGCAGTATTTAACCAACTAAACAGGGCCAGGGACATTTCTTAAATTAGGTGTTGCAGAATGTGGAAAATCTCAGACAACAGTATATTGATGCTAAAATTTTAGTTTCATGTCAGCTATTTTTCACCAGATATTTTGTTTCATTAGGAATCTTTTTGGTCCTCCTCCATATTCTATGAATTCTATGAATTCTTTTGAACAAACTTCTAGGGAAAATATAAGCATGTAAGCAAAATATTATAATTAATAATAATGCATCTAAAAATCATGTACTATTCGGGACATAAACTTTTAGTCAAAACGTAAGAAAAAGCTCTAGATTTCACTAAAAAATCAGTATGCCTCCATAGTCCACTGGTAAAAATTCTGAATATAAAGTCCAATGTGTTAGTCAGGATTGATCTTAAGAGTAATAGTCTTACAAACTTTTGGGAAGGAAAGAAGATAAGAGAAGGTTTGAGGAAAAATACACATAAAGTATAGTTGAAGAGAAGCATATATAAGAAAAGTTAATTTTAAAAACGGGGCAACTATATGAAGTTGCTCAAAAGTCTGGAGTGTTCGTTTAAGAGCTGAGTAAAAAGTAGTCAGACCATATGCATTTGTCAAGGTGCATTTAGTTTCTTAAGTACTAATTAATGCACTTTATTTTAATCCAGCAATTATTGAAAATTCAAAACCGGACAGTTTTCTGGCTTCCTACTGACCAAAGTATATATCATTATACATAAGCAACTGAATGCTATAATAATTATTTTTTTAATCCATAAGTAGATATTAACTTTTCCCTTGACATCTGCATATGCTCTATATTTATTATAACAAGAATTAGGAAAAGATTTTGATAAATCAGAAAAATTTCAAAAAGTGCTATAAGAATAATTAAATGATTGTGAAAAATTTTATAGTGAGACCGAAGAGTTTTATCTATTTTGGGTAGCATTGTAAGATTAACATATATTTTCTCAAAAACAGCAGACACACTTATAGGGAATTCTTGCAAACTACTAAAAATCTTAGCAATAAACTGTAAATGACTACATATACATATGTATATATAGAAACCAACTTGGAAAAACTTTTCCAAAACTTTACTAGATGTGCAAGACTTCTGGCTAACGGCTTAACTGCTTAAGAGGTAAATGACATATATGAACTGACATTCTGAGTTAGTCCTAAGAAGACTGATGTTTTGATTTAAACTAAAAAGCAGAAACAAATGCAGACACTGGAAAACAATCATCAGTTTAATGTCTTGTAACTTACTGCATCCTCCCCACAGCATTCCTCATTTCTTTCAAGCTGTGAAGATGCAGGGTTTGCTCTCATTTCTGTCAGACTACTGGAGACAGCCAAATCATTCTTTGAGCTCTAAAAATAGAGAAATCTGCCTTATCTCTGATGTTTCAGAGTTTTTCTCCTATGTGAGTTTTCAATCTGGCTACAATAAATACACCTAAACCCTTTTCAAGTGACTTTTCTCTGTAAAAGGTCATCCTTAGAAGCATCTTTGCATCTCAATGTAAGCGTCTCTCTGTTCAATAGCTATTTACTTAAGGCTGTACTTTGGACTCTTAGGTAAGGATGAATTTTAAAAGACAACAGAAATGGTGAAACTGTACATATGCCAAGCTTCACTTTGAAAAGATGCAGACACAGAGCTCCCAGTTCTCAAATAAAATTCCTCATGTACGCAAAGCACTTCCCCAGTGTCTGCACTGTGATCAGGTCCCTTTATCTTGGTTAAGTCCATCTGTCAGAATCAGTTCTGTCAGATCTCATTTCCTCTCCCCTCTTTTTCTCTTCTTTTTCTCCTTTCTCTTCTTTCACCTTCTTTCCCTCCTGCCCCACTTCTCCTTTAATATAATCTGAGTGTTACTGTGAGAAGCAATCTCAGGAGCTTTTAATCCTGCTTAATATCACACGACTCACAAAGATGTAGTCGAGTGCTTGGCATAACACACAATCATTAATCAAGAGACTTATGAAAACAAAGTATAAGGAAGAATGAGATGGAGGAAGATGAAAACATGAAGAAAAGTAGTTAGAAAACAGGAGGGTAAGACAAGACAAGACTGAGGGAACAAATTAGGAAACTCGTGGGAAATGTAAAAAATGTTATCATGAAACAACCATACAGCTTCTAGTTTTGGCATTCAAACATTATAAAGCTTCATTCACAAGAAACAAAAATTTTATCCTGAAGGTCACAGTAATAAGAAGTCAGAGGCTTATAACTACACTGGATTGTGAAGGTGAGCTTTTAAAATCCCCGACTACTATATGGTTTCTCTCATTTCACACATTAGGTGGTTAAGAATCTTTTCTGCCCCTTACAAAGACTAGAATTACTTGTACAACTGTTTCTTAGTTAACAGCAGCAACCCTTAAGTCACCTTTCCTTGCAGGAAACTTTCTTCTTCCCCAACACGCCATTGTGTATTATTTTTTCTTCACTTTTGTTAAGATTAAAAACATTTAAAGGAAGGACTTAATTAAATGTGCACATTTTGCTAAGGAATAATGACCTTAAGTGATTCTATGATTCTATAATATTACAGTAAGGAATGAGGTATTAGAACCACTTTGACAGGCAGTTCAAGCCATGGAAGAGAAGAGAAAATCAGAAGAATGTAAGTGTAGCATTTTCACAAGGTAGTCCAGCTCATTAATGGCTTTTTGGCCTCTTTTGAAATAAGAGCCTGTCACTTACACCATTCTGAGAGAAGGTACCAGTACAATTAATAGAATTGCTGCTGGGCTGCTGTTTGTAAGGTTTCTCATAGGATGTTTGAACACATGCCAAAAAAGTCTCTATTCTAAGGGAACCAGAATTATTTCTGTTGATCATGCAAAGAATTTTCAGAAGGTGAATTCAAAATGAAACCAAGTGAAAAGAGATTAAAAGTGATGAAAAATTGAAATGTGGAAGGAATGCCTGCATAGAGACTGATAAATGCTATCACCATTAGAAAGGCTGTGCTTCCTAAAACCAACTACAGTAATAGTTTTGAACCTTAAGAATGACCTTTAATGTCTTTAATATATGAACTGCATGACAAAGGAGGACAGTACTAGGTGCATTAGGCCACTTAAGTTGGTTAAGCTCAAAAGACTGAACATGCCAATGAAAGGGTAACCCCTAAAATTACCATAAAAGGGGTGAGGTTTAAACAACAACTCTAAACCAACCAAATTATGATGTTTGAGATGAATGAATGAATAATGTATCATGCTTTGCTTAAGTCAATGAAAAAAGGCTAAAGTAAGGCATACTAAATAACAAAAGTTTGAAGATTATTCATATGTAACATTTATGGGCATTGTATTTTGCCTCAGAACGTTACAATAGAGACATTAAAGTAACAGGCCTATGGGAAATGCATTTAAGTTCCCAGAATGTTTCCTGCAGGTCACTTATGGTATGAAGCCTTTTCATTTGACTCAGAGGCAAAGGTGCACCTGTGCACCTTTTTAATTCTGTGCTTCCTGCAGAATTCCTAGGTGCACTAAAACTGGAAAAGTTTTGGTGCACAACCAAATATTTTCTTTCTCAAAATACATATGGAATATGAAGTATTTCTTTCTCAAATAATATCACATTGATCAGACAAACCCTGAAAAGAAAACTTTAGGTATTCTTATTTAGCTGTGTGTGAGTTTATTTAGATAACATAGTGGGGATTAATTTTGCAGAAAGGGTGTAACTGGTACAGATACAATTGTATCATAGAATAAGGATTAAGAACTACATTTACTGAGATGCTGAATACTTAATTTTGCTCCAAGCTTTATCACACAGAAGGGAAAAATAGAGGACACCACAGGCTTTATTCTCCTTCCATTTTCACTGGCAGCTACTTGGAGATAGGCAGTCCTGTTTCTGAAGGCATCTTCCCAAGAGGCACTTGGCAGACAATGCATGGCCTGCTAACTGACTTCACGCAATGGGAATTGCTGGTTTTAGCCAAGTAATTCTGCACCAATTGAGAAGTCAGATAGAGAGTGTGACAAAACCCTCTCTCTCAGCAACACCCTGACAGTCACCAGTAAATTAAACTACACTGGAATGAAACAGCATTTTGGCAACTGGCATCACAGAATGCCTGCTCATTCCTAAACCACTTCAGCTTCCAGTTCTAACTATTTTCTCAGCGGTTTAGGTTGTCCCACCAAACTCAGAGACAGGCTGCAGTGCAGTGCAAGTACATACTCTCCTTGCCAGCTTTGCTACAGAAGCAGTAGCCATCAGCAGAAGAGGCAGTTTCTAATGTCTTAAAACAGCATTCCAAGACAGTAAAGCTACCAAGGCAGCGTAAAGTCACAACATCAGCATTAGACTCTAAACAGAAAGCCTTTTCTTGTACTTTTCCCCAGAGAGCTAACTCAGAGCTTCAACATGCAAAATTTTACACAATTGAAACTGCCAGTGTTTAATACTTAAGAAATTCAATACTCCATTTAAAGGTTTTGGGTGGTTTTTTTCTTTTTTTGTTTGTTTGGTTGTTTTTTTACACATTATTTAGATACAAGTTAATTTATCAATCTCGCTGAGGAAAAAAAGGCATAAAATTGTCAACGTGGAACATACAGTTCAAACCTGCAGTTTAATTATATACATTAGAAGGACTGGGAATAGCAATAATATTAATACCACTTGGCTTTATGCAACATTGCCCCAGATGGACTGACAATGTAACAAATACAAAGTATTTCTGTGCAGAAACAGATCGGATGACATTTGTTTCAAAGAAAGTTTGTGTTGGGCAAAGAGAAAGAACTCTGTGCTTCATAGGGTACTGAGGAGTTGACTGAGATCACACTTTCCTTTGAGAGAAAGGATGGAAGAAATGGATAGGGAACATGGCAAAATATCACAAAACCATGAGCATATGTTGAAAGAAAACTTAAAAAAAAAGGTCAAGAAAAAAATAATGGGACTATGGACCTTCAAATAGTAAATGTGGTTTATATTCTTATTAAAAGTAACCTGCTATCCATATAAGAACAAATAATAAAGAGGTAGAAATGGATGGAAAAACAAAATCTCACAAAAATAAGATGTTGAATTTTAAACACATCTATAAAGGAGGGTGCACAAAGTTTAATGTCAGCCTCACAGGAGAACATTATTAATATGAAATACAATAAAGCAAAGACAAAAGGAAGGACAGATGTAAACACCAGAGGTTTTTGTTGACCATGAAGTTGGCTGAAGCATAACATGACAGGCTAGTAGTGCTTAGCACTGATTTCTGCAAATACAGCTCATAAAGAGGGGAGAGAGGGCAGAGAAACTTGTTCAGAGTAAGGGAATTTGAAAGCATTGTGGATTTTTCAAATGTCCTATCAGTGAAGTATGAAAATCAGATGACAATGTTCAATTGAAAACGCAGAAAAAGGTCAACAAATAAGGAAAAGTACTGAAAAGATTGGACAACATCCAGTGCAGGTAAAATAAAAAGTATCATGCCAATTTTCTTGCAGTGTGCACAAGAACCTGGTGATGGTAGTATTATAAAGATGAGTGAATAAATAAGAATTTGGCTGTTAAAGCCTGTACATCCTTCAGAAGACAACAGGGAGCCAGCACATTTCTCTTTTCCTCTCTCCCTGAGAACTGGGGAGCTCCTGCCAAAGCATGTGCTTAAAATGGCGACGAGGTAATAAAGCCATGTGTGTGGGAACTGTATAGCAGTGGTGGAAATACAGGGCTCACTATACCCTTCTGCCTTGTGTTCAGCAACTCCTGAGTATTCTTAACACTACCATGACAGCATGGTCTCATCTCTTCAAGTGTTTACTGTCAGTTACCATTTGGCATACTGACAACATTACTGCCTAAGGAATAAGTGAAAAAAAACTATTATTTTGTGGGATACAATAATTCTTTCCAATCTAATCTCAAGGGGTTGCTATAAGCAACAGTTGCAGAGTACTTCTTTAAAAATGAAGCTTTAAAACACTTTTTATTGTATGATAACAATACTGGAATGTCACAATCTTTCTGCATGTTGTAGTCAGTTAAAAGTAGAGAGGACTGAAGTCTTTCATAGAGCAGCTTTAAAAAGTGACATACAACCTGATTCAATGTTCAGAAATGCCTGTGGATGGTATAATAAGATTACATCTACAAACTTCTGGTTCCTGATAAAATCCTAACAGCTAAAAATACAGGCCTAGGACTCTGCATGGATAATTCAAGAAAAAACATGGTGCAATGTGTACTGGCAGTTACATAACATTATTAGGTTGCAAAAGGCAAATGAAAGAAAACTAAAATTCCATTAATAAAAACCTGATGGTTCACTACCATTTGGAATATTGTATTCAACTCTGGTCATTGCAAATCAAAAAAATTTAGAAAGCAATTCAGAGAAAGCGGAGGAGACTAATTAAGACATGGTAAGTTTTGGCATCCAAAAGATTGAATGGACTTGGAACAGCTGGTTTAGAGGAGAGATGACTGAGGGTGGCATGCAAAATAGAAGATGACAGGACAAATTATGAATGTGAATGCATTTTATTTCCCTCTACAAAGAGAGAGGAACATCAGTGAAACTTTAAAAGACTATTTTAAACTGGAAGATGTTGAGTGCAATTCCCTCCCCCCAGAATTTATTAACTTAATAGAACATGAAAATTTAGGACATTGTTGGGTTTAAAGCAGATTGGATATTTCAATTAAAACCTTTTTTTCCTGAAAGTTATGCAAATTTTCAAGATTCAGAGGAACCCCAACACACCTTGGGAGCAAAGGAAATACTTGTGCTATTGGTGTTTTATCTTTGAAGTCATATATTTCTGTTTCCAAAACATTCTTCAGGAACAACGGATGAGAGCCACTGGCCAGGGTGGAGTGCTGGTTTGATCCAGTCTCAGATTTCTCTCACTTCACTATTGGTAAAACCTTTTTCACTCTGTAAACCACTCATTTTCCAGCCTGTTCTCTGTCTCTCATTCTCTTTGATGCTAAGAACGTAAATACACCTGCCACCCATGAGAATTGTAAGAGAACTATAACTAATTATTTTATTCACAATAAAGCAATGAGTATAGCATAAAGCTTTCCCCATACAACCATAAAATATATTTACTTGTAAAAAATTCAATTCCTTTTCAACCTATTGACAAGAAAGCAAAAAAGATCCTGTGATTCTCATCAAATACTCATAAGATCCTCTATTCTAATTCTTCCACTCAGTTTATCCCTTGATTTCAGTGCATTTCTTGTGCCTTATTTTATTTCTTTCTTTTTCTGTACATTTCTCTCCTTACCTTCCACCCAACAAGAGAGTTTTATTCTCTCTATATGGTAAGTGCAGCCTACCTCTGGCTTGAATCATATTTTATATCAGTCTGTGTTACTCAAAATCTAAGTCAATCACTGAAGTTCAGTTTTTTCATCATACCAACATTCAGTGGTGTGCATCTGTTCGATACAAAATAATTACTAAAGTTCGGTTTTCTAACTTTATACTTTTTCTTACACCAGTTTTTAAATAAACATATGTTCAGGTCTTATGGCATGACTGGTGTTACTTAACTCAGCAAAATACTATGACCTGCAATTTATTTAGCCAGCACCTATGGACTACATACAATACAGAGAGATAACATAGTTTACACTAGATCACTGTAAACTATATGCACTGTACGTATTTATATGAGCACACATATATATCTACATTTCAATGGATTATGGATCTCAGAACACGAAAAGGCCTCGCTCTGGAATCTGAATGCTGCCTAGACTAGCAGGAAACATCAAGCCTCAGTCTGCAATCTCTTAAATGTTTAGCCAAATACTGAAGGGGCTGCTACATGGTTACTTTTACCCTCCAGGACAATAAACTGCTGAAGATCATAGCATTCCATGCCTAAAATTCAACAGAATTTCTTACATACATAAGAAAAGTATAGTAAACAAAAGTCAGTCTTCAGTGTCTGTAACCAGTGGTTAGCTCCAGTGGTTAGCAGCATATAGTGGGGACTCTTTGACACATACTCCCTACTTCTTTCTTGCAATATTTTTTTCTCCTTCTCTATGCACACAGATGCACATAAGCAAGTAAAAACGCCAGTATACAACTCAATAAATAGTGAGAACGGCCTTGTACAGCTTTCCCGGGCATTGTGCATGGATTTTATGAAAGAGTCACTTTATGTGCAAGCAGAGGAATTTTTCTGAGAGGGGTGAAAGGTAAAAGAAGTGTTTGTATTATACAGCTGAATTGGGTCAGGTAGAGTTAGCCAGGTCAGTCTTAACAGTAGTAATAATGAACTGACAGATGTGATGATTATTCACATCCTTAGAGGAAAACCACAGTAGTTCCAAACCCTGTTAAGTTCAAAAACAGGTCAGATATCAACAAGCCAATTAAAATCTCATTGTGAAGACCTGTTTTTAAACTTTCAAGAAAATCAGATCTATTTACAACAGGATGTATGTTCAGGAGATGTCTTCCCTTTCACTTCAGGCATCTGTTCCCCTCACCTCCCTTATCCGAAATTCTTACCATCACCTTATATCATCAAGGTGCTCACAAGCTTTTTATTCTGAAAACTTTACCAGGTTGCTGTCACAGCTAATTTCCTACTATTTCCGTAAAGGGAACTCCCAGTTTCCCTTCCAAAACACTGCTCTGCCATCCCCAGAAGAGAAAGATGCTCATGTTGCTTGGCCCCTGCCTGTCTTGTCAGCAAGCTCACCCCTTGCTTTTGTTGCTTCCCCGCACAGAAGACAACACAGCAGTAACTTTCCTTCTGTGCCCACACAACCTCTCAGCCACATTGCTTTGGAAGACAGAAGGCCCTATGGCACCCATGTTATGACTCTACAGTCAGGACATGATTGTAATTTTGTACATGTTTCTGCTGTATATGACATGTCAGGCAACCCTATCAGTGTGCAGGCTCTTCTATCCATAGGCAGGTGGTTAAAACAAAGACTATACCTTATTTTTGCTTCCTTATGCTTCTCTAATAGGAAGTCAGATGAATAAAGTGACTGAAGGTAAATGTCACAGTTTGAATCCACACAGCTGTTTGCTCACTCCCCCCAAAATGGGTTGGGAGAGAGAATCAGAAGGGTGAAAATAAGAAAACTTCTGGGCTGAGATAAAGACAGTTTAACAGGTAAAGCAAAAGCTGCATGCAAAAGCAAAGCAAGGAATTCATTCATCACTTCCCATGGGCAGGTGTTCAGCCACCTCCAGGAAAGCAGTACCCCATCACACTTAACAGTGACTTGGGAAGACAAACACCATCACTCTGAACATCTCTTCCTTCTTGCTTCTTCCCCTAGCTGTATGTGCTGAGCATAATGCCACATGGTATAGAATATCCTTTGGATGAGTTGGGGTCAGCTGTCCTGGCTGTGTCCCCTCACAACTCATTGTGCACCCCAGCCTACTTGCTGGTGGGGTGAGGTGAGGAGCAGAAAAGGCCTTGACTTTGTACAAGCAGCACTCAGCAGTAACGAAAACATCTCCAAATTATCAACACTGTCTTCAGCACAAATCCAAAACATAGCAACATACCAGCTACTATGAAGAAAACTCTACCCCAGCCAAAACCAGCACAGAAAGCAACCCTAAAAGCAATGGAGTTTATAATCTGCAGTGAAAAGCCACTCACTTGTAGAAAAGCAAGAATTCCCAAACTCATTTAAAGTGAACTCAGAATGCAGTTTTAACTATGAATTGTGAGTAGTACATACAAAAGTAACTCAGAAGATAACATAAAGGTCTTAAATGTTTTCAGAAACCTACATATTCCTTTTATATCTTAAGTTGAATGCGTATACCAAAATTCCTACCCTATATAATGCATGAATTTATACAAATAACAAAAATGAATACATAGGAAAAAACTATTTTCTGCAAGTTCATAGAAAAAAAGTCAGATTACACACATTTCAGTAATGGTTTCTGGAAGGTTCGTTGGGATCTCAGTAAGGCCTTTCCCACGACAGTCCACAATGTTGTTACTACAGGTGCATGCAGTAGGGCAGTGCAAGACACTGCAGGATGGAGCCATAAAGGACTGGTGACCTGCAAAGGAAAGCATTTTACATTTACTTGAGAAATCTAAGGTAGAACTTCTAAAATAAACATTGTAGCCTATCCATACTTTCAAACTGCATTAATTTAAATAAACAGTTAATAGTAACATTCAATACTGAGAGATGAAAGACAAATGCTCAACTACTGTGCTAACATTACATAATTTTTCAACTGCTTTAGCAACACCCATTCAAAATCGTTTCATTAAATAAGACTAAGTGTGATATTTCAGGTATATTTTATTTATTGAATGCTATTAAAACTTAATTACTGATTTATTTAGTTTTCAGAACTTTGTGTAGTATTAAAAATCCATGTCAAGAGAAACGAATGAACTATGCTACAAGAACTGAAGGTGACCTGCTAGTTACAGTTCTGTTCTGCAACTATTTATTTGAATATGGTCCTTCAGTTCTATATTTTGGAGTTATGATGTTTTTATTCTGTCTCACACAATAATACATAACAGCTTTCACACAGCTGTTATTCTCTCAGATTTAGCTTAGCAGACTTCTTCCTCCCACAGTTGTACCATTCTCACTAACTCGGGTAGCTAATTTATACAGGAGTTCGTCCTGATTTCTTAGTGCTGTATGTTAAACTCAGCATTTTTAATCGCATTTAAACAAAATCACTTTGTATTTAAGTATGTTTTCTAAAGTAAAAAACTTATATTTTCCTGCAAATAGATAGATTGCACATTTTTAAATATATTATCATTCTTCTATTAATTTAATTATACGGAATAGCTGTTTTGTAATGATACAGAAAGACACAAAAGAATGAGAAAGGTATGATGCCCTCCTTTTCTTTCTTTTTTCATTAAGTTAAAAAAAAGCTAGGGATTGTTTTGAAATTCTCGGGAAAAAAAGAAAATACTAACTTCTTGACTATGAAACCACAATTTAATTTAAGATCACTCTCAAAATACTTAATGTCAGATATTAATATAGGAAGGGTACACTGATAACGGAAGTTGCAGCTCAGTGCTGTTCCCACTTGCAACTTTATATAATAACTGCCTAAGTTTTAAATTGCTGAAAAGATTAGTCTTTTAAGGCCAGGTTGGATGGGGCTTTGAGCAATCTAATTTGGTGGAAGGTGTCCCTGCTCATGGAAGGGGAGCTGGAAATAGATGATCTTCAGGTCCCTTCCAAGTCAAATCATTCTATGATTCTATGAGATGGAATTTTACAATATAATAATTTGATTTCACATTTATGTATGTGTTACAAAAGTACAAACAGCTGCCAAAACTGCCACACACTGCTCGTTTTCTACTTACAGGGAGGAAATGTTTCATTTCCCTTTATTAAAGAAAAATACTGTGATCCAGGCAGAAAACATGGTTATCCCCCTTCCTAATAATCATTATAATGACCAAGTTATGACACCATTCGTGACACAGGCTCTGCAGCCATAACATTTCCAAATAAGATATACAAAATTATCTCATTAGGAGGCCTTTTAAATGTACATAAAGGCAGAACTAGTGGCAAGAATACTGCTAGCATTTGCCATGTGAAGATGGTAGTGCCTTACACTTTGATGTCAGAGACTGTTTAAAAAGGACAGAACACTGTGCTCTCCATAAACTTTTAAAAGCATGGATCTGTGCAAATTTTGGCATATTTGGCAATAGGCTTCTGGGGCTTTGCAGAAAATCAGCCAGTAGAAGAAACTCTGACGAATCACTGAAAAGACAGATAGCAATATTGCAGCTGGTTTTTAATGTTCTTGAGGAAACTTGAAACAGTAGACAAAGTTTACAGAAGATTTTCAGTCTGAGTCTAAAAATATTTAAATAAGAAAGATAAACTTGCCTTCTTCCTCATCTGGAAGATATGAATAAAGGAAAAAAATTGAATAGAGAAAATGTGATTAGTAATGAACTGTTAGTAATTTCATTATTTTATACCAAAAAATAACCTGATGCATTAAAGCATACCAATAAAATTCAAAAAGCTACTTAGGGACTCAAAACAGTATTTAAATGGCAGAAAGCAACAACAAGAAAAAGCATCAATCTGTAAAGATTTTAAAAAATAATAATAATTTCTTATTAGTAAAGGCTTTATGTTCTCAATAAGTGCAGCTTTTATTTAGTTTCTTGCATCTGTCCCCCATAATTATACCTTTAGAAGGCTATACAATCTATGTGAATGCAGCATTTACACAAAATTTTTAAGGACAGAAGCACCCCCACACAAGATACAAATACTGATAAAAATTATTAGGTTTTTTTTTTAAATAAACATTAATCCTTGGATTACACAAAAGCCAACAAAAGTCAACATGCAGCACTAGGAACCACCACTGAGCAGTTGGTAGGTGTGTTTCAAAACAGGACTGGATGAGCATATCTGTTTCCCTTACCGCTGCAGACAAACTCCCGTTTCTGGACCTCGGCCACGTTGTGTCCCCGGAGGTGGGACGGCCCCATGCACTGGGTGTAGAGCCCGACCCGCGGCCGCTGCCGCAGCCAGTCAGACAGCCAGGCCAGGTGGCAGTCACAGTACAGGTTGTTGGAGTGAAGACGACTGCGTGGAAAGAGACATGCCAGTACCTTTAAATTAGGAAGAACAAACAGAAAAGCAGCCAATCTGCCCAGCCCTCCCTCCAGCAAGCAACTATGCCAATTTATTAATACAACTGTTAATGAGGAATCGATTTTTCACATCTTTCATTGAAAGTCTGGGAGTTACAAGATAATAAAGAAAACTATACAAGCAGGAAAATTTACAAGCAGGAAAATTACTTTCTGTTTATGGCCTAATTAATTGGAAGAAAAAAGAATGCTTCCTAATAAATTAACTTATCTGTAGTTGCCTGTCTCTTGTCTAAAAGAAAGAAGTAAATACACAAGAGCTTGAAAGCTGCTGTGGGACTCTTTAGTCCAGACCTGTACAAATAGTGAATAAGACAAAAATGTCTCAAGAATATTGCCCTGTGGTGATAATACACTGTCAGAAATAAGAGTTAATAAACGATTTGGTTTCCAATTAGATATATCTGTAAGTCGGGCCATTATTAGTCTCTATAGAAACAGCCTGAAAGATCCCTGTAACGGGTCATACTCATTTTCTGCTGAACAAGATAGAGTAATAACTCAATAAAAACCACCTTCTTTCACATCTCTTTTCTGATTTTCTCTCTTTTTGTTTAACCACAGAAAGTGGTATTAGCTGCCTTTGGCTACTAGGGACCTATGTTCTAAGCAATGCCTGAAATTAAAAGACAAACGAAAGCAAGTGATGGAATTAAGGAAGTTGCCTCTCTGTTGCAGCGGTCTGACACAAGACCATGGCTCCTTGCCAAGTGGCAAAAAGCACTTTGCCATTGATAAAATATCAGACAAATGTATTCACTAAATTAGGTAAATTACTCTTCCCTGGCTCTTACAATTTCTCAAACTACAGAAAAGGAT
Source organism: Neopelma chrysocephalum (assembly GCF_003984885.1). Taxonomy (NCBI): domain Eukaryota; kingdom Metazoa; phylum Chordata; class Aves; order Passeriformes; family Pipridae; genus Neopelma; species Neopelma chrysocephalum. Next base: position 8,139,094 of record NW_020897731.1, on the reverse strand, counting down.
GTCCACAGCTATAAATCAAGTTGTTACTCAGAATCATCCATAACAAGGTAATGCCCTTTTGGTCCTTTTTAGCTGATGTGCTCAATCCTAACTAAATAACCAGAAAGGAAGTGCAAGAAATTCAGAAAAGGAGTTTAATTAATCCATTGTAAAATAAATCTGCAAAGCAACCTGAAATGAGTAATCAACATGAACAAAAATATTAACAATTCCCCCCCCCATGAGTAGAAATTAAAGGCAATATATTTTTCTGTACTAATTCTTGGGTTGGTGCTTTGCAAATATAGCTCACGATACAGCACAGTCATTCAGTACAATCTGTGGCCAGCTGTAGGCAAGAACATCATTGCAAATCAATACAGTTATACAAGCATATTCTGACTGCAAATGGGATGTCACAGCGATAATCTGTGTCTAGTTTGTTTCTAAAATATATTTTCAGAAGATGAAATATCCCAACCAAAGAAAATATAAATATTGCTAATTTGATTCACTACATTTTGTGGCTCAGAAAAATCATATTTTATTCCAAGACAATACTTCAAATTGTATTTGAAGGTTTTAAAGAAGTACAGACATGATTTTTTTCAAGACTCAGACCTGAAAGAATGAAATTCTATTATCAAAATCTTGCTGAGGCCACCAAAAGCCCATGGTCAGCACTATTTAAGTGTTTTTGTGTTTGTCCAAGCAAGAATAGTTACAATTCTGTTATGAAATCCACAGAGCTACTCACCTGTATGAAGTTTCTTCAGTTACAAACAGTATGTTAACTCGGGTGAATATCCCTACTGATTTCAAAACAGTTGTGCAACCCAACATGCATAAAAGAAGCTAGAGAGACCTTTTGTAAAAGTAGTTCTTTAACAGTAACAGTTACTCTTGACTTCTGATAGAAGCATCCTATTAATTTTTAACTCCCGTTTCACTGGAAAATGTTTGAAAGTGAGTCTCAGGACTAAACCTTGATATGTTTTGGTTTTGCCACTCAACACAACATACATTTACTCATAGTCAGGATAAACATGACAAAAAATAATTCCAACCCCTGTCACCTGCATACACACTCTTTTCACTGTGCTTTGTTTTAGAAGACTAAAGTGTTCCTCTTTGAAAGTCATAACCTCTAAAAATGGGGACCTTATTGTAAATGCTGACACAACTTTAATTATAATAGCACAACCGGATGATGCTATAATTTTATGTTACAAAGAATGTCGGCGAGCCAGTTTAGTTTAATTAGGTCTGCTAGCAGTACAGTAATAACAGCATAAAGATTTCCCATTTATCACATCTGACAGTCAATCAAAGATTCTCCCATGTTCCTAAATGAAATGTGACCCATTCAACAGCTCAAAGTAAAACAAATTCTTGACTTTCAAAAAACATCAATTTATTTCTCTATACAGCTGTAACGTGTAAAGGAGAATTCCCCCTGCCCTCATGTTTTTTTGGTTAGAAGGTGAAGCTATTCTGTAACTGAATACAGCACTACGGAAAGTGATTCCCACCCATTTGAGAAGAGGCCAAAAACCCATTTTTGTAGACTTATTCATCTCACATTTTAAAAGAGTTGATGGAAAAGGATGCAACCACTCCTTTATTTCCTGAGCCCCAAGTACAGCTTGTTAGGTTTTCCTCTCAGAATCAGCTTCCATAGACACACACAGAGACTTCACATTCATCAACCTCATGCTACATCAATACTTTTCAATTGAGTTTATGCTTGCTTTGCCCATATACATATTTTTAGACACCTGACAAAACTTGGTAGAGGTAAAAATATATACTGGAATGACAAAAATAGCAACCAGTTTCAGTAGGACTACTCACAATGTTCTGAGTTTGGGCATATGGTTGAAACTTGCCACGGACAGCCGAGTGATGTTGTTATTGTTGAGAGTGCTGCGAAGTCAAGAAGAATCGTGTTAACATATTACAGTATTGTCACATTTACTACACTTTTAAAAAAGGCATAACTAATGAAAATTATGGTGTACTGGTTTTAGGGATGGACATCAGGAAAAAAAATCCCACAAGTTTAGCTATATTTTTCCTCCCTGTTGATTTCCTAGTAAAATATTATGGTTTTACCATTAATAATCCTAAGCAATTTGAGGTCTCAGTAGCCTATGATTCTCTGAAAAGGAAATTCCACCAATGTTGAGAACATCTATGGCATTCAAGCTAAGCTTCACATCCTGATGTAAAAAAGAGAGTCTTTAGAGAAAATGTCTTGGTTCTAGGACTCCGATTTCTCTTTCTAGCTTCTGAGAGTCCATTTTTTGACAGAGGATACAAGATCTGAATGTTTTTTCCCAAGAATTTTAGGAAAATATTGAATCTGAGCTGCGGTTAGGTTTTATATGAAACAAGTTGCTATAGATGATCCAGAGCTACATGAACAATAGGGGAGTTTCTGCTATATGATGGAAGGAGTCAGGAATAATATAATACTTTAACAATCTAGTAATTTAAATCTAGGACAAGGTGTTGAGGACTTGAGATAGGAACTAAGAAATAAATCTTAGCCCATTGTTGGCTAGCTCAGGCCATCATACTTGGCATGTGTAGTTTGTAAAGATTTGGAAACTTTATGAATGAACTTGCAGTAAAATACTGTCTTTAGGCTGCAAATAAAACGCAAACAAGCTAAACTCCAGAACAAGGAAGCAACGGATAGAATTTACAGTTTTGACTTAGAGATCAGTCATTTGAGTAGAATCTATATAACCATAACAGTAATAAATAACAATGTCCACTGAAAAAAGGTGTTTTTTTTCTTTTGAAACAGAAAGTATTTTTCTTCTTCCTTTTGTTTTTTAAATCACAAAGTGTAATTTGTGCTTATTTTGAATAAATTTTGAAGTACTCTCTGATCTTGAAACACAGAAAGGTAAATTCATAGCACCCTGAACGGGATCAGGCTGTATACCACCACATTAACCAAGCAATTAATTACTGGTGCAATGTGCTGCATTTTACCTTTGTGTGCTTACACATTCCATGTCCTAAATCTTTTCTTTGCTGAGCATAAGAGATCTCCCCTGTCTGTTCTTGGGGCTACATAAACAGAGAGGAGAAAAATGAAAAAAAAAAAAAAGAAGGATTTTGCCCTTTTTCAAAACATAACAAAGATGAAACAACAAAAAATGGCTGAGTGGGTACCTCCACAAAAGGTGTCTTAATGAATTAATGACAGTCAGTAAATCTTGGTAGAATTTTCTTTCAGTGTCCACATGGTAAATAACTGCATAATTTCTTACAAGATTTTAAAATCCTGTCTTTTCAATAAAGGGAAATCAGTCCGTATTTCCATAGCAATTAAGAGAAGGTGTATCTGCAAATGTTTTAATTTTCAATTTGAACTGTTTGATGTTTGCCTTGGCATTTTGTATATTTGAGCTATTAGTTTATTTTTGCAAGGGTAAGAAAAATTAGACATAGGAGTAGATGTAAGGGATACATAGGGAATTAAAAAACTTTTACAGCTGTTTCTATCTAATGATAAAAATGTTTGATTTCATTACAGAGATTACAGTAATAAAAAAAAGTTGGCTCAATACTTTTACCTGTTTTACAGGTTACTTATAGCAAAGATTGTGATGACTTTTTTTTCCATTTCTTAGACTTTAATTTTTTTAACATGACACCACTATATATTTTCCTCATTATCTGTTTCCGAAATACAGCAGATTTTCCATTTAAAAAAAAAGACAAAGGAAAACTAAAACTTCACAGAAATTCACAGAGATGATTACACTCCTAATTGCTTTTGTCTTTTGGGTTATTTTGCATCTTTAACACTAACTGCCTCTAAAGTTCTACAATTAGTTAACCAATATATAAGACCTGTTACTTTGGTAAGCATTTCAAACTGTCACTAAACAGGATTAAAACGTATTTAAAAGCTTTACCTCAGACTCGAAGTTTGAAGTAACATATACTTTCTGTGCTTAGATAGAATAGTTAACTCCAAATGAAAACAACATGCACAGTCGTATTTGCTACTCAGTGCATATACAGTATGCTCTGATCTACACATCTTTCATTCTTTAAGCCATATTGGAAAGAAAGCTGAATTAGACACAAAATGTTTGGTACTGTTAGAAATATCTTGTTAAACTTTAAAAAAAAACAACTGAACCTTTACATCATTTCTTATCACATACTATAACTTAGATAGTGAAAATTTAGTTGTATATTTGAACAATGGCTACATACTATGTATATTCATTCACAAAAGTCTAACTACCTACTTTCCAGCAGATTTTTTTCCTCTTTTGCACTCATTGAAATCAATTTAAAAATTTTACCACTAACCTCAACTAGCAAGGATGACCTTTTGAGAACACTAAAATTGCAAGCATTAAAAAATGCAGAATACATTTGATTTCTTTTTTTTTTAATAAACATTTAACAATTGCATTTGTAAAGAAAGGCTTGTATTAAAAAAAACCCCAAACATAATAACCAGATTAAGCCATCACTGAAGAAATTATTCTGTCACATACATGTGTTCCAAAGACAAAAATCTCAGAGAACATTAGGTTTACTGACAGACAACCAACAATTCATCATCTTAACAATTAGATGCAGTATTGAACCTACAGTACGTTTTACATGGCTTTATACCAGAGAGTTAACAATAGGTTTGTTATTCTATGATTGCAAAGAAAAAAAATAATTAAATTTAGCTGCCAGTTTCATTCACTCGAAAGTAAGACCAACTAGTGCTTAATAACAAAAAACTTTACCACCAGCTGCTTACATACTCTTTAAGGGTTTCTTGGACATGCAGACACTATCTACTGCCAGAGAAGCTTCTTTACTTCAGAAAATTTTTTATAAAAAGCAAAACCCCAGACACAACAAAACCTGCTCCCTCACCCTTCTCCAGTTGTTATTAACGGAGTGATTCAAATTAACATGAAGTAACTCACTGATACACAAATTCTTTTACTTCTCTTAACGTAGAAAATCCAGAAAAAATGTGTAATTTTGACTGACAAAGCAAATATTTCAGGAATGTGTCCTGTGCCTCAGATTCTTAGGGAACAGAGGCACTTTGCTCATTACAGTGATATTCTCAGATGAGGGGTCACTGATGACAATTTTGTTATCTTTAACTTCACTGATGGTCACTTTGAGAGAGTGAGAAAAAGTATGGAAAGGAGTATTGTAAAAATAACCTTCTGTGACACACAAAGAAGATATTTTGCTAAACATACATATATATTCACGCACATAAAACTTAAAATGTTTTTAAAAAGAACCATTAACATGCACATGCTAAATATCTTGACATACAGTAGTAGTGGTTGATAGAAAATGCCTCTTTGAAAACATTCAGATTATCAAATATACATAGCATATTGTTCCTTAAACAGTCTGAAAGATCAGATTGATGTCAGAATACATAACAAAAGCAATCCTGAAAATGTTCATCACATCAACAGTGATGGATAATTTACAAAATTAATTGGGTTCATTAATACTGCTGCCTTCCCCTCTTTTGTGATGAAATATATTATTTTCTTACAGTATCAGCCAATAGCCTTTTTTTTTTTAATAATTATGTTTAATGGCTGTCTTGCAGTGTAAAGGCGTATCTCTGCCTCTCCACATCTTTTTACCATTTTATAGCACATCACAGTGGATTATTTTAAGACATCTTTTCACCAGACCATCCTGACACCAGGCTGCAGCTCGCAGATAAGCTTCTACATTAGTACTCCCCAGACACTGAGCTCTTGCTACAAGTAAGAGATACAAGGAATACTTACAGCACTTCCAGGTCACGCAGAGCCCTAAATGCCCCATCTTCAATACAGCTGATCTGGTTGTAATCCAGTTGCCTGTTAAACAGATTAGGAAGGCATTTGTAAGGGAGAGGTGCGCTGGCAAGGCGAGGTGCAAGGGAAGCCTCCCGAAGGGCCGGCAGAGCAAGGCCATGCGAACAGAAAGGCTCTTGCCATCCCTCCCGTCCGCTCGAGGCTGTCGTACAGCGCGCTGGCCTGCACGCTGCCACAGAAATCCCTTTTTGTTCTCAACTGTCTGCGCAAAACAGCAGCGCTGGGAAAGCTCCAGTAAATAATAACTGCACCTTATATTAAATGCCAAAGGAATGCAATTTCATTACATCAAGAAAAGCTATCCATTAAAAGCTCTCAGCGTCATCTTGCTGAAACAATTTCATTAAGGTAAAGGACGGTAAATCACTTAATGTCACACACATCCCCTCGGTGACCTAACAGAATCCATTTATCAGAGCAGCCCAGCTGCATGTTAATTCCTTCTGCCATGGCAGGGACCAGGGAGAGACACCACTTTTAGGGGTCTCCCTGCATGCATGCATGCAAGACTGGGTAGGAGGTGTTACCCCCGGGTGTGTGTGGGGATTTAGAATAATTACCTCCTAGAGTACGTCTGTATGTAGAAATAACAGTGTCCAAGGTATTTACAGACTTGTTTACTTATCTCCTTTAATTCTGCTGCAACTGAAAGTAGTGTGTCTGCTGTAACCTTCAACATATGGTTTTCTACATACTCTGTGCTCTCTGCAATTATATGCAGATAGTATGTTGTAATGGAGTATTTGAAATATAGACATAAAACTCAGCAACATACACCATACATTATTAATCATTAAGTATTAAGTTATGAAAAATTTAGATTCATTTCTCTGAAGAATATTATTACCTTTTCAATTCAAAACATTTATACAGTACATACAGCTCAATTAAAAATGTCTGCTTAAATTAACAACCATGCAAATACAAAATCACACTTTCTCTACTGATAAAAGCTTTTCCTATAAATACTGCAATGTCTTATGCATTTCAGGGCATGATTTGCAAAGCAAAGATGATAAAACCTCACTTTAAACAACTTCTCCAAGCTGGTAGCTTGTCAGTGTCAAATAGATATGAGTAAATGTGTGTGAACAATACCAAGAAAATGAACAAAATACAAATGAACTCTGCCCTTCTGTCTTCAATTATATATTAGCTAGCAGGGCTAATGACACTTCTACTAAAGCATTTTCTGTGATTCTTCTGAATCTATGATAACATTTTACTTTATTAATAAATCATCACACCCACTGCTGAATGTAATGTACCAACTTCTATAAAGTTCTTCTAGTTTCATCAATACTTTTCATCTGAATTACTACTACATAGGACTAAAATATTGTCATAACTGTAACAGTGCCTCTGTGTCTGTGTACTGAAAGCTAAATGCAAACTATTAGTTCCTGAATATGATCTTTAATCATTTAGTGCAATGTTACAGCACCAGTGCTGCAGTGTCGGAATATTTAAGCCTTCAATATTTACTAATGAATTTCATTTAACAATTAAGCTAATAGCCTTTTTATTTTAAAGAGGTAAAATATATACAGAGTACAATTCTCTAACCCCTTGAACAATTTATCAAAGCTATTTAAATTAGTACAATGGCATGAAATGTTACCCTTGACACAATACAAAAGAGAAATTGTTTCCAGACAAATTGGAAAAATCTTTTAATGCCATCAAATTTGCCTAATGCAGTCTGCAGGTTAATCTGTAAAAGGGTGAGCTGTATGTTTGCCCATATCTTATTATCCTTAGCTGTCAATGTATAAATCAGTGCTGACACAGCTTCTTCTAAATCATCCATATTAAACACAAAGGAAAATCTTTTAACAGCAGAGAAAGCACTTGAGCAAATCTTGTCCTACACAAACTAAAAGGCAGATTTCTTCCACTAGACTGGCAGCACTTGTGGTGCACCCAAAAACTTTTGGACTTCTTCCTTTAATGAGTCACCATGATCACTATCTTAGTGAAGGGTGAGTCGTTTCCATTTAAACTTCCTTACCAGAAAGATTACTGTGTTTGTTCTGAACTAATGAGTTGGTTTTTACTTGGGGAAGGGAATTTTGAAGATGGGAGAGGATAAATATTTCTTAGTTTTAAAAATTACTGTCTTTGAAAGCTACTACTCTCTTTATGTTTTAGATTATCTTCCATCAGTTACAACTGTGATATAAAATGATTAGACACACAGCATGAAGAACACTTGGTATGAGATATTTTTTTTTTTTTGTTATGAAAGGGACATGACTTTGAAGACTGTGTGCCTGGCTTGAACAGCAATTTAGGGTAGAAGTAAAGTTTAAGGTAAGAATATCCACTGCATATATGACCCAAACAGAAAGTTACACAATATCTCATAACCAGCATAACAGTAACTTATAATGTCCCTCTAGCACATATACTGAAACAGTCTGAAATTTTTTTGATAAAACTGGTTCCTGATAACAAGTTATGTGAGTGCTATGACTTAACACATAAGCAAGAATACTAGAATAAAAAGGTACATACTTCTTTAAGTTATAATTTATTTTTAGCATAATGATTTTAAAAACCACACCTAAAAATCTACAATACCACCACTAAGTTATTGAGTATACCAATAACCTTAACATCATTTTAGAAAGTTTTTTTTCCCCAAGGGTTGCTTTTCTTCTTTTCAAATTATTAGAACACCAGCAACTCCAGCCCGTTCTCATCCTTCCCCTCTCTCTAGTGTTTCTTCATCATCTTCCCACCTGTCCTGTGTCTTTTCTATGTGGGATCTCTCCATAGTTTTGTAAAAGTGCTGTTCCTTTCTGCCTCTAACCTTCACAAAGCATCTTCAGCACTGCCATTCCCATGAAGCTCATAAAACATGAAACAACTGTCTCGCTCAAAATCTTTCCGTCATTGCAAACAATTAATGGGATTTTGCACCCATATCTGCAGCATTACCTGGGTATTTAATATACTCACTAATCTACCGCTTCTTAAAAGGTTAATGTCTATTAGCAATAAGAACTAGTAAGAACTAAATAAAAAGCATTCAACTAAGCTTAAAAATGCTTTTCATTTATTGCTCTTGCTAATACATCTTGCATTGTAGAAACATATTGCTAACTTTTATTTTCTCCCCTTTCAGCATATGTTGTCTACCAGATAATGATAAATAAATATCGTAAAATAAACTTTGTTATCCCACAAGAATCACATTTAATGACTAAGAGAAGATGTTGCATACATTTAAAAACTACTACTCTCATACAGAAAAAACCTGTCATCGATTCTTGATAGAGAAAAGCTTCTTTACTCATTCCTAGAGACTGTTGAAAATTGGGACAATTTCAAACAATCTCTCTGCTTTACTCTCCTGTTTTTCCCAGCTTGAGGACACTGTAGTCCTGTGCTAGAGAGGTACTCCTCAGCTTTACCTTCTTCTCCTTTGTTCAGAAATTATTACATTCTCCCCGTGTATCAACTTAATGATAAACTCTGTTTAAGAAGTCAACAGAAAAAGTGAGAAGCCTTTCTAGATCCCTGCAATAGCTTTCTCCTTAGAAAATATTTAGAAAAAGTTTTAGCATATTGTATGCCGGATTTCACAACAGTAAAGTCTTTCCTTGAGTGCACAATATCTATCACCGCAATACAATTTTTGGAAACAGTCACTCTTTTTAATGTCTCCTTGTATTTTTTACAACAGAACTGAGTTGTTTCTTATTTCTTACTTCCCTTCTCCATTTCAAGATGAATCAATAATTTGAGGAATTAGTTGAAAAAGATGTAACAAAATCATGCAAGAATTTATTCTTTTACCAAACTTCAAATAACTGCTTGTTTACCATGACTATTTATTGTGATTATTCTTTCATTTGGAAGTCAAGGGTTTTTTTTTTCTACTTGCTCTTTATTTTACTAATGTAGTTAATTTTGTTCTTTACTAAATTTTCCCTACAAAACAGTTCAGATGAATATTTTTTCCTAATATACATAATATAGCAAATGATTAATTTTTTCCTTTTATCCAAAAATAACGAGCAAGACTTGCAATACATCCAGGTAAAGTGTATTTATTAAATAAACTAGAAGAAAAGGGACAACTGATTAATTGTTTAATCCCCTCAAACTTGTCTAACACTCTACTTAGTTAAACCCAGAAGTATCTTACAGGAGGAAAATAAAATTGAAAAAAGTAAAAATTAAACAGAAGAATGCCATCAAAAGCAGAATGCACACAAAATGAACAATCTATATGTTATGTGATGCAAAGATACTACCACATCAGTAAGAAATAATTTTTAATGAAATAATAAAAATAAAACTTTAAAAATTGTATTGAAATAGTTTAAACCGTCAGAAAGAACTTCCTCCCCACCCTTCCAAAGGCCGCAGGGTCACCAACCTATTTGGCAACAAATGTACCTATTTGGCAACAAGTGTACCTATTCTTTTCTTCATGCCTCAAGAGCTATTTTTGATTTTAATAAAAATTTTAAGCATACACAGAGTATATTTCAGTAACATCCTGTGAAAACCCTTCTTGATGTATACCTGAAATGCAGGTGGCTGAACAGACTAGCAGTCCAATTGAGAGTCCCAGTAAGAGCAAGCGTGAGAAATACCAAATTCTGAGTTTTAAAAGCATGTCTTAGACAAGCAATGCATTTGGTACAGGTAAGTAAGAAATATACTTCCAGTCACTGGAATTTTGTGCAAGATCTGAGAAGAAATCAGTACCTAGAACATCTTCAGCAGGACTCTCTTTTTCAACTGCTAATAACTGAACTTAAAAACAAAGTCCAATCATTCCCAACGAAGATTAACACAAAATTCATTTATGTTTTTAGTGGCAATGTCAGTTTTAAATCTTTACAATCAGCATAAAAGAGGCATCAGGGCAACACCAAGTAGGATCAATCAAGGTTCTGAACAAAGGTTAGTATAATGGAAAGGAGTTCGATTTGATGCTGGTGACTGTCTCTCTCTCCACTAATTCTTCATTTTCCCAGGCAATTTAATCTGTGAAGCCACTACATTGCCCTGCAGCCTTTATCCCTGGTGTGACAGCTACACTCTCCCCCTCTTGCTGGGAAAAAATGGAACCAAATGAACACAAAGAAAAGAGTAGTCAAAAGTAAGGCCTAAAGCGTGACAAGAAACACAGAGCAGCAGATCCTTGAAGCAGATATGATGAAAATGTTCCTTGCTATTTTTGATATTATTTGAGGCTGCATATATTTAGCATCACAATTCTGCCATGATGTTGGTATATTCCTTTCCGTCCTCTGCCAAGTATTGATTACATAGAGGAAGAAAAAACTGGTATCTTAGAAAATTTTACACACTTGAAATAGAAAAGTCATAGTGCCAAAATCTATTATTCTTTCAGTGGTTCTTTACATTTGTTGTAACCCAGTTATTTTTCTTCCTACTAATCAGATTCAAAAAACAATCCATCCAAACGAACAATTCGGGCACCTAATGCATTTTCTTACCATCTTAAATATAAACAAAATTCCTGAGGTTGCGAAGATTTTAAACATCTTTCATATCCAGTAAGAGTACTATATCACCAGGGAGGGTTATGAAACCATAATTAACATGTATATTAAAAAATATGTGTTTAATTTGCCATTTATATGATAATTTCTATTTATTTTTAAAAAACAGTGGGTGCCACTGTGTTCTCTGAAGAATCTAACTTCTTGGTGAATACTTTTCTCCCTGAAAATGTAGCAAGTTAGAAGTAACTTTCAGAATTATATTTCCAGAATTTGCAGCCTAATTTCAATCAAGTCACAAATCAGGAGTTATACTAAAAGCGTATTACTCTTCAAGTAATTCAAGAACAATTTCTTTAACAATAAAATTGAAACTTTGACACACAGCAGCTAATTTTTTATTACATTTGAATGGCCAAAATACTGGATACTGGGTTTCTAGTCTGGGGAATGGCTACAAAATAAGCCTCCCTCATTTTTTGTCACTTCTACTGAAGAACATGATTATTTCCAAACAATTGGGCTGCATAGGTGAGCATGAAGAGGACACTCTGTTTGGCTTTTGGGAGATGACATCTGAGTTTGTGAGGTGGTAACTGGTATTAGCCTCCCCCGCAGAAGACAGAGACTGAATTCAAACAGGGTCACCAACGTGAGAGGCTTGAAGCAGGTGACATCTGGGGATAGTCTGCAAGAACTGCACTTGTTGGGCCCTAAGAGAGACAGCAAAGAGGAGATCTTATTGCTGTCTACAACTACATCAAGTGAGAGTACAGATGGAGCCAGATTATTCTCAGTTATGAGATGTATAAGGAGTTGGAAAATAGGTAATTTCAATTAGATGTAAAGTAGATTTGTGAGGCCTGAAGGTTTCTCAGGGGTTTTCTTATTCTTTTTACCATGAAGATGTGGCAGGTTGCCTGGGTTGCCAATTCTCATAATGTTTTATCTATTATGCTTTTATCTTCTACAGAATCTATACTGTGAGCATTATTAAGATGTCCAGAAAGAAAATATCACGGAAGCATTTTATGGAAACTAGACAGTTTCTTGTGAGAAACACCAAGAGGACTCTAGAGCTTACATACTAGCAGGAGATCATACTGGTATCATCAACCTTAAAGGAAGCAATTTCCTTCAGATTATCTGAGTTAACACCTTTGCTCTGCAAAGACTAGAATGATACAATAAAATATGCTATCAGGTTAAGTTCTGTGAAATTTGTTAACCACCTTTGAAACAGCTTAGTAGAGCTACTGTATGTCATGGTTATCAATTGTTCCATGTTAAAAAAAAAAAGCTCAATAATTTATATTGAAATTTATGTAATTACTGTTACTGTTGCTATACATAGCAAATTTTGGATTTACAACATGTTCTAATACAGATTTCTTTATTCTTTGTACCTTCATCCATCTCTTACATGAGTTTGGAAGAGATCAAACATCACTAATGTTGCTCAACTACTGGGCAATTACAGAAGAAAGGCCAAAACTAGAACAAATATTGAATTCTGTTTATGAAAATTCTCAGTAAGTATATACACGTATTTGGTTCCTGGACCTTAGATTAAACACCTTCATAGATTCAGAGAGTGATTTTGGTTGGAAAAGACCATTGAAAAAGACCATTGGAAAAGATCATTGAGTCCAAATGTAAACCTGACACTGCCAAGTCAACCACTCAACCATGTCTCTGAGTGCCATACCTACACATTTTTTAAATACCTCCAGTGATGGTGACTCAACATCTTCCCTGGACAGTTTGTTCCAATGCTTGATAACACTTTTGGTGAAGAAATTTTCCCTAACATTCAATCCAAACCTCCCCCGGTGCCACTTGAGGCTGTTTCTTCTCATCCTCTCTCTCACTTGATATTTGGGAAAGAGACTGACACTCACCTGGCTACAACCTCCTTGCAGGCAGTTCAATTCCTTTGTTTGCAAAGTGATGTTTTCTATACCTATCACTTACCATCCGTCTCTTTAGTTTTCTTGAACAATTAGATAAAACCTGTAAAATTCTTCCCATCATCCTTCTTCTCTAAGTGCAATGTCCAAGGCTAGATGGAAGGCTAGCGTTTGTATCTCCCTGCCTCAGGTTCTGGAAGGGCACAATGCCCTGACCTAGTTACATAAATGCTGTGCTAGAATCCACCAAACTCACCCCATAAACTCATTTTTCATTCTGTAGAGGGACTGTAGAGGGATCATAAAGTTTTCAGATTAGGAGTTTGGTGGTGCTTATTTATTTATTTATATTTTTTTCCTGGGAGCAGTAAGGAGATATCTGTAGTATTTATTCTATCACAATAAAAATTATGTCATAGATTTAGACTCTGTGGCAATGCTTTATGATTTTATTGTTTTTTTTTCATTATCTCCCCAAACGAGAAAGGCTTTAAAGGGAAGATCCAATGTTCATGCAAGTTTTAGACATAATTAAGGATCCTTAGCTTGAAAATACACACTAAGAAAAAAACAGTATATCAGATAAAGGTTAGCATCCTAATGCAGTTTCTGACTGGAGCTACCTCACTATATATAAGTACACTTATATTCTAAACTACTGCTTTGCCATTAGAATATTCTCAATGATGCTGTTATTTTTACTACCAAAGTTCCTTTCTGTAGCTGTATAAATTTTCAAACATAAAAGATCATGCAGAAAAATGCAGGCTTCTCCTTGTAGCAAAGCCTCTTTTTGACCATGAGTAGTGATGGGACCAGTTCTGAAAAAAACTCAAAAAATATCAGTTAAACAAAACTACTTCGAGAAGCACTTGCATGTTTTGGAACATAATAGATTTGAACGTAACAGTTTTTCCACTGAGGTATGGTAGGATTTCCCTGCAGGGAGGAACTGTAGTAGGCCAAACTCTTGGGCATTCTGCTAAGTCTTTGAGAAGATATCTTCCCCAATAATTTTGTTGCAGTGCTGCAGGCAGCAGAATGAAGTGGTGCCCATCACAGGAAGAGGGAAACGCAAAGGGCTGCCTGTCCTGTCCTCTCCTACTGGGGTTACATGATCATGACCCTCCCTTTGCAATCACAGAGCACTCTTTTCAAAGCAGTACAACTAGAAATTTTATCTTTCTCTTTAACACTGACAACCCCATTTAATAAAAGGTGTTTCAGCAGAAATTAGATGAAAATTTCCTACAATGACCTAATATTTCCCTATATTTATTGATGTCACATAAGACAGCAATCATATTTTTTCACAGTTGCATCATGCTGGAAGCTCCATAGTCTTTCTGGAAATCCCTATTGTATGTCCTCTGACTTCGCTGGTTGTTTGTAAGCGATGAGTCCTTAGCTTACAGCAGGGGTTATAGATTTTGAGGGCATGACCTTACATTTCCTACCACAGAAGTTCATCATAGTCTTCAGATTGTTCAGCTCGTTCAGTCCACTAAGCGGATCTACCATTTTAAACAGAATGTCACTGCTTTGCTTTGCTTGAAACTCACATATTTCCACATTTAGAAGCCATAAGAATTCAAAACCTGCCCATGAACTTCAGGGTCACCATCTCTAGGAAAGTGAGTATCTTTCTTTCAGAAAAGGCCACAGAAGAAAACTGTGTAAGACAAATAGTCACAAAAGTATAAAAATATATGCTATTAAAACTAAATAACAGCACGATTTTTCTTTCTTTTATACAAGCAAACCAATGTCAAACTTTTGGAATCAAAGCAAAATGATTTTTTCCTCGTGAAACAATAAAATGTTTCAAACTGCCTGACATTCAAATGTTAAATTCAGGTTCCATAAACTAATAGTTATAATGCCATGCTGTCTTCAACTCTATTTCAATATTTTACATTTCATGTAAGGTAATTTTAGAATGTTTAAGATACACTGAAGTATTTTGGCAAAACAAATGGTAAGTATTGGTTTTATGCAGAGATTCCTTAAGCAGCTATAACAGTGCTTAGAAAAAAGATATCTGATACAATAAAAGGACACTGTATTGACAAAGCATTATCATCAGAATATATAGAAGAAAGAAGAAAATACTTACAGATTTTTTATGTCCACTGCTCCTCGGAATGCCTTCCTTGGTATTGCTTGAATTTGATTTTCACTAAGATCACTAAGGAAAAAAAAAATTAAATGTCAAAATGCCATATATATATTTAGTTCTGTGTAAAACACAAAGGAATATAAGAAAATAATTTCAGTCATTAGTGTTCAGTCAGTGTTTTCAATTAAGCTTATTTTATTTCCTTAACTGATTTGTAATTGAAGAAAAACAAGTAGCAATAATAGTCAAATTAGTTTATCTGTGTTCCACTAAGGAGTTCCTTTACAAATAGCAACATGTATGCCAAACAAATAATTTAACAGTGAAGGCAGAAATTATTTAATTTTTAACTGAGTGTTTTCACTTTTCAACCATTCCAAATCCATGACATTAAATGTTTGATAGTATGTTCAACTTTATGTAATGAAGACAGAACTCCAGCAAAATGAACAAATAGTGAGATGTTGAGAAACAACTATGAAGCTGTGTAATATGAGAGATCAATATGTTTCTGACTTTTGTTTCAGAGTAGTAAGCACCATATATTTTAAAAGAAAGCACCATATATTTTAAAAGAAGGCATTAAAACCATTCTGCACCAGATATCTCATGCTCCTCCCCAAAATCCCTGTATGACCAGTTGTACCACATTATCTGAAACTATTATCTTTTACAAAAGAAAAATAGTATTAAATATATTACAAAATTATTATTTTTTTGTTATCAGTATGAATAAACAGCCTTTTTTTCTGAAATTCAGACACATTTTTGTCCTTCACAGTTCAATACTGGAAATAAAATCTTAAAAACTGTAATAATGACAGTAGCAGAGGAGACACAAACCAAAAACAAACTAGAATCCAGAGCTTTTCATTTATGCTATGCACTGTTAACAAGCAATGCGGCACAAGAGAAGATGATCAATGCATTAAAGTCAGTTTGGAGGTTTCATTTCCAACAATAATTTGCTACCCTGAACCAAACACACCTATTACACAATGTACATAAAAGTTTGAAGGCCTTCAAAGGGACCTTGGTGTATTAAAATTAAGAAATCAGACCTTCTTTTGGAAGCCTTCTGAGATGCATCTACCTATACACAATACGGGGAACACAATCAATTACATGAAGAAGCTTGCTTGAGCATCTGACTAAATGTACAAACAAATAAGTTGCATAGAGGTGTCCCTACACAGGGATTTTTAGTCCATTCGCACAGCAGTTTTCTTGTGGTTAATTAGGTTTCATTTTGCTAAAACCAAACAAGGATCTGCACTCCAAAAGCAAACCAAATGCAATCCAAACAGAAGTAAAGTTTTGCTATGCCTTGCATAGAGACATCTTTAGATGACCTATTCTAGAGAAAGCTTTTAGGGAAACATTGCAGAACTGCTCATAGAAATAAGAGATCTAGCTCAGATTAAGTGAATAAGCAAGAATCATTTAGTTGATTAGACACAAACAGGTACACTTTTGACACACTCTTTCTCTAAAATGTAATCTAGCATGACCTCATATTTCCAGTTCTGAGCAATCACTCCTGAAGATCTCTTTCAGATTTATGAACATGCAAAAAATAATTTGAGGACTTTATAAAACCTCATATTCCCCAACTTAAACAATTAATATAATTATTTTGAAAATAATTCCACATATATTGACAGTAATTTTGTTTTATTCAATTCATTGTTAATTTATGGAAAATCACTTTCTATTTAGTAATTTTTTCATAGTTCACGCACCTAATTGCACTGAAAAGTATACTTAAAAGTAGACCCAATTTTACTACTATTAGTCATGTGTGAAAAAAAGAGAATCTGTGAGCTGTGATTTAATTTTCAAGCCACCTAAGTAATCTTGAAATGGGATATAACTGCATTGCTCTGACAATAAATTCAGTGGCAATGAATGTAAAAGCAGCCTTCAGCATTTCTTACGGTAACATGATTTAACAGCCTACTTCCTTGAAAAAAAATTCCCTTATAAGCATATAACACAAATATCTATATTTACACTTCTCTTTAATTGACTAATACATTTTACCTATATAAAAATTGTGCGTGAAGTGGTTAAACTAGCAGTTGGGATTTGTATCATGATCAGTGATTAGTTTATAACACAGATGGATGTATATATCCATTGCCGTACTCATAAATATATACTGCAGGAGATAATGGGTAACAGTGCATTAAGCTTTTTATGGCATTTGATATCATCATTCACCATTTTATATAATTTAAAAAAGTGGAAGATGAGCAATATTGAGACAATACATAAATTATTTTAAAAAATCTAATAGAAAATATCAATGGTCAAAATTTTTCTTTCCTTGCCTAAAGGCAAGTCTTAGCACAAACACAGGGACTTAAAAGTGACAGCTATTGTGCCAGGTTCCTCAACAAACAATACACCGAGGCTGTATGCTTGCACTGGTACATCTGTGCGTATGCATGTGCAAAAGACAGCGGCCTAACTAATTGCATGCTAGATTTACTGCTGGGTCCACACAGTTAACACCATCTCCATGTAGTACGGGTTCAAGAAGACTGAAGTACAGTGTTCCCTGCTAATTTTAGCACATTTCAAATGTAAACTACTTGACAGCAAGTGTTTCCAACCTTGCTATACAAGGCACTGTTTAAAGCATCCCTCTAAATGTGGAGAGCTAAGTAAGGTTGGCATATATTGTTTTCCAAGAGTAATATTCTGCAATGTATCAGCTGCATTTGTGAAACCTTTTTGGAACTGTTTCTGTAACAAAAGTGTAAGTTCATTTCTACACTGCAAAATTCTACCTTTCATGAAAAATATGATTTTCAACACAAAATTTATGTCTCCTTATAGCAGAAAAGTTTTTAATAATTATTTATTGATTGCTTCAAGTTTTCATCTGTTCAGTCTAAAATGGTTTCCTTATAAAAACCTTGAGGGGTTTAAACAAACACTCAGCTTTTTCTTGCATAAATTACACCTACATTTCACGACTCAGAAGCTGCTGTGTGGTCTTTTTTATTAATGTTTGAACCCATTCCACTGTAGTTCTTAGACAGTTCACAAAAAAGCATAAGGTGCACTGTGGCTTTCAGGGGAAATGGGGCAAAAATCTATTTTTTAGGTAAACCCAGACAATCTGCAGATCATTACATTACATTGATTTGACTTTGCAGATTATATTCTGCATTGAAGAAAGGTGCAAACCTCCTTTTCAGCCTGATGGTCATTGTTTTTCTGCAGTAATAACTATGAGGACTTCAGCTCCCATTTCCAAAATAAGCAGCACTTGAATACAGAATATAAATTATGATGCCACTTGGTACACCTAAACTGAAAGGAGGTCAATAAAATTTAAGCCATGAAATTAAACATCCTACTTTTACAAGAAAAAAAATCTGTATTTTTGAAAAAAAGGCATGAACCTGCTTCACATTCGAAAGCAGCAATCTGACCAAGATATTTTCATTGGAACAAATCGTTCTCCATTATTATTGCAGCCCAAGACCTTACATCAAAATCCATCATCCCTTTGCTGGAATGGACCACTTGATTAAAAAATCCTTCATATACAGCTAGAGTGAAAAAAACAAGGCTATCCCATAGAATTTTATTTTTTTTTAAATAGAGTACAATGATCCGGCAAGATGTTTTGATATTCATTTCTGCGCAGATTCTAGCTGTCATAGAGGTCTCTTTCAATTAAGTTGTTCTTGACTCCATTATAGGATTCCTAGAGAGATATATTCCCAATTATTAAGTCTGAAGTAGAGTACCTTAGACATTGACCCTCAAGAAAATTCCTTGGTGCAACTTTGTGGGCTTCATTCATGTCACTCTCTGGTGGGCAGAGCACCTTCATCCATTGGCCTCCACCATATCTCCTTGCTGTGGCATTACCAAACCTGTGCTCAGGGCCAGGTGTAACCTCAGCCTCTCTGAATGTGAGATGTTCTCAAGAACACTCAGGTTTGCTTCTTCAAATCAAAAGGTGGCACTGTAATACTGGGGTTAAAACAGAAGATTTGCACGCAAAAGCCACCTGGGCAAACTAGGTGGGCAGGAGCTGATAGAGGCTCTTTTTAGAGGAGCCACAAATGAGCACCATGGCTGCTCTAGATGCAACTGAACCAACCTAGTTACAGGGGTTTGTTTCAGGTATGTTTAAACTGTATACATGTCAAGAATTCTTCTGAGTTGTAATATTCTGGTTGCAACCTCATTTTCTCAAATGTAAAACCAGAAAACCAAATCCATACACCAAACAAAGCTGAATCCCACTCTAAATGAAGATACACAGAGCAGAATGCACAAAGATTTCTGAATTTTTGCCCAACTACAGCAATTCTTTGAAAAACTTGCATACCTTTTTTTTCCCCCCACAGAAGGTCAGGTGTGTTTTTCTAAATCAGAGACTAAATATGTTGCACCTGAATAAATACTATTTCTTATAATTAACATAGTCTATTCAAGTATTCAAACTCATCAATAAAACCAGAAATACTACAGATCCTCTAAGGTCTGCAATCAAGTAAGTTCTGGAATTACTGTGCTTACGTAAAATATAATTTATTTTTAAACAAACAGGATCAAGGCAATTTATATGCAATATACACCGATAAGCACATATGCCTCAGCTTTTAAACAAATCTCCAAAGATTAAAGATTTCATTCTGATATTCTGACAAAGCAATTGGACTTCTCTAATTTGAAATTATGCCCAAAAGAATGTAGATTTCTGTATTTCACAAACCAATGAAATAGGGAAAAAATTAATAACACTCAAAAAAACCCTTCACGCCACCCTCTCCCAAAAAGCAGCTTCATTTTATGTATTCAGTTATTTATTTTTTCCTCATAATACATTGGTAATCATAATGCATTATGCTTTGTGGAAATAGCAGAGAGACCTTGCCGAAAACCTTGCTATTACTGAATCCTTCCTAAGAACAGGATGGAAACAGCACATTTCTATTTATCATATTTACTGGTTAGTAGATAGAAGTGTATCAGGGAAAAAACCCACAGCTTAGAATCCTGTGAATATTTGAAATTCATATCACTAGAAAATAATAACCTATCCCCCCAAAAAAACCTCAAAAACTTATATATGGTGTTGCTTTTTTATCTGAAGATAAAGCCCTTAGATAACCTGAAATTAATGATCCTGACAGAGTGCTTCAGCTTTTAAAAAATGCACACAGTACTGCATTGCAGCTATTTTATTACTCACCATGTATGGTTCGCAGTTGAATATCCTATATACCTTAAAAAGGAGCATTCAATTTTTAATGATATAAATTGAAACACCAGATATAATATCTATATCACACACTGCTGAGGCTGTCTCACAGTTTTCTTGTGTGGCTAAACCATTGCTCGTTCTGAAACACTAAATCTTTTGAAGATGGCAAACCTGCTTGTAAATTTAATTACTTGTAACTTTATTTTCCTCTATGGTTTAACCTCCGTGTCTGACCAGTGATATCATAAATCTATACTGCCGTTCTCTACTTTGCAAAATACTGAGTACTGGGAATGAGTAATGTGATCTGATTTGAAAAGGAAAAGGCAGAAATACTTAGTCAAACTAAGTATTGAAAACTTACCAGTTTATTTATGCCAGTTCTTAAAAACATCTCAGAAGGTGGTTATTCCATGATCAGTATCCTTAATAATTACTTACACATAAGTGACATGAATGAAGTAAGCCTTACTTAGTACTTCTCTCTTACTAGAAAACAACAGTTTCAACATTAGCTAACTATGTTCTTCACAAAATTCCCCTGTACAAGGTGACAAACTATCATAGTAAATGAGACTACAGGGCATTCAAAGAAATAAAAAAGAATGACAATTATTTAAATTATTTGACTGAAAATCAAGTATGTGAATTTGGACATGGGGATTTTCACTTCGAATACAAAGGTCATGAAAGAAACAAGCAACATATTTCAGAATAGGATAGTTCAGTTGAAAGGGACCTACAATTATCATCTAGTCCAACCAGATGATTTTGATTGAATGAGTAACAACATCTTTTTATGAACATAAGTATCAATCAGGCATTTATCCTAAAATAATAAAACTAACCAAACAATTCTGTCATGAATATCAAACAGTCCTCTCCTATTCAGCTGTTTTCATTATGATTGGCTTTTTCCTCAGTACTTTCTGGTGTTCCTACAGTATTTCTGTATCTGAAATGTCATAAAATTAAAAAATACAGCAAATTACCTGGCAGGGAGAAGACAGACATCACCTGTTCATTAAGAAGCTCCTTGCAGAAAGACCCTGCGAAACATGCTCAGGCTACTCACTGGATCCTGGACTTCAGTAAGATACTTGTGAGGTCTTGTATGGCCTGAGATAGTTCTCCAGTCACATTCACATTAATGAGGCACATCATCTATAACCTCAAAGCTATTCCAGAGCAAGACTCAGGTTTGCAAGAGCTATTATTTATTCCCTTCACTTTGATCATAGGAAAAACAAAGTACTTGGCCTCACTGCACAGCTCTGGAGACACCAGCAGTAAAAGTTGAGATATGGAAGGTGAGAACATGCTGCAACCTGACAACATAAGAGAAGGGAGCCACAGCCCCAAGGTTTAATTGTGTCTTGATATGTCTCCAGAGAAGTATGGGGAAAGATTATTTCATGTTATCATTAAGACTGACAGCTGCCTCTGTTTGCAAAAGATGCTGTAGCCTTGGGCTTTTCAATGCAAAGAGGAGAGAATGAAACGCCAAAGTAGGTTTTTCATGTTTCAATGGATCTCTGATTTGGATTTCACTCCTAAAATGACAGTTTTTCACTTTCTAAATTTGAATAATAAATAAGAATTTCTATTCTGTATTAGGTGACATGCGTTATCATGGAAAACTTCTGATCACATTTTTTTTCTGCTCATGAACCTTCATTTATCACCATACAATCATACTCCTAAATTGCAAAGTTCCAGTATGACTAGGACCTTTTCTGAAAGCTACAGAGGCATGCGTTGGCAACCACTAATTTTATTGTATTAGGATAAAGTATGTAAGTATGAATATTATGTTCAGAACTGCGTAATGAGAATCAAACCAAAGTACAAAGTCTTCAAGAACACAAATGCTACTGAACATTATGGTGTTAATGCAGGGGGAGTATCCCTGGTGGCCTAGTGGTTAGCGTGCAGGACTTTCACTGCTGCGACCACGGGTTCAAATCGCGGTCTCCTGGCCTGATGGAGGTCGTTAGCCCTGTGTGGCCATCCATCTATGAGAAGGACACTCTAAACAAACCTACGTCCTGAGGACCTCACTGCCATTGTCCAAGCTTGCTTGGCCCCGGCAGATGAACCTTAGGATTAAAGGGTGGGCTCAGTTCAGCGCAGGCTGTGTCTCACCTAAAAAATCCATTGCGCAGGCTGGAAAGGTAAAAGACCTTTCCCCAAATCTTCGCTCGCGAAGATGGGCCATTATTATTATCCTGGAGAGGGAGTTCCTCTAAAATTAGTAGCTCAGGTGAATTGAACCTATTGAAGCCTATCTGGAATTCCATCATTGTAGAAACATATGATATTGTAATACGAACTTACTAAAAAAAACATGAATGTTAAGCAAATACATTAATATATACAAACGAGTGTACTTTTCCCATCAGTCAAATGAGGCTTATTCAGTTAATTGTTAGAATACTGACATATGCTTGGCTTTATAGAGTTATCATATAACAAGTTACAGTACTGCATCACTTATTTATGAAGATAATCTTATACCCAAATGGCTTGTTATGTCCTTTTAGCGAGGCATAGCTTTCTGGGAAATCTGTGGATCAATTAAGACAGACAGAACAAGGGAATGTTTAAAAAATATATACTTAACAACCCAGTCTAAACTCTTGTACTGAAAAAACAAAACAAAGAAACAAAACAGGCACCAACTCTTCTGTACCATTATTCTTTGACTATGAAATAAACCATTTAGCCTCCTATTAACTTCAATGATTATTTCTGTTCTTCAGTAAACTATTCATTCCAGTTATTCCTCTTCATAACCAAGATACAAAAGGTATCCAATACTATCAGCAGTAGCCAATGAGGCACTCATGTATCCCCTTATGAAGATAAAAACTATGAATTATAATTTCAAACATTAGTTCTGTAAACCATTATTGCTGATGCCTCCAATAAGAGGAATAAAATTTCATGTATGAGAAAGGTACTATTAACCTCCTTTTACAGATTAAGAAACCAAGGCAATATGTATCAGTGGTAGCATGTATCAGCACCATGCTGAGGAGCACAGAACGGATGAGAAAAATTTAGATCACAAAATTGCAGGTTCTCTCTGCATCACTGATTTCCATTTGCTCTGTTGACTCCCTAGAGATTCAGATCATGTACATAGTAGGCACGTAACCTATTCGCACGCTAAAGCAGGATCACTCCCTAGGCCATGGTGTGCTACGTTGCCCAAGTGAATATTTAGCATTTCACAACATAGGGCAATCATCACTGTAACATGGACTGAATTATTTGAATCACAGCAATTCCCATGGTAAACAACTCATCTTTCTCTTTTCTAAGAGTATTCAGACTGAATTTCCCTGCCCACTTTCATCTCTCACTTTTTAATGATAACACTTTCAATGATATCATTGATGTTTCTTTCATTCTTAATGCTTGACGTTTTTTAAATGTCATCCATTTATAAATCTATTATGGAATCAAAATGTACTTCTTGTTATAGCTTTTGGTGTATTATTATCTGTATTATTTAAGCAGCAGATCTTTTAATCCACTTTATCTATTGATTTATTAAAGCAGAGAGAGAGATCATTTACGCATACAGTACAGAACATATACAGCAAAAGAGAAAAAATAACACACTACGCAATAGTAGTACTGGTAGCCTGGTAATCTCCAGAGTTTATCAGTACTTTCAACCTCAACATTTAGAATAAGTCATCAAAAAATTTAATTCTGACAATTAGTGCTAATCTTTTTCTGTTTGAGAAACAGCCTGACTCCTCATATCTATGCAATATAATACACAACTTATTTATTATTTTGAGCATTAGTAATTAGTTATTTCTGAAGAATGAAAATAGCACAAAGTACAAGTACTAGGTCTCTTAGCTTTTAATAGGATCACATTTTGGGTTTGGAGTAAGACAAAACCTCCAGTCTTATTCTTGGCATAAAAGTTAATCCACGGGCTGCAAAATCAATTCTACTCTACAATGTCTCCAAAAGTGCACTTAAATCAATTTGTATACTCTGATTCCACTGAAAATAATTGCTTAAAGACATTCACCATTTATTCTTTTATTGTGCTAGAGTGGCCTAGCATGGCAAATGCTAATTGTGCAATAAAATAAGAGTATTAGGACCACACATATATTTTACTGGAGTCTTGGAAATTATTTTTTGAAAGGAAAAGCAGTCTTTATTAGTCTGTTCCACTAAATTAATATGTAATCCCCTTTTGTTTAGACTAAAAAAACAAAACAAACAAACAAACAAAGAATTAATTACATGTTGTGGCTTCTAAAGAAGAAAGGACCACCTACAATTTCAAAGAGAGAATTGCAATGCTACTTCAGGTTTGGCTTTGGTGTAATCCTTTTGATAGAAAAACTTGAAGCTCTTAAGAACACTTCCCGCTCCTTCAAAGAAAAACTAGACAATTCTTCGTCCCCCATAGAGTCTCACATTGATCAGGTTGAGGGAAGATACTGAGTGACATTTACTGACTGCTGCTTGTCGTGCATGCCTAATAGCAATATCATTCCCCTAACGCCCCAACAGCAGCAGGGCTGCTGTGAGGGTATCGTTGACCTCCAACCCTAATCCGAGTTTGCAGAGTGGGAGATGACTTTTTACCCATATGGATGTATAACCATATGACAAGGCTGCACCTCAAGTACTGTGTTCAGTTTTGAGCCCCTCACTACAAGAAAGACATTGAGGTGCCAGAACACTTCCAAAGGGCAACGAAGCTGGTGAAAGGTCTGGAGCACAAGTCTGATGATGAGGGAGCTCAGGGTGTTTAGCCCGAAGAAAAGGAGGCTCAGGGGAGACTTTATGGCTCTCTACAACTACCTGAAAGGAGGCTGTAGCCAGGTGGGGGTCGGTCTCTTCCCCCAGGTAACAAGTGACAGGACAAGAGGAAATGGCCTCAAGTTGTGCCTGGGAGGTTTAGATTAGATATGGAAAAGACAGCGCAGAAAGAATCGTGCCTTGCAGAGTGTACCACCTGGGGAGTCTTTCTGCTGTGCCTTTTGCAATCAGACATGTCTATCTCGTATTGGCCTTTTTATCCACCAACGTGCTTGCAACAAGCGTGGGTAGTGCCTTCCCAAATCTTCGTTCGCGAAGCCTAGCCATGAGATTTTTTTGTTCATGCATTTTCCTCTCCTTTTTATTTAACCAGGTTGGAATTGAAGGCAAAATAGAAAATAGCTTTAACTTGTATGTGTCATTTTTCCATACGAGGCTACAAAAGACCGTTTCTTTGTAAGAAAAGAGCAGAGGTTCTGCTATTTTCATTTTACCAGTCTCTGATAGGTGATTTTGTGATTAATTTTTAACCAATTATTACACTTGACAGACTTGAAAATGCACTACAAGTCAAGAACTTTAAAAGAATAAAGCAAGATGCTGCCAGGTAACTTTCACTTCTTCTGGTACGTTAGACACTCAGCATATGCATGGCTGAAACATCCATTTGGCTTGGATGGGGATCTGCTCACATTAAGAATAGATGAGATGGCATACTTAACTTTCCCAAAGACCTCTTCAACAGTATCTGAAAAATCTATCACTACTTTCCCCTGTAACAAAACTTCTTTTTTAGAAGAACTTTGCAGCTGTCAACATGTCTTTAATATTTAATAATGTTTCACCTGCTTTGGAATTGAAACTGTAAGAACTTTGAAGAACTGATTGAAAGGCTGTCTGGTACCTTGTCTATTTTCACTATACAGTCTATAACCCTGTATGTTCTCTTCTGAAATATCACTCAGCAAGCCATGGCAATTTCTCTCTTTCTTCAAAAACAGAGCAGAGCAGACTCCTGATCCAATCCCATTATGCATAGCTGCTATTCCAATACAGCAATAATTACATCCCTGGACACAGACATTTTTCATGAAGTAAAGCTCCAAACTTTTACTCTAATAATAAGCTGAGTACTTCAAGTGTTTCCTAACAGTAAAACTAACCTTGAACAATTTGTCAAAGGACAGGCAAAATTTGGAGAATAAACTAGAAAAGATTTTGCAGACCATTAATGTTGAATAGCAATTGCACTGTCCTCACTCTTCCTTCACATGAGTGGAATGATGCAATTTGGGGATTGTCTCTTGAAATGGGCTGATTGCTTAATAAGACATATTTATTGTACAGTCTTATCTTTATACAATATGTGTGCAGTTGCATAATATACATGAAGTACTGATGCTTCAAGCTTTGAGACAGTTGCCAAAAACTATGCTAAAACCAGTGAAAGACACCAAAGAAAATTATAAAAGGATTACCATGGATGATTAAAAAAAAATTGAAAACAGCTAAGCTACCATCATAATTAATGCTTATCAAGATGACCAATATTATATAATTGTTTTCTTGGGCTTCACCCATCTGCTTATACCCATCTGTCATTTCTTAGACTGTAATACGTTTCACAGAAACTGGGTATTGGTTGGTATTTTTCTTACTCTGTGTTTGTACAGTGACATGCACCACTGGACCAAAAAACTAGGACTTTATGCTGTTCTATGAGTAAACTAATAACAGGAAGGACAAGAAATGTGTTCATATCATCCTCCACTTCACTGATAATGAACTATAAAAGAGTAATAACAAGCTTAGTTATTTGAGTAACTGGATTTGACTGGATTTTTTGTTTATTCTATTTCTTGTGCTGGTTAATACAAGTCAATTAAAAGCTCCTAGAAGAAAAAAGAAATGAAATTGCTGAAAAACTTCATGGCAATTACTGACACATATATTCAAGTACTCTGGAACTAAAACTTCCCACTGACCAGGATTAAATTACTTTAATATTCTAGCTGAGTATCCCAAAAGTTTCAAGCCTCAAGCTTCTGTTCAAGGGCTCCAGTCTTCTCTTTCTCTTTGAGTCTGCCTTCTCTTGTGGCTGTTCCAGCCTCTTCCCCCAAACTGCTGTCACCACAGTCTCTTCCCTCTCATTGCCATGCAAGGAATCAGAATTTCAAGAGGTAGATTCTTGTTGTAAAAGGAGCTGAGAATACAGCAGAGGCAGTACAATTGGTCTGTAAAAAATGAACAGTTCATCCCCTCCTGGACTCAGGGGCCATTTAGAATTGAAAACTCTTGTAAAAATGGTTACAATGTACATAAGCAATGAAGAGAAAACTGGTCATTCCAGAATGAACTGATCACCACAAACTTCTTAATCAACAGCAAACTAAAAAGAACAACCATGGGTAAAAACCTGGATCAGAGTGGTCTCAAGTGTAAGAATGTGAAAAATCCCATTGCATGTTACAGCCGTGACTATATGCTGTTGCAACAATACCGGTCTGTAAATTACATTTAAATGTTCTAGGGAAAAACAATCTGCAAAACTGAATTTAATATTTTTAAATAAAAGCTTAAATTATACCGCTACTTCTGCCATATTTATTCCCTCTTTTTCCCTTCAAACTTGCAAAAAGCTTCAGCTGCTTGCTGTAAGAATAATTTTTATTCAGACATTTTTTTAAGCTTGAAGTCCACAAAGCTGATTTTCTGTTCCAGGACTGCACTTTTCCACTGACACCATCAAGAATAGCTGCTCTTAATTGCACTTTAAAAACCCATCTTCTCTCCTTTTAAACTTTTTTTCCGCTATCTGCATGTTTTCAACTCTTTTTTTCCAAATTGCTTCCATGCAAAATTCTTTCCCTTCAACCAATTTCCACACTCTTCTAAGTAGCTGAAGGAGCTTTCACTCAAATAACTATACAGAAAATCCTACTGAGAAGCCCTAATCATTACAGTAAAAAGTGATTACGTGTGGGGTATGGTGGGGGCATTGTGTTGTTTGAGGTTTTTTTTATTTAGGAAGGTGAGTGTTTTGTTATGATATTTGAGGGCACACAAAGGCAGTTGGATGGGATGGATATCAGTTAAGCAATTGTAATCCAATGAGTGTAGCATACCTAGGATGAATAAGGGTGACACTGATGTCTCCGTTCACAAGATATTACACACTCTTGTGGCAAGTAAACAGATAATTTCAGAAAAGAAAGGTCTAGGTGACCACACAGAAACTGAGGACAGTTACGTTAACGGAAAGAAAGATCTATTAAATGTACTTAAAAAGATCCCGACAAACAATACATGAGCTGCCTTATTGCTTGAAGAATAATCCAGAAATATACCATGAAATGTTTAAACACTTAGATCGACTGTATTTTGTTTAAAGCATAAATTTTAAAAAGGGATTTAAGAAACAAACCTAAATGTACACATGGCATTGAGCTTGTATGGATAATAGCCATTAAAGAAAACAACAACATCTCAGCACTACCCAGCCAGTTTTTCTGCTAAAGCAGTCTGTGTAAATCCATTTGTACTTCTAGGGAATTCAGGAAGAGTTTTGGCAGGTCAAAAGTACTAGGACATACATCTTACAACAGTAAGTGCATCTGTACTCACTCTTTTAACTGAGTAAGAACAGATCTCCTCTGAGAATGAGACCAGCTCCGAGCTCTGAGGTGATTGAATTTAAACGATATTTACACAGATAGCTGAGAAGGTGTGAGGATTTGCTTCTTCACAGGCTTCACTGCACTTGCTATCTGTTGCCATATGGTTAATTCCCTCTCATGCTTATTCTCCTGTTTCAGTTCATGTTACAGTATACTCTTTTAAGACCTGCAGCTTCCAACATCTGTAGCAAAGGTCCCAGAAATTGATTTAGAGGCTGAAATACAAGCATATCCAATCCTGCTCCTACACAAGGCAATATATCTTTGTTGGAAGACTGACACATGGTCCCCATATGCACCAGTGATAACACAAGCCTGCCAGGCACAGATGTACTTATAGCTCCAGAGAGATGCAATCTAATGATGGATAGGAATAACCCAATCATACGAACATTTGTATTTGTAAACCCTACCTAGTGCTACAGACAATATGTCTACATTTCACTGCCACACTTCAAGGATATCAAGATGTTCCTAAGGTATGACAAGCATATGATAAAACTTAATGGTATGTAAGATAGACAGACTGCTTTCTGAAGCACAACTAAATAGTTGGAAGATTTAAAAATTAATTGCTCTTCTGGCAAAAGCAACGAAAATGAAATTAAATTAGATACTGGAACTTTTTCACTAGAAGGCTCTGGCAAAATAAAGTTAATAGATGGAAAGCTTTCTGCAATTAAAAGTGACAGGTGCATTGCCTTCTCTAAGCTTTTAAATCACATCTGTCAAAAAGCCTACTAAAATGCATTTTTTAAGCCCCTTCCAATCTACTCAACTTTATGAACCAAAATACTGTAGAATTATTGAAGATATATCACTTAAGTCACAGCTTTATGGCAGTAAAGAGCTAAAATTTCTATAGAGTTATACATCTAACATATTTAGGACAATGTATTAAAGCACAGAATGTAGGGAAAGCAAGTTAAACATGGAAGATGTATTCAAGGAGGAAAAAGAGTTTCACTCAAGGAGGTTTCTGCTGCTGGGAAAACTAGGCCTAGAAAAACCTAGTGTGGGAGAAAATTCTTTCCCATGAACAGGAGTACCTATTTTTGCCTGTCCGTTTTGAGAAATTAACTCCTCTGTTGCAAGAAGAGATAAAAGTTCTCACATTTGTTGGAGGTCTCTTGGGGAGACAAAGAAACAATAAAGTACAGAGGAGATTATCACTTTGAAGTTCTGCGCATGCGAAAGGTGGTATTATAAAGGCACCAGAATGAGACACCCGTGGCTGCTTTTTGCCCCTGCTACATTTGTACTTAGTGTACACCCTTAGTATATCCAGGGTTTCTGACTTCAGAATAAACCTTTTCTTAATACCCTAGCCGCGGTTTGGTCATCTGGGTTTACCTGTGAGCATATCAATTCTTACACAGAGTAACTCTGTCTCCTGTTCCCATTCACTCTATTTGTCAGCATGATTTCCTGCTTCCATTCTTAACCAGTGCACAAGAAATACACAACTTGATTTCCCCAGTTTAAAACCAAGTTTACAGTAAATTCAATAACAGTCTTCTTTGAGTTATCTACTTTAAGTGTTTAAGCTGATTTGGAAGAGAGATGGTTACCAGTATTTATACCTTTGAAGAAACTTTCAAGACAGAAAGTGTCTTCCTTGAAAACAGGCAGAAAAGTTTGAGGTCAGCTTCTGCTGTGCTTCTTACAGAGTGAAATATTTTCAATGAACATGTGTTCCAATAGTGGGAGCAAATCCACTTATTGCACATCTTCTCCCTGCACCCCAGCCATGCCTGAGCCAATCCTTTACCTCTCATTCTTCACTCTCAAAATCAGGGCGCACTTAAACCCAAAACTCAAACGACCCCCTCCCCCAAAACCTCTGATAACAATTTGGTTTTAGTTATCATTTTGTTTTGTTTGCTGGTTTTTTTTTTAACTAATCAATAACCCTAATTTTGATAGGTTAGGAATGAAGTAAATTTAAGGGAATGCTTCTCATCCCCACCAATTCTGAAAACAAACAAAAGTATTACTCTTCAAGGCTTTTAATTATGAACTAAATGAAAATCTGCTACACATTGTAAGATGGACTGTGACAACATGAATTGTACAGGCTATGGCACACCACCTTCAAAGATGCATGATGGAATATTGTACTAACTCAGTTAAACACAGCTCTTATTAACCAAATATACAAATAATCTCGTCCCAATTCAGGAAAGCACTGAAGCATGTACAATTCAAAATATGTGCTTAAATACCTTGAATTCATTGTAACAACTCACAAGTTTAGTGTTAAAACATGTGATCAAATATATCTTTCAATCACAAACCACTTACTGAAAAACAGCAGTGAACGCATTTTACTATAGGCTTCCCTAATTTAAGTATGTATGAATAAAGACGAAATTCCCCTCAGATGGAGAGACAGAATAAGAAAAATATGAAAATCATTTTCCATAATCAATCTATAAATTTTCATCTTGCCCCATGACGAATTATTGTGATAACAAAAATATTTCAGGCAACTGGTCCAGGTAAAAGTCTTTAACAAAATTATCTTTTATGTTTAAAAACTCAAGGTTTTGGTGCTGCTTTTTGGGTTTTCTTTGAAAAATGGGGTGAATCTTGCCAAGTTCTCAGTTATCCCTGTAAAAAAAAAAATTTGAAATGGCAAAGACCTCACATGCTTCTCCCTAGCACTCCTTATGGTAATGTTACAGGGATTTTTCTCAGAGACAGAAATCTCTTCCAGTAGCCAGGCAGATGAAAGCTTTGTGGTGGAAGGTTGGTATTTCAGGAGCAATGACCGTTCCAGATAATACTGTACTTCAAAATTTTGTGTCAGCTCTGCATACCTGCAGAATAACAGAGGAATTTTGCTAGCAAGAACAGCATTCTGGGAAGAATCAAAAATAGTAAACACACACTGGAAGAGTGTATATATATATATATATATATATATATATATATATAACTGGAAGAGTAAACACAGACAAGGATTCATCCCTGACTTGCAACTGAGTCAGTCTAAGAGCTGAACTGCAGTGGTACTGAGTGCTTCACATATGCAAACTAAAAATACACTAAAACTACTAAAAGAACCAAGTAGTCATGAAAATATGTCTACAAACATTCGCTCCAAACAGGGATAAAAATATTCTAATACTTTCCCTTAGTAACTAGAGTGTGGATGAGAATGAAAGGTCTGCAATCTGTGAAAACAGATCAAATTCAGAATTCAGTAGGGATAACTAATATCTAATTAAGTCCTGTATCTGCAGTATATTTTTTTTCAGTTTCTTCTTCCATATCTCTTTTGCCCTCTGTTAACCATCTTCCCATCCATGTCTATAAACAAAGAAATTAAGCCAAATTTTCTGCACTGATACCATGTATTACACAAATATCTGAACGGAAAATATGTCCAGAAATGTTTTGATGAGCTGTATTAATTGAACTGTTTAAACAAACATAAAACCCCATAAAGAAATATAGACTTGAAAAGAGATATCTGATAACCCTGTTCTAAATAGAACTTAAAATACTGGTACCCTAAGGAAAAGGAGTAACCAGATTGAAAGCCAGCATTCAAAACAGCCTGGCCATACAAAATAAACTAGAGTCTGTGCATTGGTCATATTGATTTTATTCAGGTGTTAAGTATAAAGTTAAAAATAAATGCTCTGATGAATTTTAAGATATGTATTTTATTCTCCTGAATTTCTGTTTCATCTTATCCTTTAACCTAGGTGAAATTTCATTATAGATCCTTACTATTTATTACACTGATTAATATATCTTTTTGTATAGAACAGGAAGAAGAGTTTTATATAGACTTCTGCATATCTACACCCATTTCTGCTTGTGGGGTTTTCTTGTTTTGATTCTAGTTTTTTAATTAGGGACATACCACTTCTAGTGGTTGATTACCCTCCACATATGTAAACAAATGTTATGTATGGTACAATGCCTGCCCCGAACAACCAGTAAATATCTCACATTGTCTGTTTCCCACAGTATTTTTAATATTCATGATTCTCTTTTCATTTTTTACGTGTGATAATAAGCACCACAAAACAGATTCCCAGCTGAGGTAGAGATGACATCTTAGCCTGCAGTTGAAAAGGGAAACACAGAAAAAGCTTTTAAAAAACAAAGAGAAACTGACAGATTTTAAAAAAACAATAAAATCAGGATCAACCTCTTGGATAAATGCTCTTAACAATGAAAATCACAACAGCCAGGATTACGGTATAAGGATTTTATATTACTACCAGGTATGTACATGTTTAATAGTGAATGTCTTTGTCTTCCTTACACTTATGAACAGATAAAGATTATAGTAATAAATCCCCATGTTGAAATAAAACTGAGCCTAATCTCAAGATTAGGAATCTAATCTCCACCAGAAATAAGATACAGGTATTTAAAATGAATAGGAGGTTAATTTGCTACAGGCAACAAGACATTCTGTACAGTACATAATGCGTACTCCTGCACCGCAGCTGAAGTATTTTAAAACTTACAAGCTCACACAGAAAGCAACAGATTGAATGGGGAGTTTCATTATAAGAAACAGAATGTGTCAGGAACCATCTTCAAGTTGAATTTTGGTCATACAGCTCCTTGGTATTTTTCACTTTGCTTTTCTAACTAGTTCCCCTATGGATTAACCTCTTCTCACCTCTGGTTGTACATACAGTGCAAGATGGAGCTGCTGGACAGTTCATTAGAGAAGCTCCTGCTGTTTTTTCCACTGGAGAGGAGGCACCTCTAAGTTATCAGACACAGGCAGGCCCAAGTCAACATGTCTTCTAACAATTTCTGGCAGCTTTGATCAGGCTGGTGGTTCATACAAGTTTCACAGCCAAAAAAAAAAAGGGGGAAGGAACTTCAAGGCATTTCCTGCTACTCCTTGGGAAACCAAATACCATCACTTAGTAATTCACATGCCATAGTCGTATGATTGAGCGAGGGTAGTGGGGGATTCGATTTGGGGGCTTTTTCTATGTAGCACATCTTAAAACTAGAAAAGATATATTTAAATGGAATGCTTAAACTCACTGCTAGAAAAGTTTTGTTTTAAATAACTGCTAGATAGAGGTTCAAACATAATAATAAATCTAAGGTAAGTTTCTTGATTTGACACTCCAGTTGCCTGTTTCTGAGAATGTGATCCAGCCCAAGGTTTACAAGAAGCTTTGCTTTTACAGCCTCAGCTTTGTAAAGTGCTCAAGGCTATGTGCTTCGGTTTTCCAGCTCTGTGTGGCATGGTGGCAAAGAACGCTAAACTGCATTTAAGCACTTGAAACAGGCTCCGTGGTAGCCAGCAACATTTCTCTCTGCTCAGCTTGGTCTCTTTCCTTGACACCTCTGGTGGCCAAGCCAAAAAAGTCAACAGTCTGCAGCAATGAATGAATACTCCAGGATCCTTTCATAACGGTGTAGCTGATTGAGGCCCTGTTTGAGAGGCCTTACCTCATTTCCCACACATTTTCTGACCCATTTTGTCCATCTCTCTCAGAGGGATTTTGCCTGTTATATTGTGGGCTAAGCAGTAAACTAATTATCTTGTTCAAATCCCTTTGCAACGCCTCTAATCCTATTAGTTATAAGAATGTGTGAATACTGATTGCACAACTTAAAACAGGGAGAAACAGAAAAAGAGACGGAGGCAGAGAGAAAAAGCCAAAAGGCAGGATCTGGGAAGATCTGCTAGCCACTTCAGCCTTTCGAGACTTGTCAGGACACTCAAGATTCCCATCCGTCACAAGATGGGACAATTTGTAAGGTCCACATTTTCATTTTCTGTCTGTCTGTTGCGTCTGCCCCAGAGCTGGCCCTATTATCCGAAGCAGCCCGGAGCCCTTTGCTCACAGCAGAACTTGCTGACCCTTGACTCCAGTTAACAGTTACATTTTCTCTCTCTCCCCTTTCATAATGAACATTTTAATGAAGGGGATGACAATATTACAATGTGTCAAAGAAGCCATATGAAGTACCGGAAATGAATGATGTTAGTGTAGGCATCTATAGGCCCTATGAGTCCTACCTCTTTTCTTCAAAGAAACCTCACAAGTCTTATTAAAGAGCCCTCTCGCCCTCTCCCTCAGCTGAAGATACCGGAGCAGTTGCCTCCTGCTGTCCAGCACTGAGTGAACTTTAATCACTTTTCCTATTTTGTTCACACTGGGGACAGAGCCAGACTTCAGTGAAAAGCCTGCAGTCACAGTCGATGTTAAAGAGCATGAAATTTATCTGACTTCCATAAAAGATGAGCTCTGCCCTTCCATTCCTGCTTTTGCTAAGCTGGCTGCTCCGGGGACAGCCATTCTCTCCTCCAAAAACAAATATTTGCTTTTAGTGTGGATGGATGCTGCTGCCTAGGAGTGCCTTTCCCCCTGCTTTTTAAACTGTACACTTAGTTGTTTCCACCTACAAAGAAGACTTGTGGTCTTGGGAAAGAAATTTAACTTTATCATTTAGACATGCTGTTGTGCAAATGAAGGTTTTAAAAATGCAAACAGTTCCTATTTTATGTGAGTAATAAGCTCTGGCTAATTGGTTACCATAGAAGCAAATTCATCAGAATTCTCAGAGTAAGAGAGCGATTCACCTTTTTTTTTTGCCCCTCCTTCCCTGCAGAAATGTCTATGTCAATGAAAACCTAATTCTTGGGATAAAATACAGAGTTTCTTTTCTCACATACCATACTTGGAAACTTGAGACACCATTATCTGATGAAAATTGTAATAAATTTTGTTATTACATAGTATTCCATTATTTGCTTTTAAACCCTTGCCATTTGGAATTGGCTCTACAAGTTTTGGAAAATGTATTTCCATTATAAATGCTTGCTTCCCTCACAATGGCAAATCAATGACCCATTTGTATGCATGTCTCACAGTGCACATCTTCTCTAAGGATCACTGCAATATAAATCAGCATTTTCAAAGCAATTGAGTGTACAACTTTAGAAATATGTATTTCAGAAGTGGTAAAACTTCTGTGTCATTTAATTACTTAAATATTTCAAATCCAGTAGAAAAATGGAATGCAAAGAACCCAAAAACAACTCCAGAAGCAATTTATCCGCAAAACATTTTATGCACATAAAAAAACCTGAAAAGCAGCAACAAAATTGCATCAATGAGCTTGATAATGAAAAGATTGTGTTAACGAGGAATGAAAAGTGGTACTGACCCACTGACCATCCGCTCTGCATGCCATAACCCCCTCTAATCCCCAATTGATACTGACAACTGCAATGACAAGGGCTAAATTGGAGCCATAAGTAGCAGTAACGATAGACTGCCACTTCAGTATGTCATCAATTGCCAGATTAAAATTAATACCACACAAACGTTCTCCTGTAAAGTGGAGACCTATCAAAGGGAGAGAAGTGCTTCTTTAACTGTAACACATCCACAAAACGTGCCACCACGGGCGGGATGCACGCCCAGTGCCCAGCAAAGGTGAGCTGGCCCTCAGCAGGAGCCAGATGTGCAGGGAAGACTGTTCCTGCTGTACTTTTAGCAGTGACCACCTAGGGGCACTCAGCGTCCTACAAATCCATCGCAAATCTCAGCTTTTGATCCAGCCCCATTCTGGTATAGAGCACAAAACATATTCTCTGTCAAGCATCTTGCTTTATATTCTGTTTGAATAACAATGATGAGTATTGTTTATTGATACTTTATTACTGGCAGATAACCAGCCAGACAGCCTTGTTCCCTCTAAATGCTTCTAAAGGGCATTTTTTGATAAAGGCTTTAATATACCGTGAAGATTTTCAACGAATAGGCAAAAATATACAGACCATATCTTTTGAGAAAGTGATTTCAGATTTAAGTCTGGACTTCTTCCAAACTGCCAAGCAACTACAAACTGCATGGAAAGCTGTCTAGAGGGAGTTCTCTTAATTACAATTCACTACAGCTTTCAAAAGGCCATGACGAAAATGGACAGGAATATAAAACCGAGAAAGCACCACAAGGTCAAGAGAATTGTAATTTTTTCTTCTTCATATACATTCTTCCTTTCTACAGCACATTTTTTATATACAAAATGTAAATGCAAACAGGATTGTATTCCTATATTTTGGGATTCTCTGAATTCTTTCAAAAAAAAAGAAAAACGATTATTTGGTATAATAAGTCTTCCAATTTTTCCTCAAAAACCTGCCCTTAAATATGTTCACTGAAGCAATCAGCAAAATAAAATTTTAGATTGAAGCAAAAGATTCATTTAGGCTAAACTACAACAGCCTACTAGCCAATCCTATCTGATATTTTATGGTCAAGTTTTATAGCATGAAAATTCTGACTTTCTGCCACATTTTTTTCCGTTCAAACAGGGTTCACTTAACAAGCAGAATGCAGACCTGCTGCTTTCCCTTGTGGCCAACTTCACTTGTTCAAAGTCTTTGAGAATCTTGGAACACGGCTATAGCTCTTAAAGGAACTTTGGCCTGCAGCTGTTATTAACTAGCTTTGGACGTATGGACCTCCGTTGACAAGCACCTCATGTATAGAGGTTAAAAAATTGCTACCATATGCTTTCAGCTTTTTCAACCTACAGTGTAAAGGCTCAAAAAAAAGAGAAACCCCTCCTTTCAGTACTTTAAAAATACAAATCGATTTACACATAAACCAACACTTATTTCTATCTTATACTACCTTGTAGTTACGAAATATATATTTCATTTTTACAAGGGTACTGCAGTGTTCTAAAAGAGAAGACCTGATTTCAAGGAAAGGAACAATTGGTTACAGGTACAAAGATCTTAACAGGCTTTATTATTGGACACAAATTAAAAACCACCACACTCTTAAAACCAGCATTAAATAACAATAAAAATCTGTGTTATGCACAGAAAAGCATTCTCTCCTTAATGAAAGCTAAAGCTAGCACTGCTTATTATACCCTTACCTTAGCTTCATGTGCATATATCTTATGCTAGTTTTCATTTATGTGACCTAGTTCAGATCTGAAGGACAATCCGTATACCCAACTGCTTGTTCCTTTTCTCCAGACAGATGCACCAGTTTACAGAAAGATAAACCAAGCACAATCTCATCATGAGATCATCATGAGACCAGAAAACTCTTCTTACTCACCAAAGTAAGAAAAGTACCAGTACTTGTACCATACACAGTACAAGTATGGATGTTCAAATGGATGTTCATAGTACAAAATATTTTTAACCCTGCTGAAATAAAAAAAACACCAAACTAGTTAATCGCTCACCTTTTTTATGTCTCTGTTCTATAGATTCCTATTTCATTCTCTAAAAACACCTTAACAGTGTTTAGTGAAGAGCTTAGTAAACCTCACTTCAGCATACATCAGAGCCAAGTTCACAGATTTCAGACCTACAGGTACCATACAGATTTCCTTAGTTACTGGAAGAGCACCACTGATTATTAGAACAGAACTTTATCTTTTAATTTTAGTTTATCAGTGGGTTAAAATGCCCATTCAGACTGGAAGATGAAAAAAAATACTACGATGAAATCAGTCACCTTCTACAAGACAGTTTCGTCATTCGCAGTGTAGCCATACCCCAGGCAGTAATCAACAATAAACCATAAGTATCTTTACAAATCCAAGCTACTGCTCTAGCAGATGACAAGAAAAGCCAAGGAGACTTACTTTCTCTTCTACCATAAGAATAAAACTTCATGTATTTAAATACAGGTCAATTTTCCCAGAATTCAGGAATATTCCACATGCCAGATATGGTTTTAGTCAGGTAACAGAATCCGCACAATATCAGAACTACCAAGAATTATATCTAGATAAATGGGCAGAAAACTGTAAATATAGAAGAAATGCAGTCACTAAAGTATAATTTGCTGTCTGTCCTGAGTACTTTCAGAATTTCATTATCAAGTTGCCTAAATACTATGTAAATTTAATACTTTTACAGTAAAATAAACATTTTTCCTGCAAAATACATAAGTACAGTATAATAATTTCATTTTAAAATGGGGAAAAAAGGGACCAGTACCAAGGGACTAACAATGGGAGTCATCTCACACATCTTTAGCCAGGTGAGAACCAGATAATCTAGTCTTAGTTGTCTACAGAAAGGAGAAGACATCTTTAGAAGAAGAGTAGCTTTATCTCTGTCTCCACATTTGAGAATACAAAAGTTTTGAAAGGCAGCTTGTACTCAGCACCTCAATTTCAGGAAGGTCAAACCAGAAATCTTCACAGACTAGCACACTGCCTAGTCAAGGTCAGAGAGCAGTCCTTGTTAGTCATGTACTGAACTGATGTCTCCCAAATACCAGCGTGGTTCCCGAAATATTTGTATCTTAGGATATGGGATTCTCCAATAATGCTGGTTTATCCAGGATTTTTCTGAGTAGTGGAAACAATCTACTATGTCCTTCTCTAGTGAAACTCCGGGCATCTCCTGAGCTCTGCAAACTGCTCTGAAGTATGCCAGAAGGACAGCCTGTATTAGAAAACTCACAGCTGCTCAAAGCTAGAGGCCTTGCCAACTATCCCAAAATCTTACTCCTCCTTTATCTGAGAGATTCAATTGACAACTTTTAAGCATCAACCAGCTTTATATATCTTTATGTTAATTACAAGCAACATGACCTGTCTGTTCCCCAAAAGGTGGCTGGAATTAGCATCCTGGAGAATTTGATATCATCTGCTACTCAGACCTCCTCTTCAGTCACCCACAGAGTCATTTTTTTTCATTTAAATTATTAGCTGTATCAACTGTTATCAATCTGCTTACCACTTCAGGCCCAAAAGCCTTAGTTCAATTCTACCCATATAATAATGTCAATAAGCTGGTCAATAGGATTTCTTAATAAAGAGAACCTGTTACGGATAATTTATATTGCAGCATTTGTCAACTTATGGACACATTGCCTTCTGATGAAACTGCACTAAAATATTAAGGGGGGGGTACATTTGGTTGGTTTTGTGTGCTTGTTTAGTTGTGGAAATTTTTTTAATCTGGCTTTTGGACAAATTCTTAGATCATGTCTTCCAGGATTACACAACTTTATCACACAGGCACCCCTGAAGAGGGATTCCCCATTCTCCCCTAACTGCACAAAGACAAGTATAGGAGGTTCATGGAAGTGCTCCATCTCTGCAAACATTCCCTGGCACACAGCCAGGAGCCTGACAGCCTCAGGCTAAGGCAGCTCTGGGGATGCTGCCTGGAGCCTTCCCTGACTCCAGCTACCCCAGCCATGCCAGCATAGCCCAAGAAACCTGCTGGGAGTGGGGCAGCCATGGGAGCCTCCATTCTCCTGCAAAAAAGTAAACACAAAAGTTTGAATTTTTTCAGTTGGAGTCAGGAGTAATTTAAAAATCTCTACCCTATGTTTTCTCATTGAGAAAAAAAAATCTTTCAAAATATAAGATTCGTTAGTGTAAAAGTCATCTTATGGGATAATTCTCTAACACACTTTCACCCCTGTTTTGGTTCTATGCATTATCTGATCATTCAAAACTAAAACCCACATAATCAAGAAAGAAAAGGATACATTTTCAAAAACATATGCACATGTATAGGCGACTACCAGAAAAAAACAGATACTGTTCAAAACTTTCAAAAAATCTCATGTAAGTTTCAACAGCATTATCACACAACTAAGACAGCCGATTAAAACGTATCTACCCTCCCATACTGATGTAGGCAGTAAAAGTAGAAAGGCTTTTTTGATTGGCATTCCTTCCCATATACTATGAGAATTATCCAGTAGTACATGGCGTAAGCTATCTCCTTTTATTTTTCTTAGTATTGGAAGTTTACTGCTTTTGGAATGGGGACCTTTGTTTTAACAAAAGAAAAAGAAAATAAAAATTCCTTTCTAGACTACTGTTTTTGTATACTTCTCTATGTGAGATTATTGAATTATTTTAGTCAAAAAAGCTGTCAGTATTTACAGTAAATTCTTTACAACTTCTTCAATTAAGCTTCCTAAAAATAGGCCACAACTCTTCATTAATTTTGCCACTGGTAATAAGAGTGAGAGTGTCACAGAAGAATGAAACAACATTGTGACTAGATTCATAATATGTTTATATTTTAACTAAAAGCAGGTTTCAAGTTTATAATGGAAGTTCCAATGATAAAAGTATTCTAGGTCTTAAACCTTCTTACTGGCATGAAACTAAGAGTCTGACAATTACCTGAAACATCAAATTCAAGATGTAATAAGCAAATAGATGGCTTTTTTAAAGAACAGACCTTTTTTATTGCAATGTGAAATATTACATATTTCCCATATGTTATGGTAAAAGTAACAGAGATAAATAAAGGACAAATTTGCGATTTAGGAGGAATCTTTGTTTTATCTGAATTTAATAGACATCGTGGCCTAGATACAGATGTTTTGATTACTGAAAGCCACAAGAAGTTGAAGTTCAGTTACTGCAAATTTAATGAATTTAATGAACCCATTCCGTTACTGTAGCATACGGTATTCCTTAAAGAAACTTCTTATATTTTATGAAGTTATTTTGGCCATATCTAGTAACTTACATAATCTGGTTGAGTAGCACAATTCACCAGCTCCTGGAAAGAATCAGTGCTGATTAGCATGATTTAAAGGATAATGAATGAAATGTCCTCGGACCAATAGGACTGTCAACATAGGGCAATTTGTGCGAACTTCTACCTTTCCATTCAGGTTTTGAAGTGCTAGTACCATTTCTAATGAACATGTGAAAAATGTTTTAATTCATGCATGATTTAACATCAGTACCAATTTGCCAATAAGAGCAATTCTTGAATGAGAGGAGAATAAATAAAGTTCTTTAAAGAACAGGCATTCTTTAATGGATTACTTCTCTGTGTTGCTTACTGGGTTTAGATTTAAATCAGGGCAACTATTACAGCAGGCACCTCCATTACTGGGGGATGCTAAATCCATCTCACGCAGCTAACCACCAGGCAGGCTTAGCCTATTTATCCAAATGTCAATAGCATTGTACAGTGTCACACAACCGAATAAATAAAATTGAAAATCCGCTATTCAACAACCATGTCTTCATGGTCACTTGCACAAGTATTATGTTTCATGCCACAGATATTATAACAATTGTGTGAATATACTTTATGGGCAACCAGCAGCTTTTTAGAGCAAATGCAGCCCAATTTCCTGTTCCAACAAGCAATAGGAAGTTATTTCACAGAGAGGTGATGAGTAAATATCATAAAGAAAATTTATGAGGGTTTTTTTCAATAATTATTGTTTTCCTATGTATAATTCTTTTGTTACTTATTACATGTTAGCAATCAACTTTTCAGGATCCTGGTATGAAAACTCTTTGGAGATTTCAGCAGTACTGCAAGGCGTAATTATCCCTTGTATCTGCACAATGTTAAACTAATTGCCCTCACATTTCAAATGCACCATCAGAAGCCACGTGATACTTTAAACTGAGGTCTGCCTTGTGACCAGATCTCTATCCCATGAGGCTGGCAACAGTGGGCATACATCTTATTCCTTGCAACTAGTTCCATCCTGAAGCACGCTGATTACTTATAAGAGAGAAGGAAAATGAAAGTAATAACCAGAGTCATGTTAACACATTCAACAACTGTCAAGGATATTCTACTTCATAATAAAGCAAGTCTAATTTCAACATGTATGTCCACAGAGATATTTCTAAAGAAAAACAACAGAATTTTTAAAGTCATCTTTCTGAAGTTGTCAGAGAAATACAAACGACAAATATGCACAAAAGGCAATAATGGAACTCCAAATTCTAACTTTAGCCTTTGACACATTTCTTTGACACAAATCGGGATACCAATAGCAAAACACTAAAAAAAATTTCTTCTGGATTCTGGTAAGAATGATCTGTCTGGCATCTGAAAAGCAAAGCAATGAAGAGTTTTGAAATGAGAGCAAAGATGTGTCATATGTGCCATGTGGGCATTTGGAAGTTCTACCAAAAACAGGAAAAGAAATATGAAACTACACCAAGAGGAATTTCAGATCCCTTCACATCAATTTTTGCCTGTGGCAGATTCAATATACTGCATTACCGAAACACGAGATGCTTATCAGACCTTCTCTTTCCTGTCTACAGTAGAAAAAAACTCATCTATTTATCATTTTTATTTTTTAAATCTTTAGAAAAAATACACAACTTGAAACAAATGGAAAGACTGGCAATCAATACTTTTGGTTTCTGTACTTAGCATCTCTCCAACAAAGAGAATAAAGAGTCACAAACATTCCTTTAGATTAACTTAATCATAACCTTTTTACATGCAGGGACTTAGAGACAAACTGCAATCTGTACCAAGTTTTCTGATCTCACCT
The DNA here is from genome assembly GCF_003984885.1 of Neopelma chrysocephalum. Taxonomy (NCBI): domain Eukaryota; kingdom Metazoa; phylum Chordata; class Aves; order Passeriformes; family Pipridae; genus Neopelma; species Neopelma chrysocephalum. Next base: position 8,095,723 of record NW_020897731.1, on the reverse strand, counting down.
TTCTGTCTGCTCAGTCACATCCCTGTTTCCCACATAATTCAACCCAAGTGTATTTCTGCTAAAACATTGTAAACTGCAAATTTACTCCAGCATCAAGCAGTAGCAGCCAGCCTAGCAAGCGCTGACCTAGAGGATTCAATTCCTAATAAATTAAATACAGTTTAATTAAATAAATACAGTTAATTAAGTTTGAACTGCTAGAAATTAGGAAAAATGCCCTAAAAATTAAGTTAGTTTTGAGGTTTGATAGTGATTCCAAGGACAGCATGTACAAACATGTAAAGAGGAAAAAGTTTTGAAATACTAAATAAAAGTAGCTTCCAAACAGTCACATCATACTCATTAAACATTTGCAATCTAGCAAACTACAGAAGGCTTCAGCAAGTTATCTCTCAGATTTATTTTTATTTAAACTTAATTTATAGGAGATGACATATTATTCAAAAATTCCATGTAAATATTTTCTACATGATTTTGATATGGTTTTCTATTTCAAAAATTCAGGAAATATTAAAAAAATTCACTCTAACTCCAATACACTTTAAAGAGTTCTATAACACCAAGAAACACAGAGTTTTTTAAGATGCAGTTGAGGGTGAAGAAGAGGGAACAGCATGAATCTGCTTCTCTGAAAAAGGAATTTTCACTCAAGAATTTAATTAATTAATTAATTAATGACTCTGTGAAGTGTAACATGGTGAGAGTTTGAGTCACAGGAGACTTTTTCATCACACAATTTTGTGCTTGATTTTTAGACATGAGGTACCATTTTACTGAAGAACTCTCAAAAAAAACCCTACAAAAACCAACTCAAACCTCTAAAGCCATTGATAATTAGTCTAATTACTTATATAAGATTCTTATTTAGTTAAATTAGAATCACATCTTATGCCAGTATATAGATTTGCTCAATATTGACTGAACAGTTTCATAAAAATTGGTTCAGAAACAGAAATTAAAAGTTAGGCTGAAAAATACATGTTTCAAATCAATACAAGACAGTCCACCAGCTCTAACAGTTAAGATGTTGCAGCATAAACCAGAACTGAATAGTATTTTTAAAAGTTTTTAGGTTTTTAGTAACTTGTAAAAGGGCTCAAATATGGGAGATCCCCTGCCTCCCACAGGCTATAAAAAGGGCTGAGTAGAAGGGCTGGAAAGAAAACCAGAAGATAGAGAACTACCTTCCTGGTACGTATCGTTAATGAAAGCCTGCTTCTACAATGCCAAATTTAAAAACAGATCTGTGCCCCAACATTTGAATTTACTAGTTCTAGTGGTTAAAGTCTCTTCTACCTGGAAAATGATCTTGAACAGAAAACATCTGAACCACTATCCACCACACAACTCTTGAAGGTGCTGAGTATCTAAATCAGAATCATATGAGCTCTTGGTGTTGAACTAAAACCAAGCTATGCTTGAATCTGGCTCCCAAAATGGCAGAGATTAGACAAATATTGACCAGCTCAAAAAACCTGAGAAAAACACTGAACAAAGTATGGTTACGCATCAACAGTGACCATAGTTAAATTGCCTACATGTGTAATCAGCAGGGACCTTGCACATATTATTTGCATCAACTATAAAACAGAGACCTGTCCAAACCATAGCTCTTATTAGATGCTGATGTATTCAGAGTAAACTGTGGGAGTTATTCAAAGCATTAAGACATCAGATGACTGCCACTGTCACAATAAACCTTTGGGAAACAATCCAACTCCAGTATTTTTATGAGGATGTAATCAATGTCATTCATCAAAACGCCATTTCAACAGAGCATCAGGGCTCCATTGACATTTTCTCCAGGAGCCCAAAGTTTGCTAGGAAGAGGCAAGTATACCACATTTCAGAATTTTCTCCTTGAAGCCTGGATTACATCTCATGGAAGTGCCCGACTGAAAGTAAATTCAAGTTTCCTCTATTTGTTTAAAGGAATCTAAAAGGGAAGCATGGGAAACAAATTCACAAACAAATACGTCCAAGGGAGAGAGGCACAGACTTATCCTGAAACAGCTGTGGGCCACAAAACAGACAAAAAGGAGTCTTTGAGCAGGGTTCCGGTTTTTAAGCTCCCAGGGAACTTCTCAGGCAAGAGATGGAAAACGACAGGACCAGGGATACCAGGCTTTCAGAACTAACAGATCTTTGGATGATGCTTGGAAGCCCTCAGCACTGTCTTCAAAAGGCAGAAGATTTGTAAGTGGAGAAAGTCTTGCAAAATTCACACTGTTCCCTAAAATAAGCCACAATTTCAGATTTCACCGTGCCATTGAGATTTCCCTTCTACTTTCCCCAAGGATGAATGAGAGGAAGGGAAAATGAGGGAAAGCACATACATTCCCTTGCAAAATTTTCCATGGAAACCACATAAGTGTAGATGTCAGAATGGCCCTCCAAGCTGTTAAAATGCCTCCTCATATATCAAAGTGGGAATGAAAGGAAGTAGCATGGAAATCTCTAACAAATTCCTACTGAGTCAAACTATAAATTTCCATATTAAATTACACAACATTTTTAGTATTATTTTCCTTATTACAAAGAGTTGTCCCTAAAAATAACTGTAAGACTTTTAACATCCTTTCCTGGCTATTATTAAAAGTCTTTACTTTTACTCTCCAAAAATAATATTCCACATGGATTTACTTTACTATTTAAAATCAAAGTTTTTAATTCAGGAAGAGAATACTCATCAGATCCTACCTTAAATAAAATTTAAAAATTTCATGCCAGTGCAAAATGGAAATGAGGATTAATTTCCCCATGGAAAATATTTAACACACATAAGACAGTTAATGGAAACAGAACTGTGCTAATGTATTTTACATTATGAATACACATACATATGTTATTACTTCACACTTACATCATGCCCCTTATCTGATAATCCTCAAATGTGTTTAAAACATTAATGACTTTATCCTCACAGAAGCTCTACTGTGTTGGAAGCATTTTCCTGTTGATTTTATTCCCTTCCTGAGCTCTCTGGGCACACAATACTTGTGTCTTTCTGGATACTGTGTATCAATACTGTGGAGAAACCATCATTAGCAAGTTCACAATATTTAAGAAGTCACCCTGGAACAGTGAAATGGCACACTGAGTAGGCACTCAGAAATTTCTTCCATGCCCCAGCTATTATGCAACCATTCCTATTTCTATCTAACCCTTCATAACCCTGAACAGATCTGCTTCTACTGTGCTACACACCACACCAATCTACCAGGAAAGTAAAAAGTCCACTATTTCAGAGAATTTACAGCTGAATTTAAAGCAAAAAGACCAGACAAGAGAAGGAAGACAAAACATAATGTGATTGTAAAGCCCCAGGTCAGTGGTATCTATAATTAAAGCTATTAAGACATTGGCAAGTTCTCTTCTGCCCCTCTTCCAAGGATCAGTTACATGTGAAAGCCACTTAACTCGCCCAATGGCTGACTAACAAAGGGAACCTTAACAGGATAATAAAACTCACTCTTTTTCACAGAAAAAAAAACGTCTTGGAATTATATAAATTGTTTAATTATATATGGCCTATTTAATGCTGTTTATAGAGGCTAGAAAAGGCTTTTAAATATGGCATGACGATTTTTCAACATATAAATAAGGCTTTTCTATAAATTATTAGTATATCTAAAATTTATATCATTCCTCATAGGATATGTTCATAGGTAGAAGGCACTGGAAAAGTTGGATTTGACAAACACAAAACAATATTTCTTAAAAAAATCTAGAAGATGTTAAAGAAGCTTCAGAACTGAAATACCGACTGAGACAGGACTCATCCTCCTCTTAGACTGAAATTTCATCTATGGATACATATACTGGTGAACTCACAAAAGAGCTGTCTCTCCCATCAGTGATTTACATGCTTTGAGATCTAAATAAATAAAATTTCATTTTTAAGATGCTATTTATAATGTTTTTCTATAGGTTAAGATGGAATTCTCACCTCAGAAGACAATATTAGTGAAATATTTCATTAATTACTTCTGGAAACAGATTTTTAAGTAGCTGTAAAGACCTCAGTCCTTCAACTACCTGAGAAAAAAAGTCACGTGATTTTACTTTGTATTTGAAGTTGTTTTGCATACTACGTTCCCATCTTGATTTCTACCAATGCACATGGCAAAAGAAGATAAACAGCTATCTTATCATGTTAGTCTCTAGGAGGCTATCTTACATCTGGCTTTCAGTGTGCTTCTTGGAAACTGGACATAAATGATTACAAGCAGCTCTTGGAAGGCTTTGGTTGAGCAGCAGCTCTGGTCAAGCTTTGTAACTTAAGCCTTCATCCTTCACTTCCAGAGTCAGAGTGTTCACCACCTGAATCCAGATGCCAAAAACTAGATGGCTGAGAATCATCGAATTATAACAGGTTTGCATTGAGTATTGCTATGCTTTCATAGAACAGGAAATAGTATTATGCCAAGTATTCAAAGCAAGCATTTTATTGCCAATCCCTGGAAGCTGGAGCAGAGCTACTTCTCTAGCTCAGCAAACTTATATTGCTTATACACATATGTGAATTAACTGGAGTAGTGCTCATTAGGTCATTTAGATTTAGGCACATGAGTATTTACTGGAAGTAAGGAATATCATATACATTTTATTAAAGATTAGGTAAAAAATCTAGGCTGTCTATTTCTTTGTGCTTCCATATCGATTACTGCATTGAATGGAAGAGACCTGCAATTTTGGATTCAAAATTTCTTTCTCATTTCCTAGTCTATAGCCTCCCTGTATCAGTTCCATTAGTACATAATTTGACAGATTTTTAACCAGATTATATTCCTATTTCTATTAACTCCATCAGTTTCTAAGACAGAAATTGAGGCATTGCACCTCTCAAACTGTTATCATTCGATCCATCCTTGCTGAGGCACTGAATACGTAATTATTGTGAGCGACTGTAGGGAAAAGCATTGCTATGACCTCAGAGCAGGCAACACTGGTATTGTCATAAAGTGACTAAGTGGTAGCTGGAGACACGGAAATTACCTGGGGGGGGAAAAAACCCCCAAATCTGACACAAAACAACACAGAAACTCATTATTTAAGAATCATGATTCTGCGCTGTAAAATACAATTTTAAAGTTCGATACCATTATGTGATAGCCCATACTAACAACAGTTCGCAGACTGTGAACCATTAAGGTCTGTTTTTCCTCATGACAGTACATAGGTTTTCTAAGTTAATGAGGAAGAATAAAGACTGAAGTGCTGCACTTTTTGAGCATGGAATCAGAACCATAGCCAACTACATCATTTAGTCATATAGAATATTTTACTACAAATGAAGATGTATCAGCATGTTTGTATTCAGCATGTTACAGCAAATGAATACATTTACAAAACCTTAAAGATATCTTGCTCCAAAATCTTATGAGAACTCACTTGCAAATTTACAGTTCTTATTCTTTTGCTTTCTATTTCAAATCTATCCAGACAGAATTGTACTTAAAAACTTATTTACTTAAATGAATATTTTATAGTCCTTGTTAGGTCAGTCTTCAGCCATGACTCCATTTGTTCCAATTTTCTTCAAACTTCTTCTTGTCTTCAGGTGTTACATAATAATTTATGTAATCCATAAACCCACTTATCTATAAACAGTTGCACAGAGGGGGTCTAGTAAAGCCTCTGCAATTGCCCACAAAATTGAATGTGGTAGAAATAAAGGAAAACTGTCTATAAAATCAATTTCTGCAGTCGAAGGGTTGAAGAATCCTCTCAAAGAGTTAAAGCACAGACTTTGAAACCAGAATTTGTTTCTACACAGAAAATATTCTGACAGCATCTGCAATCTTTGTACCTTTAACAACTAAGATGCTAAAGTATTTGGGCCTTACAGCGTAGGGGAGAATGGGCAAGCAACACATAGATACGCTTTCTTCATTCTATAGCTTGTCAATTTTATTATGGAGATGATTTACCAACCACAGTCAAAACAAATGTAGAATCTGTACATTCTGAAGATACTGAAAAATATTCATTTTAAAAGGAACAGCACAGGCAAGTATGTGTCCACATGGGTTTCTAGCAATCATCTACAAAAAGAGAAGAGCTTTGGAAATACTAAGGAGATGTACATAGTATATGGTATATTGTGAGATGTACACAGAACATAATTTTGACCTAACATAAATATATTTTACTGTAGAATTTCTTATTTTAAATTAGTTTCAGCAAAGAGAAGTCCTCACCTGACACTGAAATGAGTTAGATGACTTAACACACTCTCCAGGCTGTTTTCTATTATTTCTGCTTATAGAAATACAGAATAATTTGGTCTCTAGTCCAATTCCCTGCTCAAAGCAGGTCTAACCTGATCAGGTGGTTCAGGACCAAATCCAGTTTGGTCCTGGAATACCTCCAAGAAAAGAGATCCCCACAAAGCTGTCTGGGCACCTGCTCCAGCATTCAGCCATCCTTCATGGGTGAATTTTCACCCCCTATTATATATATTCAACTTCTTTATTGCCTCTTGTATTACTGTGCAGCTCTGAGAAGAGCATGGCTCTGTCTTCTCATCCTGCAATCACATTGTTGCAAGCAGCAATAAGGCCTGCCTTCACATGCTCTTCTCCATGCCAAATAGACCCAGGCCTCTCTGCCTCGTGACCAAGCCTCCAACCACTGCGGTGGGATCTTTTTCCAATGAGGAGTCCAAAACTGGATACAGTTATTGAATTACTTGAGAACACACATTTGAAAAGAGTGCTGTTTGAAGTAAAGCTTTAAATCATGCTCTAAAAGGAAGACAGCATTAGTATCATAGAAAATTTATGAAAATCTGTATCCTCTTAAACATTGTATTTCCTTAATTATTTCAAAGATTCAAAACTAATCTAAAGAAAAATAACATACGGATTGGAATTTTTGAATAAAGTATTATGTGTTGTCATAAAAAATACAATTCCAAACAATGCTATGGATGGTAATATGCCATCAGAATTTAAATAAATCCCAATTAGACACAATTTTAGGCACTAGATAAGCAAGACATCAAGACGACTATTCTGCAAGATATTATGAATGCCAAATAGAATCTCTATGGAGATCACTTCAAAGGCCAGTTTCCTGCATCCATAAAATCAAGTTTAAATTACGTTCTGCATGGATCTTTTGTATGTGGTACTGTTACCATGAACAACCAAATTCCATTACAGCTCTATGAGCAATTGTTTTCCATTTTTTCATGAAAGTGAAAACAAAAAGCTCTTTAAAAAGATTTTCATTTTTCTTTTGATTTTACAATACTAACACTTACAGACATTAGAGGTTAGCTGAAAAGGACTGATAAAGCATTTCTATGAACTTTTATTTCACCTCAGACTTAGGATATAATCTTTAATCCTGGTACATACAAAACCTCCCTTGATGCAATTTGTTATTTTGTCTATGAACAAAAACTGCAGAATCAGTCTATTTTGAATTATTCTGCTTTTTTTTTCTTGCCATATCCAGTTTCACAACTGTGATAAATTGACTTTAAAGCAAATAGTGAAAGCAGTACATCTGAGCTGTCTTTTCCTTGGAAGTCAGATTACGTATTAACAGAAAATAAATTAAAATTATTTAATTACAAATTACTTATTACTAATTACTATCATATCATTAAAAGAAGAACAAAGTAATGCTCAAGCCTCATTATTTGAACATTTTGGGATTTGTTTTTAAATGGTTTCCTCTCATCATGGGTCAACTTCAATGCAAGTAACTTCTCAGAACCACATATAGTCATGAAATTACAGGAAAACTGAAAGCATGCGGGACTTGCAACGCCCTTCAGTTAATTCCTACTTTTCTTTAGGGCTCCTCTGAGAAAATCAAGACTGACCTTTGACAACATCATATGAATTTACACCAAGAACTTTCAGCAAGAATTGGCAAATTTTGCAGATTTTCAGATGCCTTTCACTCCGAATGATGCATTTCTCTCAGGCACCAGGATTTAACTTTCAATGTTGTTAAAGTTTCACACTTCAGTTAGGCCAGACACAGATAAATTTAGAACATTTAGCTCCTTCTACCTTCAGTGGCGACTGGCACTGGATTAAGATGTTTCCTGTTTTCAGTGATTTCAATATGAAATTCTCAGAGCTACAAAAAATTGTTAACTTCCTTATGGTACAATGCTGAATATAAGCTACAGCAGATGAAGGAGACCTTGGTACTGTAAAACATTCAAATACACACTGATTTTGACATTCTGCAACTGTGTCATCAAATGTTCAAATTTTTAAAATATTTTTTAAGTGTCCTATTCCTGGAAGCTTTTAATTGTATGCACTCAACAAAATTTCTATTAGTGAATTCAACAGAACCAAGATTTCCTCCTCTGATTCACAGTACCTATAGTGGATTAATCACAGCAGCTAATTTTAGGCTCCTAAATATAGCCTTGCAAGAACAACATACTCATTAGTATTTATTAGCACAAGCTTTTCTACAAAACTGTTCAAATATTTGTTTTAAACAGCAACAAAAAGGGTTAAGAAAAAGCATTCGCTCTCTTGCTTTCTCATTCTGTTGCTGTTATAGTTGCTGTCACAGAAACAAATTGTTTTCAGCAATACTTGTGTGACAAGATCTGTGCAGGTGTAAAAGGACATGATTTGCCAAACCTTTATTACAGGAAAGCATGAGAAAGAAAATTTGTAACAACTCTTCTGAAACCTGATTTAAATTTTCTAATCTTTACATTTTTGAAAACTAGTTTAAATAATAAAATCATAATCACACAATACTTTTCCTTCCCCTCCCTCCTTATTTTCCTTTCAAAACTAATGGAGTAGATTGCCCTTCCAGTCAACTGAGCTCTTTTCATCAAGCCATGCTGACTCTCTCTTCCCCGTTTTTTACCCACAGAATAAAATTACTATCTTATAGAAGTACATTTCCTGAAGTGCTCAGCTTAGTAAATCTTAAAATGCATGCATTCCTTTTACAAAGGTGATTTTCACTCTTTCCAGTGACTGCTGTTCAGTGTGTATTTTAAGATTTGCAAAAATTTTATTTCCTGAAATTCAATAAGCTTATGATGTTAGTATTCTTCTAGCCAGTTCCCTGGAAAGCCAGTTTTCAGTTACTGGATCCACATTTTCCTATTCTCACATTCTCAAGTTTTAGTAGCATGCAGAACTAAGAACTAACTCTCAGTTGCTGTGGATCATCTCACCAAGGTTATTTATGCTTAAATCAACCCGTCAATGGATAACACTACGGAACTTTTTGACCTGCAGAATACAGACTACATATCATGTCAATATAAAGCTATTAGTTTTGACACAGGTGGCGTCTTTTTGGACCAACATTTATGGTAATCTCATTTGGTGTCATCTTGAGGGCTTTCCACTCAAGACGCAACTTTGCTTTCTCTACCTATTCTTTCATGTTCCCTCAAGCATCTGCAGCTCTCATTCTATCCAATATAATTTTCAAATATCCAAATTCTTCTCTGCTAATACTTCTCTGCTCATACAACCATCTGCGACATCTTACTGATACATTTCTTTACTCTCTACATATGTATGTAGACCTCAAACTGCTACTGTAATCACATCCCAAAACCCACGTGAAGTTTCTATAATCTAATATTCCTCCTGATCCTGTCTCCACATCGAGCTGTAAGTTAAATTAATCTCTTCACTATTAATGCATATTTCAGGAAAGAAGTAAGCATTAAGCAATATTTTGAAAATCTGTATGAAAAATGAGAATGTTATTTTCATCCATTTTCAGCTGAACAACTGAAAAAAAATTTCTAAAATGCACTGGTAGTGTTCCTCTTTCTTGCATACACCATGATCTGTATGGTCACACTTTTCTGATTTCACAGTATTATCATCTAAAGAAGTAGACGCCTATAAATTGATTTTTAAAATTTTTTTTCATATAATATGAATATGTTCATTTTTTCCCCTCAAGTTCATTACCTTTCCTGTTTACAAGGAAACACCATGGTTTATTACCATGAAAAGATTATTACTTTGGTAAAATATCAAACAGAATAGATTTGTAATATGTTGTAAATAATTACCCTAAAAATAACATTTGATATATTTATCTTGGATACAGCCAAAAGCTTAAATAGACATTAAATTAACATTTTCTGAAAAGTTACAAAAATGTCAACATTTTTTTCAACTCCTGTGGAAAGCAAGAAAATAAGCACTGTTATTTCTATATTATGGCTAAAGAAACACAGACAGAAGTTAAGTTACTTGCCCATAGCAATGCCGTGAATCAACATCAGTGCCAGGACTAAAATTTACGAGTTCCTTTTTCCTACCCAGAATGCTAAGACACACACTGCTCTTTAAAATACATACTATTTAATATTTATTACTACAAAAATACACAGTGTGCACCTGGAATTGGATTAGTACAAATATGAGTTTAAGGTTTATATTCCTTTGCTGTTAGGTGAGTTGGTAGATGGATAGAAACACTCATTTAGGTACTTCATTACAGCTTTGGAATTATGCATTTTAGGTCAAATTAATATTCTGCTAATAATTTGCCTTGCCTTAAAGCTCCTCCCCCCTAGGTTGAATGAGGTCCAGTTACAATCACTGGTATTTGAAAATTGCTGCTCTGGGTGGTCTTTATTCCTAATGCAGCTATCTTACACTGTATATTTCAAATATAACCCTAATGTAGCTCACTTCTGCTTAGATCAATATTCCTATTTATAAATAATGTTAGGGCTTTTTTATTCATGTGGATTCAGTAGTATCTGGAGTTCAAAACTGAAAGGAAGGCAGAACTGCCTGGCAGCACTTAACAAATGCACAGCAAGAGAGAAATTCAGGCAGATGTAACGAGGAAGTAAAAAAATTAAAGTTGTTCATTCCAGAAGTCTCAAAGATGGTCAGGAATTCAACCCTACTTTTTATTGCTGTTACCATTGCTTAACAGACAGCTTTGCCCCTCAACTGACATACGCTTCTCCCCTGGAGGCCCAGGTGCCAAATTGTCCTTTCAAACCTAGGATGACCCTCTCCATAGAGTAACATGGAAAAGTTCAAAATGCAGTTGTCATTGTCAAAGCTGTGCCTGGATAAGTCTCTAGTGCTGGCCCAAAGTCTATGCGCAGTTTAACACATGTATAACAAAAATTAGGCAGCAAGAAGAACTTTATCAACAACTAAAAAAATGCAAATCCAGGTAAAAATGCAAAGGAGCCAACAAAATTCTATCAGCACACAAAGATGTAGCACAGATTATTATATCTAAGATTAAACATACTTCACTGCATTATGCTTGTAATACTTCCCTCAAACACATTCTTAAAACAAATTAACCCCCAATACAGAATTATTTTACATAGCAACTGGTACTTAATGGTGTATGAAAATGTAATTTGGAGTTTAAATTAAATCTTGTTAAAATTCTTATCTGAGAGATTTACCCAATCAGCTTGAAACATCAGTTAATCAATGAAATAGTGATAGCACTGTGTATAAGTACAGAACCACTTACCAAAAGTAGAGAAAGTACAAGACAGAACAACCTGTGGGTACTACCTATTTCAGTATGAGCAATTTATATATCTGCAGGAACTTCATTTTGCTACAAGGGATATGACATGTGATATGTAATATATTCCTGCAGACAACTGAGAAGGATCTTCTCAGTACTGAATAGCTGTGAGATAGAAGGAAAACAGGGGTTGTTAAAGGGAGGCTGAAAGAAGCAACAGCAAAGAAGTGTGTTCTGTTCAAGCTGAAACATGAAGAAAATCACAAGTCTCAAACAAAGCAATACAAACACTGAGCCACAAACTTCTTTCCTACAATTTAAAAATATTTGAGCAGTTTTCCTTGACCATGCTATTTTGCATAAACTCAGGAATATTTCCTTCTTAAGCTCTATGCCTTCTTAAACACTGCAAACTCTTTAAGTAATGACAGCAGTACTACCTATTTGTACTTACAACAATGCAATTTACACCAAAAGCTGCTGCTAATTTAGTACAACACAGATTTAAGCTCCTTTTGCCTTCATATCCCTCTCCTCCACTTCTAAAACTATTCTTTTTCAACCCTACCAAAAATCAATAGAAACTAACTTAATGTAATGAAATGAATATACAAAAATAACTACTCTAAATAATAGAGTATTGATCTTTACATCAATAATGTAATTTAGATTCTTTGTTTTTACTTGTTTACAAAATAGCCAAAATGTCTAAACCTTAAGCAGCCAAGTGCCAATACAAAACAATATAATATCTTTGGGGTTTAGTATATGATGTTTGACTAAATACCTACACTGTTCATAGAAGGGAATTAAAATTAGCAGAGCATTACATCTGAAAGGTTCAATGGTTTCCAGTCGATTTGACACTGAAATACCATTCAAGAAGCCCCTATACAAAACCTAGATTATGAAGATTGCCCACTCTGGTGTGAGTCTGCTTCTGTGGATCCAAAGCCTTCCAAGCAGAGCCAGTGTTAGTACCCCTAAGAAAAAATACTGTCACACTACAGAAGGAGTGTATCTAAATGGAGACAACATGGCTGTGGTGGAGTTATTCTGAACAGTCTCAAAAGACTGTTCATCACAACTCTCAAGAGTATTGTAACTTAACAAAACAGTTGTTTTATTACATATAACCTAATCATAATATTGTTAACTTTTAGTGGACACTGAGGCAGGAGGGCAGGTTCAGTGAAATATTGCACAGATGGCTATGCAGCATCTTAAAAGGCCTCTCAGACACACTACCATTCAAACAATTGTAATGAAAAAAAAAATCATACCTTTATTTTAGCAGGAATGAAATCATGGTTTACAGATGAATTGGTGAGGAAAGTAAAATTACATTAAAATAAGTTGGAATTTTAATATGTATTATTATAAAAGATTTTCTTCTATTTGACTTCTTTTTTTCAAACCAACCCTCTGCAATACTGTTATAAAAACAAAGGGAAAACCCCCCCAAATTAAATACCTGAAACAAAAAAGAGTTGGCAACTTTTAACATAATTGACATTGACCTTACAGAATACAAATACCTGCCACAGAAGGCAGTGTAAGTATCCCATAAACATGAATAATTAATTCATTTCACAGCACCTCTTGAATACAGTTCATCTCATTACAAGGTGCTTCAAATTTAATCACTTCATATTTTACATTATTTTTTCTGTTATAAGATAAAAAAGCTATTTGGCAATCCGCCTGCTTTGATCAAAGTATCTGATTTAAGAGAAAAAGCAAATGAAAATTGAACATGAAATTCTTTGGCAACGAAACCTCCTGTGTGCACAAACATACTGGATTTTTTAATAGCATTATTTACATTCATGTCTGTTCTTATACAATAGCAAGTATTTGCCTTTACTTTTCCTTTGTAATTCTTTAAGCACCTCTTACCCTGGCGCCTGAAAATTACTGGCATAAATTAAAACACAATTACATCAGAATTTTAACTGCAGATTTCTTCTAAGCACCAAAAAGAGACAGTTTGGGAAATTCCATCACATACTCAAACATTATTAATATCTCTCAAAACTCCCTATGCAGAGGTTTCTTGTAGTTTACTATATGTTTATTTTGCACCTCCATAATTCAGCCATGCTGAATGTTGAATATAGACTGAACTAAAGAGGAAAGGGTCTCTGTGGCTTGATCAGGGAATCTAAGAAGTGATATACAAGACTCATTAGAAACAGTGTAGTACTGCCAGCCACTTTCTCAATCTCATTTAAGATTGTCTAGCACTCAGAGACAGAGGTATTAGGAACACAATACTTGGGACAGAAGCACAGACAACAGGAAGCTAAGGAACCCAATGGCTTCCCCAGCTTTCACCAAGACCAGTCATGCTCCTGAGTATCCACCATTGGGGATAATCAAATATGTTTCAAACATATCACTCCTCATTCAAATGTGTCATTGTTCACCCACAGACTAAGCCTGAGGACCTGCAAGATCCCAAAGGAGTATTTTGGATTGCTAATCTATTTGTCTAGAAACTGGGATCATTTGTTTTATTTAGCCACACAAACCACAGAGATAATGAAGTTTTTTAGGAAACTGATAAATAACTTGATACAGGTAAAAAGTCTTGCTCCAAATGTTAAAAATGGTGAGCATATATAGGTGTGTTTATATATACATTTAGATATATGTGTAAATGGACAAACACAAACACATTCTCCTTTTCTGCAAAAATTCTAGATTACCAACCTTCCAAAAACAAAGAAAGGATTCTCTGATAGAAATTCTCAGTCTAGGGTAGATCTATTTAATAAGTTCCTAGACATTTTTGCTCAACTTTCCTAAAATTAAAATCTTAAAAGACATTCAATTAGTTGATCAAACAATGGACTTGCTCAGTCTTGAAGCTGCATTAGAAAGGGATAACTAGGTACCAGTGTGTAAGAGTGAAAACCCCTAATAATATTTACAAAACTGAAGTGAATTTCCTCCCCCTAGAAATCCACTGGTTTCTGTAAGATATAATCCTCAATATGCATAATTTCTGCAATACTGATTCCTCACATGGAAGCCAAAGAAATGTCCTATTTTATGTAATTTCCATTCAAATCTAAATAAAATTATAGGAAAAATCTTGTAAGCAAAAAAACATGATTAGTGGTCCCCACAGAGTTCTGCGTAACTGAGGCAGGAAAAACTTTTTCATTATGGTCAACAATTACCTTCTTCAGATGTTAACCTCCTTTGAAAAGAATGTTTCGCTGTGTGTTCTATTCATGGATCTTTGTAAATACCACAAACTGGAATGAAAATCTATTTAGCTAAAAGATTCAAATATAAAGGAATTGGTGTTAACACTAACGGAAAGCTGTCCACCCCATTGCTGAAGGGTCTTTTGAAAGGTATTGAAACTCAACAGCACGGACACATCTATTTGGAATAATAAATTATTTGATGACCACAGCCATTATCAAATGACAGTCAACAAAATTCCAATCCTGTCTTCTGTACTATAGCCAGTTTTCGAGCCTTTTCATCCAAAGAATTCTTTCAGAAATACTGCTCCTTTGAAGTATCTGTATATTTCATGGACGAAACCCAGGAATCCAAGGAGAAGAGAATGAACATGAAACTCACAGAATGGCTATCTACAAAGTTCTGGAATTGGTTCTCCTTAAGCTATAACATCCAAATAAGCACATTTTATTTTGAGCCATGACCAATAAGCATGGAAAAATAATGCTGTGTTCCAGAAGCTAACAAGTATCTTTATTCTTTGCCTTTGAAGAAAGATGTATTGTCTTCCCCAGGAATATTCAAAAAATGTGATCCTTTCAGACACAAAGATGAGGTTGCCCTTGCTCACCATCCTACCCCTTTTTTGCTCATCTGCCTTCCCTTTTGGTCTCCTAGATTGACACCACTGCATTGCCCCATTTCCTATTCACCAACCCCACTGTTCTGCTCCTTCCCCCAGCACAGCAGGTGGCACTCTGCCTTACCACCTTTATGGTGATGTACAAGTCAGTTAAGCGCTCTCTGGATGCATTTCAGTCTTTTCTGTGTATGTTCATAACTAACATTCAGAAATACTGTGGAAAGATTATTAAAAAGAAGCATAGAGAGAATGAACAGGAAAAGAAAGAGGAGTTTAGAGCTGCTGACTGTGTTTTATAAGTTTTCTGAGAAAAATGAAAGCATCACTTAATTTCCAACCTCAACATCACATTACCAAAGACCAAATTCAGGCAGAGGAGGAAAAAAATTCAAGATGGTTGCTACCGAATTTTTATTGATGAAGGTAGGCTCTGCCCTCTTCCGTGACAGCAAAGCCTTCCCTCAATGACCTGCAGGGAATATCTTGCTTATCATACTAGTCTCAGTCCCAGAACCTTTAAAAATCAGCACAGAAGTCAAAATTGCACAACATCATAGATTATTTTTACTTGATAAGCTTAGAAATACGATCTTGGGTAAAACAAACAAAATTTGATTCCTCCCCGTGAACGTCTTTTTTATTATGAAGACAGATTTGTATATCATGGATATGGTCTCTTTAATGACATCTTTCCTTGCCTTCAGCTTCCTGCAATAAACCTGCAGCTATTGTTACTTCAAAGTTGTTAATATTATTTCAAAATGTTAAATTTCATAACTGAAAACAGAGACCATTTATGCTTATGAAACTGCCTTCACACTGAGACAGCTTTCTGTAATATTATTTCTCCTATGCTTTTTGCTTTGGAACTTATTACTCTGAAAAGACTTGTCAGCATTAAACTTTGAAAAAGGAGAATTTATTCACTTGTTTCCTCAAGAAAAACCCAGGAATTTTTCCCTCAAGTGAACAGCTACAAAATCATTCTTGTTCACCTGTACACAAAAGTGAACTTGAAAAGAATGGGGAAAAATAAGTCTAATAATGTAAAGATAAAAATTTAAACACTCAATTTCAGCATATTTGGACAGAATAGAGTTCAGGGCCAGGAAAAGTAAGAGATGTGAAAATGTGTGTCCTGTTAATAAAAACCAGGCAACCTTTTTAATAAGATCGCAGCACTGTCTCATTATGTCAGAGTCCAGAAAACTCTTAAGGTTTGTATCTTTTCACAAGATAAGTATAAACTGCTCCAAGCAAATAACATTATTATTGTTGCTAATTAAAAGTCTAGACAAGCTAGATCTCTCACCCTGGAATGTTTTTGCCTAACAGTTAATACCTGCAGACTTCAGCCTGGGTGATGGTCCAGCAACACTTGACGAGTTACCCCAAGTGCAGCACTTGCAGCTTGTTGGGGCTTTGTGTTAACTTTGCACCTGCACAGGGCCCCCGGTCTTGAGAGCCTGTGTGGGATCAAGTGCTCCTGCGACAGGGGTCAGTCAGCTGTATCAGAATCACAGCAGATTCCCTCATAACAAAGTCTCTTTTTTGTTGTTAATTAAGACAGTACCAAAAAAATGAAGTTACTTATTCAGTCAGGAGGGCTGAATGCTCCCAGTAGGTAGTCTTTTCACAATTCAATTTCCCTGATGGGACTTGAGGAGGAAATGAAACAACAAATTGTGCTCCTGATGATCTAAGCAGAAGCTGCAATTCCACAGGGGGTCCTGCTAGGTCAATTAGTTCATCATGCTAACAGAAACCAGTGTCCCACCAATAAAGGTTTGAAAAAGTGAAGTTCAAGGCCCAGTTGTAAGGCAGTCTCCAGTAGATATTATTGTTAAGTTTGGCAAAAGCACATTTACTGAGTATAAAACCAGGGTAGCAGTACTGAAAAGCCAGGGGGGTATGCCCGTACTGCCAGACCCATTCATTTGAATGCAGCAGAAGCAGCCCACCTTTGTAAGATCTCTAATGAACGCTACTTGGACAAAAGAAGTTGAACTCATCAAAATGTTTTCTTCTTAAATTAGTTATTGAAGAGGTAAGTACCTTTCAGCACGGCTTTCTCTGAAAAATCAAAGTGCAGTGCTGCACCTGTTGATTTTTTTTCTTTTAAAGCATTTCGATATTGTGTAACCTCAGTATTATTTCATGTTCTATTCTTATTGCATAGTATTGTTTTACAAATATGTCGCAAAGATAATGAACAGGACTTTTTTCTTACTATACCATACAATAACATTGTAATGTAATGGACAGCATTTAAATGTCATTTTTAAAGCTGCACTTCAAGCAAATATATGAACCTGTGCCAAGTTTTTTTCCTTTATATTTTGAATAATAACTTGATACTACAATGCTAATTTTATAAATTGCAAGCACTGTTTCTGATGCCAAGAGAATATATTTCAAAAGAAAAAGTGGTCTAACAGTCTGTTTAAACTCAGCTTTCACCTATAGTCCTATGAATGTTCCCAAAATATTCAAGCACCCACTTTTTCCCTTAGCCTATAAAATTTGAATTACAGAACTCATTTTTACCAACCTTGCAGAGGGACTCTGAGATTAACAATTCTTCTGCGTTTGAGAACAGAAAGGACTATAAATTCCAGGCAGCTGTACTCTCTCCATCTGCATATATTGCTGCAAAATAGTTGTCTTACTTGAACAGGTCAAATATGAGGCAGCTAAACCTGCAGATTGTTGTCAATCCTGTAATGTTTATAAAAAACTACTGCATTTTATCCTTCAAAGCCACTTTAGATATTCCGAGGTTTTGCAAAAATAACAAAAAATTAATTTTCTACTTTTTTCCTATACTGGTCACAGTTGTAAACAAAGCTGCGTAAAAAAAAGTGGGTTATTTGGTTTTAGTTTACTTTATTACTATCAGCTACTGCAATATTAGACCTTGATGCTTTATTTACAGAACTCCCCACTGACAAAAGATAGCGCTGCATAATGAGTACACAAATGCATTTCAAGAGCACATCTTGAAAGCTGTTTTTGTAAAACGCCTTCTGGCTGCAGTATTTGAATGTACTGTATGCTGACAGTCAGTAGGGACAACAACACAGATGTGCTTTGTTTGGCTCCTAATGGATTCAGTCCCGAAGAGCATTAGAAAGAGAGAGAGTGGAGAAAATTTAAGCTTTACCTTTTTATGAAACTCCGATCATGCACTCTCTTTCTTTCTGGCCATGTGGGTTGAAACAAATTGGAACAATAATACAGTCTATTTATGAGAGAATGTATTCTTGTTTCTTTTGAAAAAAATTTTAAAGCTACAATATCTATTCACAGAAAACTATCTTTAGATTGTTATATTTAATTTTATTGCCTTATGAATAGATTAATTTAATTTTAATTTAAAATCATGCACTGAAATATTTAAGTGAAGAATCTTTATGTTGTCTATCTAGAAATAGCACTCTAATTGCTTGTAAGTCCTGCAGAGGCTTTAGAATTTGTTTTACTTAATTATCTTGTTATAGTTTTAAAAATCTGTATTTACTTTCACATCTTGAAATAATTTGAGCATTTCTACAGAGTAAATATATGTGACTGTTGAAAGAAAGTCACACTAGATGATTCATCTTAAAGTCAGCCCTAGCAGCCAGAGTATGAATGGTAATGCCATTGCCAGTAAGATCATAATACTGAAGATATCAAAGTGCCTCTGAACACGATTGTCTCATTCTACAGTGGAAATCTGCAGTTTGATCCAAGCACAACCAGACTATCACTACACATATCTGATCGATTATACAGCTGTTCTGATGTAAAACTGAAACCAGTAAATAAGGCAAATTTATGGGAGCAATCACTAATGATCATGTTCTACGAAAACCTGATCCCTGTGAAGATTACTGTTTCAAAAAACTCATACCTTTCCAAAAGGAAACAATGCTGACTTCAATCCCTTTGTAAAGTTCTCTGGCAGGAGGACTGGTGTGACAGTGCACATAAAATGATAAGCATAAGGGTTAAACCCGAGCT
Organism: Neopelma chrysocephalum; assembly: GCF_003984885.1. NCBI lineage: Eukaryota > Metazoa > Chordata > Aves > Passeriformes > Pipridae > Neopelma > Neopelma chrysocephalum. Next base: position 8,076,387 of record NW_020897731.1, on the reverse strand, counting down.
GGATTATAAGGTTAGGTCCTAAACTTACATGCTGTTACAATTTCTTTTACATTCCTAGGCACCATACTCTTCTGTCATCTCTAAGCATCTGTGTCAGGTGGGACTGAGAATACAAGCCTGTACAAGCCAAATACAATACAAACATCATAATCACAATCCTAAAGTCTTCCAGGTGCCAACAAAAACCCAGAAATAACGTCACAAAAACTTGTGTGAAAGATCTTGCTAATAGCAGGTTACACCATTAATTTATATCAGGGGATAACTTTGTTGACACGTGTAAATATTAGTTTTATTCGTTTTCATACACCAGAGTAGAAAAGATGGAAAGTGGAGTAGTAACCTTAGGTCAATTACATTAATCCTGATAGAACCAGATCTTCTCTTCAACTAAAATAATCGGTACACAAGACCACAAGTTCTCTCCTCTACTAATTCTCTTGAGTTTTCTTACAAGGAAGAGAAGAAGGGATTCCAGAACCTATAAAAAGGCTCCTGTCCTCATTGTAAGAACATACAAGTGACCTTTACAACTGATGATACTCCCATATGACAGCTACCAGGGGCGCCAATTACTGCCCTATAGTCTTCACATTTGTGTGCCTATTAACAATTATTAGCTCACCGGACTTCAGATGATCACTTTATTTCTATCTACAATAGATTCTACACTCAAAAGCTTCATCTGAGAACCACCCAAACAACTGTTTGAAAACATCTCTCATAAATGTCAGACCACCATTCAATTACATTTGGCATCATTTTAAATGACAGCTAAATCATGCAAGTGGAAACTTGCTCTAAATAATGAGATAATCATAGGATGTTAGGAAATAATTAGAAAATGCTCTAGGTCCTAGATGCTGTGCTGTTTAGCAGTGACCAAAATTTCACCTGATAACGGACTTCAAATTCAGTCTAGCATAAAGAGAAATTCTATATAAAGAATGTAAACATGATGAATGCCCTCATCAATGGACTTCTCAAGAAAAAAGTTCTTGTCAAAACATCCTGTCTGATGGACTCGTCAGATCAGTTGACAAAGGTAACAGCATTGACAGAAACGACTTCTGTAACTCTGCAGGCAGTGAAGGCAGTGATATTATTTTGACCTGGAACATAAAAGCAACTGTTCTGAAAACATATCTGGTTCCAACCTTTCTGAATATTGTGTTGGAAAAATGGAAAGGAGAAAACTAAATGAAATGAGATCCAGAAAGCAGATCTTTAACAACAGTACTTCAGATGCTCAAATTGCATACTCAGCAGTAATTTTGAAGGTTAACTGAACACTGACACTATGAAAAATTTAAAAGAAGATCCTATACTTAGAAACTGAAGACAGATAACCTATAGAAAGGAAGGTGCACTTTTAACAGTAAACAATAAAAAAACCTAGAAAACCTACTGGGTTTTTGCATGAAAAAAGCTTCTCTTTTAATAAAATTTTCTTTTTAATATCCCTTGTGAAAACATACTGAGAACCACTTAGATACTTAAGAATACTATACTAGCCAATTCTGAAATATTATGTTCCTTACCTAAAACATCCAGTAAAACTGCCTTGTATAACCAACTAGCAGTGGACGTACAATGAAAAATACAATCAACTTCTTTAAAAAAAAAAAGGTAAGCATTATGCCAAAATGTATTATTTGTCATGCTTATTAATTTTGGAGCAATGACACTAGTGGGATTTCACTTGGTGGTCTCAGCTCTTCTCTATTTTCCTGTCTGCTACATGTCCATATCACACAGTGTTCCTATTGTTCATGCAAGTCATTTCACATGTCAAAAATATTGCGATGGTTTGTGGATGAATCAGTAAATTATATTGGTTTACTTTAAGAAAGGACTGAAACACTGATATAAATATCAGCTTGGAATACAGATATGATTTCATAATCTAATATATAAAATATCTGCCTTTGTTACATGATTACCACACCACTTACGTTTGCAAAACAAATTTCAACAAAGGAACCAGCATTAGAAATATCTTTTTTTAATTTATATTAGGATTTTCAATCTTGAGCCCAAAGTACATCCACAAAATTCAATGTGTCATAGTAGAAGCGGAAAAGAAGCAAAAACCAATGTAAAAACTCAATATCATTACACTTTCTGCAACTATCAATGAAGCAGACTAATAATTGATGTCCTTTTTATGATTTCAATGTGAATAATCTGGGCCACTTGGATGCAGGCAAAATTTACAGGTCTTCCTCCCACCCATCTCAATCTGGCTTTATGCAGTCGACCTGCAGTCAACGATAGAAGCACACAGCCATGTAATCTGGCCCTTTGCAATCTTCAGATAGCTTTACAGAATATGCCATATTTTCTTCTGTATTTCATATGGAAGTGGTAAAACCTCCCTTCTCCTTGGTTTTCATACATATACTTGCATTTTCATTTTCCCTAGAATATAATCAGAATTCTATTAAAAGAATGCAGAAGATTACTACTTTTCAGAGGCACCCACACTGCTTTCAAGAAAGGAACCAGAGCATTTATCCAAAACTTTTTACAGGCTATTTTTAAAGATGCAGATTTAAAAGGAAAGAAATCCAATACTAAGTGTTTGACTTTGATTTTACTTTAAAAGAGTTAGAGCAAAATGCTAAGCGCTAATACTTAGTGTTTTAACACAGGTTTGTCAAAATACTTTTAGAATTCAGAAATGTTTGTGGGTTAAGAATTGCTGAACAGAACACTACACCAGTTCTTTTATTCTATGCATAAGTATCCCCTGCAGTGCCATAGCAACTTTTTGATGTATTTTTCAAAAGGTTTTCAACTCAACCTACCAGGTGGCTTTAGGAACTCAAATTCATGTGCTGCAGCCCTGTGCCAGCAGTTATCAAAGAATGTGTGGCATGCATCCTAATATTCTTGCTGTGGATCAGTCTGTTTCTATATTTGTGTGCATATGTATGTGTATTTCCATATTCATGGCCCAAATCTTGTGACACTGAAAATGAAACGGTGTAGTGTTTTACTACAGTTATGTACACAGGAGTGTCTCATCAACAGAAGCTTTTCAAATAAAAACATTAACTGGATTAACCAGAATGGTTTGAAAAGCAGGCTCTTCATTTTCTACTGGTTTAATAATAGTGTTTTTTCCAAAAGAGAAACAGTTTTGTTTAATGTTTTGTTTAATGCCAAGTCTATCAGTGCATGTAGTTAGAATAATTCTCTCAGGTTTCTACCTCCACACCATGGGAGATTTGATTAGGTTAAATATTGTCATAGTTTAAGCCCAGCTGGAAATTAAGCACTACACAGTCGCTCACTCAACCTCCACTCTCTCTCTCCACCCCCATCATGGTGGAATGGAGAGAAGAATCAAAGTAAAACTTGTATGTTGAGAGAACAACGATTTAATAATGGAAAAGAAAGTAAAATACAGTAATAATGGTAAATGATACCACTAATGATAATAAAAAGGGAAAAACAAGTGATGCACAATGCAATTGCTCATCACCCACAGACCGATGTCAGACCCCCCCCCCCCTTCCCAAACCCAGATCAGCACCTCTTCCAGGTAACTCCCCCCTGTTTATATACCAGACATGATATTCCATGGTGTGGAATATCCCTTTGGTCAGTTCAGGTCACCTGTCCCAGCTATTCTCCCTATCTTTACAAGCAACTAGACCAGGAATCTTCCAGGAAAGTCTTTTTCCAGAAAACTCAGCTCCTTGAATTTCTAGAAAATACCTTTCAGTGAAGCTATGCTTTAATACCTGTGTATTTGGGCTTGACATTTTGACTGCTGAAAATTATGGCTAAACATATGGGATCAAAATTACTGCAGCACCCATGTATTGCTATATACCAATTGTGTCTTTACAATATAAAAATCCTTTATTTGAATTTATTCAAGTAATTTTGTTTCGTGGTCGGCTCATCTAAAGCTGGGGAACTAGAAAGTGCTTCTCCACTTCCAAAGCTGCATACATTTGAGATGCTAGAGGATAGTACTTAATAGCTCTAAAAGCTGACAGGAGAGTACTCAGTATCCAAATCTCTATGAATAAAACACCTTTTTTCCCTGCCTCCCCCAAGTTTATTTTTCTTTGTAGAGCCAATATAAAGTTTCTGCTAATAAACACAATTTTTAAAAGCTAGTTCTCTGCATTTTAATACAAGTAAAATTCAGGTATATCTATTATTTAATGTGTGCAGAGTTAATGTATCACTTTTGGCAACATAAGAAAACTTGCAAAGATTAAATTGGATTCTATATTTCATATCAACAGGTTTGAACTATCACTATCAAGTATTCTCAAGGAAGAGCCAACCATGTGGTCTTTTTTTTCTTTCTTTGGGGCAATTGTCCATATAAGTTCTACCTTTTGCCAAAATTCACTAATGGTCTTCAAGGTTTTTTTTCCATCACTGTAAGACACATTGTCCTTTCAGACCAATGACAAAAACTTAATGCATCTGGCTGAAAGTTAGTGCAGGTATATGTGGCTGACATAGGGAAATCTCCACTTCTAAAACACAGAGAAATCCACTCTCTGTTATCAACATGTTTTTCTGCCAGCAGTCAGCTCTTAAGAGCTGCAAAGCCAGAAGGTAGGTTGGAGGCCTCTACTTAGTGTAAGAGTAATGATTTCTCAATAGATAATAATTTCAGGTCCATGAGGGATTGCTCCAGAGCCAGACTGAATAACTAGAACCAAAACACAACCACCCTTAAGCCTCCTCCCAGTGCTCTTATCTGCGTGACATCATTGTGGCTTACAAAGCAGCATGGAACAGGAAAATGGGAAAATCTAATGCAAACCATGACTAATGCAATTCTTAAGAAAGAAAAACCTAACTATGTTTACCAAAAAGTACTCTGAAGGCTTATAGGGAAGTGTAGGCAGAAATAAAAAATTGGAAGTTGTGTGCAAGACTGTCCAAACAACTAAGTCCAGCACATTAGTCTAGCAAAAAAAGCTCAAGTAGGATTAAGTCAGAAATTTCGGTAGTTAAATTCAATTTACAGTGGGACAGAAGCAGTGTGATCTTTTCTTTAATTTTCACAGCCTATCCACCTTACAGGTTCCTCTAGCTTAACACCAATCCTGATGAGTGCTTAAACAAGGAATTGTCAGCCGACTGAAGAAAGTGATTGTGCTGCTCTGCTCTGTACTGGCATGGCCTCACCTTGAGTGATTATGGTGGCCAACTTCATACAGCACTGTGTGAAGTTGGCTGCCATAATAAAAGAAGGATACAAAGACACTAGAAAGCACACAAAGGACGGCTGCAAAGACAGTGAAGAGCCTAGAGAGGAAGCTCTGTGAGGAGCAGCTGAGGGCACTTGGTCTGTTCAGCCTGGAGGAGACTGAGGGGAGACCTCGTTGCAGTTACAACTTCCTTGTGAGTGGAAGAGGAGGGACAGACACTGCTCTCTTCTCTGTGGTGACCAGTGACCGAATCTGAGGGAATGGCCTGAAGTTGTGTCAGGGGAGGTTTAAATTGGATATTAGGGAAAGGTTTTTCATTCAGAGGGTGGTTGGGCACTGGAACAGTCTCCTAAGGGAAATGGTCACTGCACCAAGCCTGACAGAGCTCAAGAAGCATTTGGACAATGTTCCAGGGTACATGGTGTGATTCTTGGGCCTGTCCTTGTATGGGCCAGGAGTTGTACTCCAATGGAAAAAATTCTTTACTCTGAGGGTGGTGAGGCACTGGAACAGGTTGCCCAGAGAAGCTGTGGATGCCCCATCCCTGAAAGTGTTCAAGGCCAGGCTGGATGGAGCTCTCAGAAACCTGATCGAGTGAAAGGTGTCCCTGTCCTTAGAGGGGGGTTAGAACTAGATGATCTTTAAGGTGTCTTCCTATACAGGCCATTTTATGATTCTGTGATCCCTCTGGATCTCTTCCAACTCAGGATATTCTATGTTTTTATGAATCATTTAGTTCAAGTATTACACATACTATTGTAACATGTGCTCTAAAGCACATTGAAAAAAAATTTAAAAATAACACAAAAGGCAGCACACATGCACATACTTGAAAGACATGTTGTAAAATTAGAAGTTAAAATTATGTATACCACTTTCCCTTTTTTGCTAATACATCAACCAAGTACCTATAAATATGCAACACTAATCAACGTACAATTCAGAACCATTTCGAAGTGGCTCAGGATTATCTCCTTTCAACTGTCTAATACCTTGCTCCTTAGGCAGTCTGAAGAATGAAACATGCACACTTAAAAATTCTCGGTATAAAAAGCAAGTTGTTGAAAAGCAATCTTTCAATATTTATATTTTTCACTATCATGCCACAAAAGACTGTAAAAATGCACATACATCTACAGAAAAAATAGGAGTATGCAAAATAATACTGACAGAATCATATTAACCCCTGTTCAGAGAGAACAAAAGACCCTAAGATACATTTCAGTCTTATTTATATAGCAGAATATATACTAAAAAACCAACAAACCAGTCATGCTTATTTGAGCTCCCTGTATTGGATGAATTTCACAGCTATGCATTTTTTTTAACTATCAGGCTTGAAACTCTATTCTTACGTAGGTCATTGGAAATATACACGTGTGATCTACATGTACAGCTGTGCATATAGATATCTACAATCAACATCATGCAGGTTTTACATCAGTAATGCAAAACTGCAGAAACAGGCATGAAGATGCACAAATATAGCTTATCTGCTTGTTTGCTAATAAAGATAAAGAGTGTCACACTGGGGTTGAACTGTTTGCAGCTTGTATTTAATAACAGAGAGCAAAGGTTCATGCCCCACTTAATCCAGTCTCACTGTGGACTATTCCCTGCGGTGTCAATTCACGAATGGACAGCCACCTCCCCTGCATCAGGTGTAACAAATAGGTGGTCAGTCCCATAAGACTGCTGATCCAGTTTTCTGGATTGTCCGTGGGTCCAGCTCAGTGTGTGCCACCTTCTCTGTACCAGGAACACAGTCACAGGCTCAAGAAGCAAGAGGAACAGCACCTAGAAGGAACAGCATTTAGAAGCAAAATGCCTTTATTTTGGATCCACCACCGTGGGAAATTATTTCCCCAGCAAAAACAAACCAAACAGCAGACCAAATGCGGCCACGGGAATATGTGTTAGTAAATCACATGAACATGGGATCAACAGCAATGATGTGCTAATGCACACTGTGCTCACAACATTATCCACTGAAATGCTATTCATAAAAACATGCATTAGAACAACGTCATCCGCTGTGCTTCAGGACCACACAGACTTACACCCTTTCCTTTCTGAAATTAACTGGAAATCACATTATTCAGGTAATACTAGCACACCTAATTCTCCCATGAGTGCCTAACTTGATCCAGCTTTTACCCTGCTTATGCCTTACTGCCAGAACTTGTAACAGGTTTTGGTTTTTCAGCATAAGTACCTACAACATATGTTGTGAACTGTTAATATCAATAAGCTAGATAAAAATACCACATTATCTTCAACCCCCAGCTGTCTGGATTTAAGCCAGTATATTCATAGGAGAGACATTATGGAATAATCAATAAAGGAGTAAAAAAGATAGCACAGCATCTCCTCTAGAGGAGGGTACGCAGCAATTTACAACTCTGGCAATAACAAGAAAGGAAAAACTGAAGTGGAAAAGGAAACCCAAAACACATCCTCTCAACAGAGCTCCCAGTGGAGTCAAAGACAAATCCACAAAGTATAATTTTTGGCATCCAGTTGAGATGCAGTAACAAACTCTCTCTAAGCACTCAGTGCTCTGCATCAGATAGCCACAGAACAAACATAGCTGTTCAAAATAACCCAAGATAGACCCAGTGAATAGTAACCAAGTATCCACTATCTGCCCTACAATCAGCTACTGGCCTGTTTTGCTGCAGGAATAACCAGAATGTCCTGTTCCTGACCAAGGCAGGTTATCCCCTAAGAGCAGACATACTTCTCTTAGAAAAGTCTCCAGGAAGTCTTAAGCTTTGTCTCTTGCACATCACATTATTCTTATCGGAGCTGCTCCCAGCTCCAACCTCTGTCCACTACCAAGGCACTAACAAAATGCATACAAGAACACAGTGCCACTACCGACCCACACCTCAAAAATTGAAAGGTCAGGAAATGGGACACCCACACAAAACAGATCTGTGAAGTGACACAGAAGCTTATAAAATTATTCTGATTACAAAAATACAGAAGGATATTTACAGTCACCAAAGACTTCTAAATATAGAGAGGATCACACTGAAGTGAAATAACTGGCTTCAAAAATGTTAGATTTGCTAACACATACTATAGTGACCTTCGTTTGTTTTCTACTTGCAGAGTTGAAAAAGGGAAGGTCATGATGAGCTGTCAGAACCTAACAGCACACAGGCACGGGAGTGCTGCATCGGAGGCCTCATCCTTACTCCAATTAAATTGTGACACAGCAACATTGATTTTAATGGGCTCAGTGTGGGATCTCTGTAGGAGTTTCTGTCACCATTGACCCAAATCAGAACCCAGTTGCTTTGCTTGAAGCAAAAAGCTGCTGTCCACTAATCCCAGAAGCCCTTCTCTCTACAGTTATGCATTTTTCAGGAACAGTTTCTGTGTAAATATATCTATTTATTGTTCAAGCTGTACTCCCCTTCAGAAGTCTTTAAAAAGCTCAATAAATTTCCTTAACATAGAATGATCATATCCTTGTGAATTTTTAAAAATATTAAAGTTTTTGAAAATATTGATAATATTCCGCAGGATTTAAACATACATAATAAACAACTAAAGGAGAATTTAGTTTTAAAAATAAACACAAAGCCAAAACTGCAGCCTACGTATACTTCAACATAATTTCTCCAGAGTTAAGCTTTCAATGCATGCACCATCTACACAAGATAGGTAATTTAGAAAAAAAACCACAGTACTTACTCGTCTGGTTTTGGTCATATGGTTAAACAATCATTACCAATTTTTGTCATTTAAAGATCTAAACTCCTGAGGAGGTACAATGGAAATATCCAGTACTCAAATGTAATCATCACTCAAGTACGGATTTAACAAACTGTATTTCAATGATTTGAGGTCCCAGTAGAATGAACAAACAAAATGAAATTATTAACGGAGTTTTTCACAGTTATTTTTTAATTAATCATTGTATTCAGAGATGAAAACTAGTGCCACAGGACATTACCAGAATACTATATCTGATGCATATGCATAGTTTTTTTTCATAGATTCCTTGTGGCAGTGCTACCTTTTCAAATCCTGCTCATGTTTCATATCACTGCACACCAATGCACAACCACAATTGTGCTATTCTTTGTACATACTAAGGGACATAGATAAAGTCTATACAGTAATCGTCTGGTATTTTTTAATATTACAAATTGTAGAAGGAAAAACCCCACTGTGATCATTGAACCATGTCATGATCCTTCCTAGGAAATCTCTGCAGAGATAAAGATAACACAAACTAACCTTTAGAAATCAGATGAGGGACACAGCTATCATAACAATGGTAGCTGAGTTCAAATGCTCAGTCTACGGGGAATAGGAATATAGCATACTCTACAAATAATTTTTTATTTCTTTATTTATTTAATCTAAGTGGAAATGGTCTTTTCAAGCCTCCACTTGAAAGCTGGAGAAAAAAAAGAAGATAAATATGCCCAACGGCTTCACTAGACTTTGCATTTTCTGGTGGTTTTTTCTAAATGTAAATCAAAAGATACTTCTAAGATTTCCATTTAAATTCACAGATCACTGCTGTACTAATGTACAATATGTTTCATCATTGTCAACAGAGCAACTTATGAGCAATTTGTACTTAAACATTATTATGCTGGAGACTAGAAGCTTGCAGCAGAAGCATAGGATTGTGCCTTGTACGTACTTTTAGAGACTTGATGACACATCAGCATGTGTAGAAGCTCCACCTGACTGCTTTTTTAAGCAAATTGTGAAATGGAAAAAGCAGTCAATTGATTCTGATTTTCAAAGAATAAGTGTTCTCCCCACAAGCTGATACCCTGAAAATGGAACATCCACAGAAAGAACGTAAATTTGTCGATCTGAGAAATTTTTATATGGAATGACCAGGAGTGGGGTATTAAACAACCATATAAATGACTCTATAGTACATTCACAGACAGCCAGAAAGAGCATATTGGTAAACATAAACTGTTGCATCTATACGTCTTGATTCTGAGTTGTGTTGTGTATGTGCATGCAATGAAGGCAGTCATAGAAAACGTGACAAGAGAAATAGAATGCAAATAGTGAAATAACTTACTTGGCATAAAATGCCAGAAAAAAATTATCTTCCTGTAAATATGCAAAAGTGTCTAACAATTACAATCTTATTTTTGTTAATAGATATTACCATACATTAGAAATGCTTAACCTTGTCTTAATTATGATTATATTGACTGTCTCTGATTTAAATTCAAAAGCTACACAAACCCCTTAACCTTTAACCTTATTAATATGGAAATTCAGTGTATAGCAGTGAAAGATTTTTTATGCATGTCCATCAGCATATTTAGAGATGCCTAAATATAAGTAGCTTGACAGGGTTTTTCCTAGCACCAACAAATTCTTCTGTCAGCATCAAGAATTCAATGCTTAAAAAAATAAATCACTAAAAGATATCTAAATTTGGAGTTGGAAATCACTGTCATGTTCAAAAATCACATTATTCTATTTAGAAGCATGCATTTGAATAAAGTTTCCAATTCGATAACTGAAATGCTTCCCCTCTACAAGCTACTTATAATAAAGAATATAGATAGACCATAAGTAAAATGCTATTGACATTTGAATGACTGTACCTAAAGGAACTCTTTTTAGAGACCAAAAAGAGATTCCTTTCTTGAATGAAAAAGTATCATTTTCATAGAGCAGGGAAGCTACTACAAGTTTTAAGAACCTTCATCAAGAGAGGTGTATCTGTTTATGTAGTATATGTGAATGCCTTCAACAGAAAAGTTAAAAAAAAATCTCAAATTATACACGTGCAATGCCTTTTTATTAAGCATTTCTATTTTCCTTCTATCCTCTTTCCTGAAATGATGACATCATGGGTCTGAAAGAAGTTGAAGTGACTTATGTAATGGAGAAATACTGTAGAAAAAAATTGCTATACTTCTCTTCTTTGTGTCTTTTTAATGTCTCCCTTGCACAACCATAAAGGAGCTTATGGGTGTCTCCCAATGCTCTACAGTGTTTAAGAATTCATAAACAAAGTATTTAAGATCTGAGTAGATTATTTGAGAAGAGCTGAAACAAAGCATGAAGCAGGAAAAAAACTGCGTCTCATGTTACTGTGATGCTGAAGAGGCCTCTTGGCTATCTGAGGCACTTATTAAATTTGAGGATGTTTTGTCAATACAATTTGCTGACAACATAGAGGCAGTAGATACCTTGTGAAAGGACTTATGTTTTAAACTAATTTAACTAATGGTGCTCTAGGAGTATTGCAAATAATGAAATTTTCACTGGTGAAAATGCATTGTATATTTTTTCCCTCAGGTCAAGCAAGAAACTGAAGTCCTACAGGAAGACGTTCTTTCACCTCATAGACTTTGCTGGAGCTATGTCAGTTCATACAATCTAATGATCTGTTTTATTCACTGTTTGTTTGGGTTTTTTTCCCTATGGTGAGAGGGTTTCCAGATAAAAAATTGCTTTTAACCTCAAATTATATTTTTGGGGTAGAGCTTATCTCTTCTGCCAAACTTTTCATCACATTGTTATAATGTTTTGTATGGCTGCCAGATCCACACAGAGATGAAGATCAGCAACCCTCAGACAATTAAGCATTCTTTGAAATACCATTAAATAAATTAACTTAAAAATTGACTTTGGGATAACTCTAGGACAGAAATCCACAAATTAACAGCAGGACAGTTTCAGGTATCACACTCTTTCTAGTTCTCCTGTTCACTCTTCATCAGAATAAAAGAAGTTCCTAAGTAGTTTAAGTGCCTTTATTAACAAAATCCCAAGTCTTCCATGTAATTTCTATGATCCTTAAAGACAGCCTCACACAGCATAAAACCAAAAGGACCACTGTTGTCATCTCACACTTCTGTCTATCACCATCCTCAGGATTTGTTTGTAAACTGCATAACCCTAAGGAGAATTGTCACTTACAATCTTGATTTTAAGTTCAAATCCATTTAGCTTTTTTAAAATTAGCTTTCTTACTGCAATTTCCTAGTGTTTCATGGCGTAACCAACAGTCACAGAGATCCTCAGCAAAGTACTAAAAAGTTTAGATGCAAGTAATCTCTACTTCCAGGTTAAAAATTACTACTTTTAGCAGCTGTAGGTTACCACCATCTTCAGTTGAATAAAAATGAAAAGAAGGTTGTGATCATCACTGATTTTTTGATATTTAATGAACCAGGTTAGGAGGTTCTCATTTGGAATTTAGTGGGTAGTAGCAGCCATTGACCACTTTCTGATATGATACGTAACCATTTAAAGCACAGATTCTCACACTTTAAAGATTATTTTCCTCTGAATTATCTGAGGCTAGTAAACATACAATTTCATTTTAGATTCAGAAGGTCACTTGCTGTGTCTTTTGCTGACTATTCTGGGCATCACGAGTGTTAAGTTTTGTCAGGACAGAAAGCTCACTTACAAAGGAGCTGGGATGCAAGGAAAGTTGTCATCTCTCTCTCTATTTTCTCCCCAAACCAGTTTTCAGAAGCAGAAACAGTCAAAGCCTCTTGCAGAGCAAGCTCCCAGGCTCCTGGCTCCATTAAGTGTAGAGAGCAAAAGGATGAAGTGAGTGTGTCTAGCCTCTGTAAGCTCTTTATCAACAGCATCAACCTACTCTGCTGGGCAGGCCGATGACAACTAGGTGAAGATGTAACAAAAACCCAAACCTCCACCCCTCTCCAGAATTGCTGGTAAAGTTGTTTGCTAGTTAATAGGTATGAACCCCTTCACAAAAAAAAAAGTTTTGGAAAATGTCAATTAAAAAAATCAGCATACAATAGCCACAAAATGGAAGAGAAAGAACATCAGGGTTAAAGAAAACTGGATTTTGTTGGCACAATATACAGAGCAGAGAACTAAGAGCTGATTAAGTAAATTAATCACTTATGCAACCAAGTGGAACTTTAACTATGGAGCAATAAAAACATCTCATATAAAGGGCAAAGGCATTCAGGATATCCACTAATTCAAAAGACTGTTAATCTTCAAACTTGATAGTTAGAATGAACCTCCCCTCTTTAAACCCTAGGGTTTAGGTATAGCTCATATGAACTGCTGAAATGAGAAAATGCAAGGCATGTATTAAATATCCCAGAGGCAGCAGCACTTAGTCCTCCAACAGCCATTCAGACTAGCTCTTTATACCTGAATGCTCCAGTGAACTCTTTGTGTTTGCTACACTAGATGGTATTTTTACCATGACATCAACAACTGTATATCATCCCTCTTTTTCTCTTCTTGGGTGGACTTTAATTTTCTGCACTCAATACAGATTCATCTGTAAACCTTCTTTTTTGAAATGGTTTTCATTCTAGTCAGGAAAGAAAACAGGGAAGTTTTAAGAGTACGTACGTTTTATAAATTCCAAAGAGAAAATTTTAAAACAAACAAACAAAAAAATCAAGTTTATACAGAATCAAAAAAAGCATGGGTTTTCAGATCAGAAAAACATCACCACAAATATTTATCGAGGGAAATATGACAACTGAGTTAAACAGAATGTTTTGTTATGGAAACAAAGGAGTAGCAAAGGTAGCTCACTGAGCTCAGTCAATAATATGTGCACTTCTATAAGGTAACTAATCTATCCTTCTTTTACAGTCAGAGAGTAACAGAAATTTATAGGATGTAAATGATCAAAGCGATTTCAGATTTTATCAGTATCAGAGAAATTATATCCATTATTCATGTATACCTTTGATTCCTTTTTCTCCCAATTGACTTAAAGGGAGCTTAGATGAATAGCTCTGATTCAGATATCTTTGTTGTAGAGAACAACTCTGGTCCTTAGGCTTCATGGGAGTTTGCCTTTCCAATCCAACATTTAAACTCAGTTGCAATGTACAACACTTAGTGATGGAAATTTTTGTTTGATTTCAATAGGACTTTGACATCTATGGGTCTTAGTGCAGTCACACTTCAAGACCACTAACTTTATCAGCTCCCAGATCTGTTCAGGGTCCCGCACACACAGAAACAAAGAGAGTAACATTCAACTAGAGAAAAGTGGTTAAGAAGAAAAGAAAAAAACCCACAACTTTTATATCAGGTGTTATCTACCACTTATCTGGACTAAAGAGAAGTTTACATCTACTTTTAAGGGTAGATGAAAGGATATATGTAGAGAGCATTAATGACCAGAGGTTCTTATTTATAACCTGAAGATACAAAAATTCCTTAAATATTCTAATTCTCATTGCACTAATCCTAATGAATTCTCAAATAAGTTCAGCACATTTAGGCTCGTGGATATTTATTGCTATCATTTACAATAAGTAAATAAATTTAGGTCTTAATGCAACCAGTTTTCACAGTTGTTTTAGCAGCAAATCTTAGGACACAGAGAATTAAAAAAATGCCCTAAAACTCTCAAAATAGGTGGTTGCTATTTTTCCTATATGAAAAAAAAACCAAACTAGAATTACATAAGTATAAAAATACAAAACCTCGAAAGAGTTCAAGAGTAGAGGGAGATAGTCCTACATAATTTTTTGTTTAAAGTCAACTCCAGCTAATATAAGTATCAGTGGTACTTCTCTGATTACCTTCACAGGAGGTACAATGCCCCCTGTCATGCAAAACTTTCAGTACAAATACACCCTTATAGCCTAACAGCAGATAAAGATGTCTTATTGTCTAAATACAGTATGGCACAGGCACCTGGATCTTACCCTGTAACTGATACCTCAGCTACTTCCGTAAAACCCCTCTGTAAATTCACCAGGAAAGATGGCAGGAAAATTGTGGGAAATGACAGTATTTCACTGAGAAATAAAGAATTTCTAGTCACTAGACATACACAGATACACATCTCTATGGTTTAGTGAACAAAAAAAAAAAATCACTCTTCAAAAAAGTTTTCAGAAAAATAATGTGTGATAAGTATCAATGAAAACATATTTTTCAACTTTAACGGAAGATACCATTTTAAAAATATCATTTATCACCCAAATTAATATGGATTCTCAAGATTATAATTTGCTTTTGTGAAATGTTTCACTATGGTTTGCAAATGCAATAATATAACTGAAAGAAAACCAAGTTGAATAGTGATGTACAAAACAGAACAAAATGGGTAATTGCAACATCCTTTCCTTCAACAATGTATTGGCCATTACTCATGGACAGAAAATGGAGTCATGAACAGAGATTAGTGAAATACACCACCTGGCTGAAGCTGGTACCTCAGCACTTCTATTAGCTAAGCTGCAGCTGCCACCATGTCCCATATGTCATCTGATGCAAACACTAAACAAAAGGGGGTTGTAAGAAAGGTGAACATATGCTTTTTACCAAGGCCTGTAGTGACAGGACAAGAGGTAGTGGCTTCAAAGGGAAAGAGGGTAGATTTTGATTTGATAAAAGTAAGAACTTTGTTTTTGATGAAGGCTGTGAGACAGCAGAACAGGTTGCCCAGAGAAGTTGTGGATACTCCATCCCTGGAGGTATTTAAGGCCAAGTTGGACGGGGCTTTGAGCAACCTGGTCTAGTGGAAAGTATCCCTGCCCACAGCAGGGAGGTTGTAACTAGATGATCTTTACAGGTCCCTTCCAGCCCAAACCATTATATGATTCCACAGCACTACAGAAAATGTGATCCTTCAAGGAACAATAATTGATGGGAACAAAAACTGCAAAACCCGCAAGGTAAGGTTTGAATTTAAAAAAGTATTCTCTTAAACTAGATCCAGCTTTATTTAAAAATAATACTTGAGTGTTTTTGATGGGTAACTCAGATTTTCAGTGAAATTTCCAGGAAGTTTCAAAGCATACCACTGATGCACTTCAAAGTTCTTTTCCTCATGTGATAAGATGATCAATCCTTTTCTTTTTAAGCACAGTAATAACAACATTTTGAAAATTATGTTATACCTAAATTTAGGAAAAATATAAAAATATTCTCTCTCAACTCACAATTTATCTTTTTTCTACCTTTAACTCTTCTTCACCTCCCCCTCTCCATGTTTGTGACAGAGTAACACTACCTGACTCCTTGAGATTCTGTCTTTCATTTGAAAATGATGCCCAGGGTATAGAACTACCCTGCAAAAAAACTAGAGCAAAAGGCATGCATGCAGTTGACTTGGTGTCCCTCACATAAACATCATATGCACATGACTCCTCCTCCTTACTTCCTCAAGAGAAATGTTTGCGTTTCAGACTACCAAAAACTCCTTTCAACGTTATTTATTTACATATCCTTAATTTTTCAATAAAAATGTGAGCCTATATGAATTCTTACATAGGTCATTTAAACTTCCTGGAAGCAGATCAAGTTCTTCCTTTTCATGAGTGATTTCATAGTAGACTTCCTTTTCCATGGACACTTTGGGAGATGAGAAAGTTACTTCTTCACTGCGTTGGGCAGGAGAAGCCTAAAACCACAGAGTGCCAAGGAAAGCATCCACTTGAAGCTCACATAGCCAGGAAACACAAACTGTCACAACATACCAGGAATCCTCTAAGTGTTCTCTTTCCAGCCCAACAGCATTCACAAACAGCCAGCTATTTCTCCCCAACATCAGCCTAAAATATAACTGTTGTGGTTTAACCCCAGCTGTCAAGTAAGAACCATTCAGCCACTCGCTCACTCCCCCTCAGCCCTCCCCCTAGGGAGGAAGATTGGAAAGAAAGTAAAATTTCTAAAAGGGTTGAGATAAGAACAGCTTAATAACTGAAACAAAGTAAACTGTGCTAATGATAATAATAACAATAATAATAAATGCAATGAAAAGGAGAGAGAGAGGAATAAAACCTAAGCAAAACAACTGCTGCACACTACAATTGCTCACCATCAAGTGACTGATGCTCAGCCTGTCCCCAAGCAGCGATTGGCCCCTTTCTGGGTAACTCCCACAGTTTTTATACTGGGCATGACATTCTCATTCTGTGGAATGGAATATCCCTTTGGCAAGTTACAGAGACTGAGAGCTTCATGTTACAGCCTTGGCAACATAAAAGCAAAAGAATCCAGGTCAGTAAAACAACATAGTTTAACCTAATTTTTTTAAACACCCTGAATATTTTGTATGCCACTGAACAAGTTTCTCCACGACACATCACTGTTTTTCACCATAGAGCAGTCATTTTCGTAGGGTTTTCTGTGCCACCTAGAAAGAATAGTGGGGTTTTATTCCATTTATTTAATATTTATAAACTCACAACAGCTTTCCCAAATAACTGTGATAGGAATACTTGCATGTTGTATTACTAAGTTACGGAAACTAGAAAGGGCCCACTGGAAAACAGGTGGCCCCAATTTTACTCATTGCTCTGGGACACAACTAAAACACAAGAGAAAAATAATGCAAAATTAAGAAAAGCAGATACAAATTCTTCCAAGTTTACTTTCTTTGCTAGCGTAAAATCTAAAGCAATGGTGATACATATATGACCCAAATTCTTTCCTCATTTTCTGTGTACAGACTGGCAGATTAAATATTTTTTCCATTTTTTAAAACCTACAGAGTATGCTATACATTATGCAAGTGTTTTACGTTATATAAAAATTACCACACATATTGGATTCTAGTTTATAGCATTATGGTTGTTTAGTCTGTACAGCTAATAGTTCTCTAATATTTCTCTCTCATGTAATAAAAAACTTAATCCCAAAGATTTCCTTTTATTTTTAAGCAGAACATTTCAGAATTGTGCATGACATCTGAGCAAGAGCTATCCACAAAGTTTCAGTTCGTGTTACTGTCCATAATATCCATTTTTCTAGTTGTTTTACATTCATATGAATTTAAAGATATTTTTCCCAATATGGAGTCTTTGTAATACTCTCCATTAGAAAGCTTCCTCACCATACCACAGCTGAAAATAAAAACAGAAGTATGAGATTAAAAAATTCAAATAGGCTCCAGCTAATGGCAGCTAAATCCAAGAGCAAAATCTGTGGCTCATTTTTTATTCACTGCTATTTGGAATCTATATTAATGCAGATTTTTCCCCCCTTACATCTTTTGATTATTGAGAATCTTGCTTCCCACTGTTTCAGACAATGGAGGCTTAGAGAGCAGAAACAGTTTCAAGGGCTGGTGCACATTTAACTACCACTTTTCAGCCCTAAAAGCATACACTGGCTTTTCTCTTCATTTGGACAAAAAGACAAGGAGGCTAATTGAAAACTCTTATCTTGGTCCATTTCTATTGCTTTATCTCAGTTAAGTACAAAATACAGTTTAATGCAGGAATCACTTCATAAAATTCTGGTCTCTGAATAGAGTTATACTTAATGGCAATTATTTGATCTGGCCTTCGACATCTATCACTCCAGTTAAAAAATGAACCTTTTAATTTGGCACAAAATGAATCTTTAATTGCAGTTGTATTTTAAAAACTGAGCATCAATGTAACTTCACTCGTAACTACATGGAGTTATTACTGCCTTCCTTTAAACTTTTCCCATAACAATTCAGAAACTATATGCTTTTGAGTGCAGAGAGACTAATTTTTCTTTCAAATTCATAGTGAACAGCCTATGGTTTACAAGATTTTATTTCTGAAATGAAATCCACTTTTTTTTTTTGTGATAGTTTGATACTTTTATATGTCATTTTCTCCTCATAGTGTTCCTCCTAATCCAATTCTATCTTGCAAGGATGTGAGATGAATTTATTTAGAATTCAAACCAGTAGTGTAGGTCAAGGCCACTAGTAAATTCAATAGCAAGGAACACCAGAGGTAGACTCTCCTTCCCTTGCCAACATTAAGTATTTCCAAGGATATGTATGTGTGGGAAGAAATATATGCAGTAACAGCAACCCCCTATTTTCAGTGATAAAATGTTCCAGCTTTTTCTTTTCAATTGACAAAAAAATTACCTTTTTTTTTTGGTAAATGAAAGTGAAATCACTGATCCCTCATTTACAAAACTATATTGGGTTTGTTTTGAGAAGATTTTTTCCTCTACAGAGGAAAATTATTAAATGTTTTGTTCAAAGTACTGCTGTATTTATTCTTGACCAATTTTACTTTTGTTTTGTTTTGTTCTGGGTGATACTTTGGCATGTTTAGGTAATCCTGTTGGAGTCAATGGAATAAGACCTTGTGCAACGTCAATGCAGCAGGACTTCTACTGAAATGTTACTTTCCTACTGACAGTGCTCAGGGCAATGACCCTGATCCATGTTCCAATCTTTGCTGAAGTTAAGAACTGAAATCTTACTGTATATACTTGTACTTCTGCAGCCTAAGAGCACTACATACCTACTCCTGCTGGACTCTCAGCTTGTCTGTGGATGCCATGAAGCACATATCACATGAGAATTTCACAAGTGTTAATAAAGTGTGATTGAAGCCTCCTTGTACATTGTTAAAACTTTTCTTGATAGATGACCAGAAACAAAGTTGGCTTGTATAAATATATGCAGTACTACTCAAAGGTTGTATTTGACAACAAAAGTAAATTCAGCTAGGGACTATATGTCATTTAAAACCTAATGCCAGAGAAAAAAAGAACCTTTAAGACAGGAAATTCTTAAGGAAACTCAGGAACACATATATATAAGCATGTAATATACTACACATTACTGTGAGAATTCTAGAAGGAAGTTTTTAAAATAAAAGACCTAAGGTGTATGAGATCATAGCTCAAAGCAATCACCCAATGCCAAGACATTTTTAGGGTAATGACTAAGTTGCGATTGAAAAAGAACACTTTAAAATACTGGTTTATCTTGTAAACAGGACTTAATTCTTATGCCACAAATCAGGGCAAAAAGAGAGATTTTCCTGCATTTTTACACAGCTGTGCTGCTTTTACTCTCATGTGTTTACATGTATGCATACGAATCAGTAAAGAGAAATATATTCAGTGTTCAAAGTGTAAGTTTGGGCACTTGAAACTAGTTTCCTTTTTGGGAAGTCACGACAAGTGACTCAACTCCCAATTCGAAATTGTACTTCTCCCCTCAGCACTCATGGGGTTGGCTATATTACCTCCTTTTTCTAATTCCAAGTTCATTAATATCCTTTCCCTTACATATACTGTCATTCTTTCTGAGTCTCAGACTTTTTCAGTGTTCTCCTATGCCCTAATATATAAATGTTGTTCTCAGCTTTCCTCCTGTGCCACTCTTCTCAGTTGCACCTTCTTCTTAGTGCATCATCTCACCTCTCTCACAGATGCATAAGGAATGGAGCATCTCTAAACTCGGGGTTGAAGTCTTCAACACTGAATGTATTATTCTGAGTTTCTTAAACTATCAAGTACTCCCAGATTTTCTTTTAGTAATTAATAATAATAAAGATAGATCCCGACAAATACTTCAAGAATGACGGCCTATACAATGGGTCAGATTGTTTAAAGACCTGGAGATCCTCTTCCCCTCTTTGAGCTCTTGCTTGTCTCACTCAAGAGTGAATTATCTTAGCAAAGATACTTTATGTATGTATATAGTCTATAATATTTTGGGTGACTCTGGAGGGGAGATATGCCATTTTGATATGGACTTTCCCATCAGCTGAGTTTATACAAAAGTCCAAATACTGATAGTTTCCTGTACTGTATTTATTCTGAAAGTAAGAGAGGTTTGTGAAAAATCAGGGGTATAGCTAAACTCTTCTCACAGAATAAACAAATCCTAAGAAAAAAGCCAAACAACACCAAGATAGAGAAAAAAAAATTAAAGTCTATTCTTACATTTAGCTTTCCAAAGATTTTTAAATAAAATGGTATTAAGGCAAGAAACATTTGTAAAAACAAATTTCATTTTAACAGAAGTAGCTTTAATACGAGGTAAATAATCTTCTGAATACTCTTCCAAAAAAAAAAAAAAACAACCAAAACCCAAAAATCAAACTGTTTTGCAAAACAACAATCTTTATCTCCTTTAATATCTACTGCAAGAGATCTCTTTTCTGATTTTCCATAAATATCTCAACTCCCTCAAATCTAAGGGCATATTTAGCTATGCTTTGAGATCAAGAATTATTCAACAATTTCCTTGTTGAATCACATAGTCCTCTGTATCAATTATTTCCCCTTTCTTAGTTTCAACTCTTCGGTATGGATTTACATTACAGCATTATCTCCCTTGAACAGTACGCTGCTCCTTGACCATCTTTCAAAATTTCACGCCCATTCTCCACTAAATTTTCTGTTTTCAAGGTCCAACCTCTGAAACTCTGTTGAACAACTAATCCTATTGGAATGATAGGATTATACCACAATCTTTCTACTATACTATAACCACGACAGTTCTTCTCTGCACAGCCTCCAAAGTAGCAATAGAAGCATTTTAAAAGGAGCTTCCACAAGATGTCTGTAGTTCTACTTCCCACTTCCAATGAGCCCTGCCAGATCTGCATTTCATGTGTAGATTTCTTTTTCCCCCTCAAGAGTAAGTCCCTTTTCCCAGTAATGGAGTGGATTTCTTTCCATTTAGCCCAGTTTCTCCATGACAAAGGTTTACAGGTCCTAGAACTACTGTTTAAAGTTTTCTGTATCAAACTGCATTTAGCACCTGTGGGTTTTTGCAGCTGTAGTCATAGAATCCTTCCAAGCTGGCTCACATTGTTACTATTTTCCTGCACTGCAATTATTATCCAACTAACTCAGGAAAAAAAACAATGTTAAGAAGTTAATTTAGATACTGAAGTAAACATGGTTACATTTTATAAATATACAGAACAAGCAAAGAGAAATAGCTGACTTTTTAGAACTCTCATAGGCACCACTCAAGAACAAAGAGGTCCCAAATTTTATGATATTGTTCTTCCCAGCTGACCCCAACTTGCTATATCCACAAATAGTCTGCTATACTATGGTGATAAGTTATAATTTTCACAGTGCCTAAAAGAACAGTTAAAGGACTTGAGTAAAGATTTTCTAAGTGTGGTTTTATCTATAGCAAAGCAAAATACTATGCTGCCATTACAGTTATAGAGTGACAGCACTAAAATCTACACTCAAAGTGAGCAGAATTACAATAGAAAAAATTACAAAAACCCCCAAAACAGAGAATGGTATTTTATGCATACGCATTTAAAGAAATTGCTGGTTATACCAGTAACCTGGAGCTATGCTCCAGGCAATATCCCAGACAGTAGATTACAAAATCACTTTGGGATTCCTACTGACACAAAAGATGTTTTTATAAGACAGGCTTTTGATTTGAGAAGTTAGAAGTATTTGTACAACAGCTGTGAATTTCACTCTGTAGCAAGACTGAATCTAGTCTGCTTATGGACGTCCATAAATCTCATTAAATTGCACCAATGAACAATTTCCAGACAATTTCCAGCATGCTAGGAGTGGGACAGGTAGTTGTGATGTATCTTTCTAAAAATTATTCTAACATTTTTAAATGCTTTTGTTTTCTATTATATAGTTTTTGGCTTAAATATGATTAGACTTCATATGTTGTCTTAGATTATGTAAAAATGGTTATGTAATAACCCAAAGTCAGAAGCACATCCTAAGTCTAGTTATCTCTTTCATTTCACACAGTGCTTATAACCAGGCTAAGAAGTTTCAGGGACACTCACTTCTCCTTAATATCCTGGAGAAGTCTTACTGCTTCAGTCCAACTTGCTATCTTATGTTTACAAATGGACTTAATATCTTTTTGGGAAAGACCCGATCCCTTTGCTTCTGAGAACTAATTAAAAAGTTTGAGTACAGGTGAAAAGAGCAGCAGTAGTGGATCAAGAGTTGGACTTGATGATCTCAGAGGTCCCTTCCAACCCAGCTGATTCCATGATTCTATGATAATGTAATACTTAAATTATTATTTCAAAATAGTAGCAGAGAGAGAATTGAAAACCATCAGAATAGAAAACAGATTAAATTATCATGTAGGAATGGTAACCCTTTTTTTCCCCACAGATCTTTAGCTCATGCTACTTGGAGAACAGTGATGGCAATATCAATTCCCCAGCAAGAAAATACAATGCCAGCCAATGTTTCACCTAATATTACACCAGACTGTTTGTATTCTTTGTATTAAGGAGATATCTACTATGAAGAAGGCATCCATGCTCAGATGGCGTGCCTCAGCATTTATCATATATATAACATGCTCTATAAACCAACTGAAAAGATTTAGCATACTAGCTGCTGAAAAGTCATAGGTTTAACACAACAAAGAGTAAGTAAGATTAACTTATTTACAAAGGTGGATCAACCTAGATGGCATAAGTAAGCATGGGATTTGATTTGTCCTGTCCACCAGCTTGCTCAAGCTAAAAATGACCAATTCACTCTGAAATGGTGTATCAAATTAAATTGATTTCTGCAATGTGAGAAATGCAACCAGCATGATAAAAGTAAGTGCACGTTAGGGAAAACCCAAGTATATAGAGCATCAGGTTGTTTTAGTATTAATCATATGCCATGTAAGACAAAGCACCATAGCACAACTTCAAGGTAATGCCCTTGTCAATGGTTTAGCCTAAAGCAGAAGCTAACTATTAGTCAGGCTTTTTCCTTGTTCCAGGATTTTTTAAATCACCAGGTAACTGCTTTTGTGGACATTCCATGAGGTTACCTTTTAACTGATGCAGTGTTTGTTTTTTATTGAGATAGTCATCCACTCTACAATATGCAGCTACACTCCTGCATTTAAGAGGTCATTGGTTTAGCATCAAGAAGGTCACAAAAAGCAACCACACTGACTGTGATCCTTCTCTGAATCCCTAAGCACTCAACTGGCATGACTTGGGAGGTAAAGGAAAGTGATTGGAAGGTTTTACTCAGTAGAGGGTTTCCAAGCAACCTTGCACAGTTGAGCAGCCTCAAGCAATGGGAACAATGGCTATCTCTGGCAAGGATCCATTAAAGGGAAGCCTGCAGTAACACCATTGTATTCCCACCACCAGTGGCTATAAATACAGGCTACAGTAAATAGGATAAGAAATAAAATAAAAACAAACCTGGGAATGGTGAGCAGAAGGCTGGGCAGACTGACTGATTTTTTGCATTGCTTTAACTCCAACTCTTGCAGAATATAGTAAAAGCATTAAAAACCATTGCTTAGAGCATTAAACTTTGTATTGTGGTATTTCTAATACATTTGGTGTTCTGGTCTAGGCACAGTCCTGACATACAGCAAGATAACAAGGTGTCGTGAGATTGCCAGTCATTCACAACGTGTAACAAGTTCAACCCTTAAAGCTATAATTTAGATCCTTCCTGGGATACTTTAAGGTAGGTCAAGCTTGGTCGTTTTCACATTCTTATCTCATGCTTACAGAGGATTTTCTCTAAATCTAAGAATTCCAGCCCACACATCCAAGTGAATTGGTGGTGGTTCCGAGGAGACACAACTTGGATGCCAGACAGCTACTTGGTGGTTTGAGACTGCAAATTGCAAGACAGGTAGAAAAATTCAGGATATGGTGAAATATTTTTTATTATTATTATTTCTTACAGCCATGTTTTTAATGAAACTGCTAAAAAAGCATTTCCTTTTGAACACTGCATCCAAATGATTTATGTTATGTAGGGCAACCAGATATGAAATCCTACAGTTTTCTACCATTAGCATTTATGATCCATTTGCATAAGCCTTCCAGTTGGTCTCTTTCTTTTTAAAAAGAAGCCTGATGTTTTAATTAAAATGTTTGTAAAGGAAATTCAGTATATACAGAAATAATTTAGATGATTTCATTAAATAAATTAATCTGACTGGACTTCCTTTGAACTCTCACAGCTTCTGAGCAACTGATTTTCTTTTCAGTAAATAGGCAGCCACAATTAAGGGATCTTTGAGCTTTGCAGAAACACAGAATTTTATAATGCCAAATAAAGAACTGAAAAGTCACAGTATGTTTGGTACTACCATGAGTTACATAACTGGCATTAAACAATGTAATTTATTTCCTGGAATCTCAATGAAATTACAATTTCAAGAATAAATCATCAAGTATAATTCCTGTTTTCAGCAGATATTTTTGGGATACATCTTACCAGAACACTAAAATACCTTGGAAGGAAAAAAAACAGTTGTGAAAGGTAGAGATTGTAAAACTAAAAATATCACAGATTCTCCTTTGAAAATAAAATACTGGACTTGTAGACTTAGAAAAGGAACAAATTACTCAGCTACTGTGCAGTAAAAATAATATATCAATAAGTAAGGCCAATTACAAGCCATGCTTGAAGCACTGTTCTTGTACCAGGAGAGATGTTGAGCAGTACAACTGAATATTCATTCAGCAAAAACAAATAAATTAAGATGTGTAATGCTGAATACTTACACCTGATGCCAGACCATTTTTTGAAAATTCAATATTCCACTTTCAAAAATGCAGGAGGGGGAAAAAATCAAGTAATTTTAGCAGCTGTTTTATTTTAATAAAAATCCAAATAATAATTCATCGCATACATTTTACATCTTTAGAACTATATTAAGTAATAGAGCATAATTTCCGATTAAATTTCCCATTATGCAAACAAGTTTTCCTGGCATAACAAATGTAATATAGTGAAGTTTTTCCATTTTTCCAAATAAAGGTAGAATTTATTTTTCTCTACCTTTCTATTATCCTATTACAACAGATGGTGATGATGCCTAATCAGATTTAAGAGTCTCATTCAGATCAATTTCTGTATTTTCTACCATCATTTAACCATTTGGATTGTTTGCAAACTCTTTTTAATATACAGAAAAGACTTTTGCATCAAGCTGTGCTCATTCAGTCACACACAGAAGAGCTTTACACAAACTGAAGTTATTGCCCAGCCAGTTAATAAGTTATGATACTTGAAAACTTCACTTGCGTAAGTTTGTATATGTATTGAATCTTTAGTCTAAACTTAGGATACAAGGCTTTTTTAGTGACTTTCATCAGTGTAAATGGTTATTGCACAGTTGGAATTTTTTTTCCCCTGCTTTGAGCTCTTACCATCTAATCAGCCCAGAACCCAGATTAGGACTGTCATGTTGCATCAGGAGTTTACAGTGAGTGCTCACTAGAGTGCCTTTAATCCTCCAAGGTTTACTCAAATGTCACAACCATCTGGAGGAAAAGGAGGCTCCTTGCTGGGTCCCACTGATGACAAATTATTTGTAAGGGGGGAAAAAAAAATGACAATAGAAAGCAAAATGCTAAATATTTTCTCCCCTCCCCCTCAAACACACCTACAGAACTGCTTTTGATATCGCGAACAAAATCAAGATTAATTTCACAACTTTAATGACTAAAACTTATTAGATGTATAAGATCATTTTGTTATCACAGGCCCAAAAGAGCAAATAACACAATATAAAGAAAAAAACTCAATGAGAACTTATCCTACAGTTTGTAATTATTTTTACAATATACAGACATCTTGTTTGGCCTAGTGGTCCATTATACCATATTTTTTGTCAAACGCACTAAAGTTACATTCCATGTTTGGAAAATGATATAGATTCTTTATTCATTTGTAACTCAGAGAGACTCATAAAATCACTGCAACAAACTTAAAATGACATAAATATATGTTAAGCAACTCATATGTTAGGCAACTCATATTGTCTTAATTAAATTATAGTAATATAATGGCACCTTTACCACAGCTTTTATTAGAAAGTTGAAATCTGGCACAGAATAAAAATATATGGCATCATAACTTTGCTTAGAGCTTTTACTTTAGAGTAATGAGGAGAGGGTTGTACATACAATGCAAGCAAGCTCTTGCTGTCTGTAAGAAAGAAGTCGGGATCTTATTTTCCTTTTTAGAAGATACATTCCTAATCCTCTTTTCCAAGGAAAGCCACTTCCTAATCTGCCATGGACAAGACTAGAAAGGCAGCTGCATCTCATTCTTTAAATAACTACATCTGTAGCTGTATTTACTTTCTGTGCGCCACCTAGAAGTGCTTACCTGTGTTTACTGTTAGTCTTCCACTTTAAAAATTAATAAAAATAAAGAAAGAAATAGGTATTGTAGGCACTTTTGCTCCACACCTGCTATACTTGTCAAAATGTGTGGCATTCCTGTCATTACTTTCTGCTTCTTCTCTGCAGAGTACTTCACAGTTAAAAAGTTTAGGGAGTGTGAAAACACATAACAGAAGTGGGGAGCTTCCCATGGCCATCATCAAAAGTGGAAGAGCTTTATTCCAGATTTTGCTTGATCAGCCTAATAAGTTACTTTAAAAAAAAATAAATCAGAAATAAATGGATAGTGCACGTCAACAGCATCTTTGACCATTGATTTTCTGTAAGTTCACTTTCATGTTTGCTCATTTAGATGCTATAGTATTGTTTTATCTGCAGAACTGACTAGCTAAGTATTAGAGTTGGTTACTCAAGGTGTCACTGGATGTCTTATAATTGCAATGGAGTCCCCTATAATAATATCTATTTAGCAAAATTTCAGCCAAATTGTATATCTATTTGCAATACATTCATTTAATCATCTAAGCTTTTATTCTCTTCTGGGTAACCCTTGATCTCCAGTATTTGCATTCATAAATATGTAAGTACCTCAGTGAAAGTTAGAGGAAAAATAACTCTTATTTCAGAAATACTGACAACTAAATCTTACCAGTTCTGAATCTGTTTTTGCTTCGTAAGACGTAGGCACTAGTCAAAATTAATTTCTGATACTTCATGATGAACAGTCCTTACATGCTGTGTAGGGCAGAGAGAACTATTCCTTATTTTACAGATACATGACATGTTTAGTTCTCATTATAAAAGAAAACATGACATTTTCATTTTTGTCCATACTCTATTATTTTCTTTACTCATAAGGATTACCTTCAGAACCGAATTTGAATTAATCATTAAAGCCAAAAAATGTTTTGCTATAAAAAACATAAAAATGTCAGCTGAATTCAAAACACAAGAAAATCAAGGCTAATGTTTTCAATGCTTTGCTTTGAACTGAATATGGGAAGACGACAATTCTATCCTCAGATTCTTCAAAATAAATAGAACAGAGGTTTACTTTGAGTTTTAAATGCTATCTTGCAAAAGTCGGTTTTATTTATATTCCTCACTCTTTTCCCAGAAAAGAATTGTAATCTATGCTCCCCTGCCTTATATCCTCCTACCAAATGTCAGGCAGCCAACTTACCCTGAGGAGTAAGACATGCTAGGTCATCAAAATCATTAAAAATCTGAAGCTCTACAAATGCATATAATGAATTTTCTGCACACTGTTTATAAAAGACAAAACAGTTTCTCTTGTGATGACTCTCCTGCTACCGTGCTTCTTGCACTTGCATGTGACATGGGTTGACAGAGGGTACTCAAGGCCAGTCAGAAGTCAGTCAAGTAATGAGAACCAATTAAGACTT
Source organism: Neopelma chrysocephalum (assembly GCF_003984885.1). Taxonomy (NCBI): domain Eukaryota; kingdom Metazoa; phylum Chordata; class Aves; order Passeriformes; family Pipridae; genus Neopelma; species Neopelma chrysocephalum. Next base: position 8,047,947 of record NW_020897731.1, on the reverse strand, counting down.
GCTTACATTTGCTCTCAAACAAATTTACTTTCTAGTATTGAGTAAGTATTGAAAAAAATAATGTGATGCTCAGAATTAAATAAAGATATTAGATGTTATCAGCAAGCTTTTCAACAGCATCAAAACACAGAAATGGCCTAAGCTTATCATTTGTGGGAACAATTCATTTTAAGAACAACAAATTTTCTTTTTCTAAATTGGCATATTTGTAGAGCACATAATCTTAAGGCACAGTAGCTACAACTCATTCTACATACTAACAAAACCACATACCCCTCTTAAACTTTTACCTAGTATAGTTGTGATTATCTATAGGAATATGATAAAAATGTCATCAGAGAAGAAATATGTATTAAACAACCCTTAATCCACTGAAAAAATAAATGCAATAATTGGGAGGGGAAAAAACAAACCAAAACCCTTTCTCCTACATTCTGAGCAGGAACCAGACAGGTTCAGCAGAGCAAGAGAAAAATGAGCTACAGCAACATATTTTTCAGATCTGTGAACTGACCCTAAGTACCAATCACTGTGACACACTGGTTCAATCAAGCACCAAAAGCTGGAAGGAAATCGATAGAGAAGAAGCAAATAAAAATCTCACAGAGTTATCATTCACAGACACCTATGTTGTGCCAGCAGCAACAGGCAGACCATTCAGCAGGTATGAGCAGATGTTATATCCTTTATATTTCGTACAAAAATTAAAAGATACAAGCCATACAAAAGCAATAGCCCAACACAAAGATAGATATTATTGTCAGGTTCTCAAAGAGGCTGAAGAAGGTTCAGAAACTTCTTGACTGGTTATGTCAATGTAGAAAGCAAATCATCTTTTCTCCAAAGCCTGTTGAGGGCAACATCACTGTTAAGATGTGCTATAATCAAAACAGTGTAGACAGAAATTACATCAAAAGTTATTCTTTTAGTAGGGCACTTTGCATACATAATACAAACACTGATTGCAGGGATCTCAGTTTAAGCAAAGTCAACATCTGCTTCATTGATGCTTTACCAGAGCAAGGCAAGGCTTTGGACTACCTCCATGTGACAGAGTTCAGGTGACAGTGAAGCCTCATCTCACAGACTTTTAGTCATTCATTCATGCACTGAGCCCACAAACTGGCAATTAGGAAACAAAGATCCCATCCTACACCATGTCCAAGTAGCGACGTTTGAATACCAAATTAGGTGCTCAGTAGAAGGGTCACATTAAAGCGTAAGGTTGTGTTTGCACTCACTAAAAAGCAAACTACAAGCAACAAATATTACAGTTATTTTTCACACCATAGATGACGTTGTGTTCTGCCTTAAAATAAATTTAAAATTTCAAGACAGAGAAATAGGACTGACAAAACACATCTTTTCTGCAGAAGTCAGAAGGGAAAACTGTCAAGGAGCTATTAATAATATTCAATTAATTAAAAGAATACGGTTTTCAACAGGTGTCTATTTGGAAATAAAGAGTGATAATTAATGAAATGATGGGATGCTTTCCAGTAAAATTCATGTTTAAGGCATACACTAAGGAAGGTTTGTTCTACATGCTATACTGATAAAGAATGTGCATTCCTCCAACAGGTAGGAACACCAGAAAAAGAATTACTGCTCACAAGCTCCATGACCTCAACAGAGAAAGACAAAGGAGTCAAGAAATTTAAAGAAAAAGCCATGTACTGAATCCTCCAGAAACACTGCTGGGTGTGGGAAAAGAGGACTTAATTTGAATTGCTTGATACAATTTAGGAAGCTTTATAATATTTCCTTGAACAGTCGACTGGGAGGCACACCCTGTTCCTACCATACTTTATGCTAATATAATTTGACTTATGAAATCTGTTGCAGGCACCAAATTTACCATCATGGTTCTACTGTAAAATTCTTGCATTTCTTAACTTCAGCAGATGTTTTTTGAATTTATTAACTTAATTTCTTAATTTCTTGAGAATAAATCGTAACTGTGATATGATTCATCTTTTATTTCTTCATACATGGAAAGTAATTGATAAAAGCATCAATTATGCAGTGTTCATGCATCTTAATATTTAGGATAATTAATGCATAATATTGAAATATATTTTAAAAAAATACTTAATGTCAGAAATGTTCAAACATTTTGCTAATGCAACCTGTTAGCTTTGAAAAAGAAATAATCCCAGATATTTATCTTTTGGTAATGCACATCTGTTATAAATTAAGTCTTAAATATAATATTTTCATACAAATGGCATAATTAGAAATTTTTATAAACCTCTTGAATAGGCACAGATCAACAATCATGTTCACATAATCAGAGTCAGATCACTACAGCACTATTTCTAAGTCTGTTTAGTCACTGGATTCTTCACACAACCTATCTGCGTCTTCAGGTGTACAAAAAACCAATCATGTTAGCTCCAGTAATATGCAGTGCTACCCTACAAGTGTCCAGCCTTACATAAATAAGAAGGTATTTTAAATAAAACACTCCAAAAAGATATCAGTGTGAAGATGTTTCTACACACGTCCATTAGAAGACAGCAAAGATGGAAAAACTTACACAATTAAGGCAAAGATGGATAAGCATACTTATGGGTCAATATAACGCAAAAATAAAACAAACATAGTGGGCAAACATACCAACATACCAAATATTAAATACTGCAACCAACTTCCGAAAGAAAGCAATTTAGGATTCAAAAGTTCTTATATCTTTTCCACATTGCAATGAAAAAAGGGAGTTACTAGCACAGACCTACTGTTTCTCTGATAAAATACAAAGATACTGAGAGACTTGTCACAACAGGTTCTATAAATATTCCTTATTTCTGTCCCATTTATATGTATAATAAATGTGTAGAATGTGTAAAACTTATACAGGGTTTTTTAAAAAAAGAAACATTAAAATGTTTAGCTTACAAAGGAGGTTGGTTATTTAAAAAAAATGGCCAAGAACACCAAGCAAAAATATTCAAGGTTCCTTGTTCAGACACTGGAGGGATGTCACTTGGGGGCACTCAGGAGGAAAAAACACATTCCCTGCCAAGTTTCTCCCAGAAAGAGTCGTCAGCTCTTCACTAAGTGTTAGCCTGAATTGTCAGTCATCTCTACCTATTTAAACTGAATGGTGGATGAGCACTAAAGGAAGTGCTTATATAAGTTTTCTTTAGTACTACAGTTCTTTAGTGTAATCTAATTCACCTTACTTATACGTCCATTTTCATTCATCAAAGATTTCAAATGTGGGGAAGAAAAACCTTATGGTCCAGGTAAGACAGAGTGGTGGATTGACACTGGCTGGATGCCAAGTGCCCACCAAAGCTACTCCATCACTCACCCTCTCAACTGGACAGAGGAGAGAAAATACAATAGGCTCACAGATCGAGGTAAGGGTAGGGGAAATTCACTCACCAATTAGTGTCATGGGCACAACAGACTAGACTTGGGGGAAATTAGCTTAATTTATTAGCAACTGAATGAAAGTAGATAACGAGAAATCTAATCAAACCTTAAAACACCTTCTTCCCACCACTCCGTTCTTCCCAGGCTGAACTTTCCTCCCAAATTCTAGTTCCTCCTCTCCATCAGCAGCACAGGGGGACAGAGAATGGGGGCTGTGGTCAGTTTATCATGTTGTCTCTGCTTCTGCTTTCCTCCTCAGAGAGAGGACTCCTTCCCCCTCTCAGCAGGGGTTCCCTCTCATGTCCCTCTCATGGACACAGTCCTTCATTAACTTCCACAACACGAGTTCTTTGCACGGTCTGCAGTTCTTCACGAACTGCTCCAGTGCAGGTCCCTTCCACAGGGCACAGTCCTTTAGGAACACAGTGGGTCCCCTGTGGGGTCTCAAGGCCTGCCAGTAAACCTGCTCCAGCATGGGTTTCTCTCCACAGGGTCACAAGTCCTGTCAGGAGGCCGCTCCACGACAAGTTTCTCATTGGGTCATTGATGGGCTTGGCCTTGGCTAATGGAAAGTCGGTCTTGGACCACCTGGCACTGGCTCTATCAGACATGGGGGAATCTTCTGGCAGAACAGAAGCTACCCCTGTAGCCCTCCCCCCACCCCTTGCTACCCAAACCTGGCCACGTAAACTCTATACAGACAAGCAAAACTGCCATTCAACAAACAATTTCAAATGCTATTTATCTATCACCAGATCATCAGGAATTACTTCTGACGCGCAATGTGACACAAACAGAAGGAGGGGTGATTTATCGATCATTTTTGAGCCCGTGATAAGTTCATGAATTAGGGGAAAAACATATATATATATATATAAATACACACATACATATAAAGCTCTTTGCTTCTAAATGCAATTTGTCTCACTGAATTTACGTCTGTGAAAAGTTTCTTTTGTAATGTAGTGTGCATTCCATCTTTATATAAATTTCTTCCATTTTCTAGTAAAATAGAACTTTCACAGAACAGAAAAACACTCTTCAAAAAGGAAAAAGCAAAAATGTACAGACAAAATGGGTTTAACTTCATGAGAAGAAAGGAGCTTTGCTTTTTTAGTTATGTTAAAAAAGAAGTGAATCCTGATTCTTTTAAATTACTCCTACTGACTGTTAAATCATTGTGTCGGGGCTTTTTCTTGATCTTGAACATTATTTTATTGCAACAACAAGAACAAGTAATGGATTCACTGATGTTACCTCCTTTCTGGAATCACTTCACAGGTGCTAAATTCCTTGCACATTTTGATTTCAGGAAGCAGAGACCGACAGCACAGAGCAAACCAGCCAAAAGACACATTATGTTGGACTAAAATTAAGACAGCCCAGATGGGTAAACACTATCAACACAAAAGACTACAACAGGTACTCATAAATCATGCAACAGAAACCAAATATTGGTTGGAAAAGGGGAAAGGAACAAAATAATGACACAGTTGGTTTTGATTAAAATGGAAAAAAGTCTGAAAACCCTGGGTGTTCAACACATGGGCATAATTTCAGAAATCTATGTGACATCAGTTGCTATAAACCATAATGGTAGCCCAGAGAGTATCAGATTCTACTAGGAACTTCATTTTTATTTTCAGACTATTGCAATACAAAGAGGGCCCCATTTTTGTAACAACAATCAACAAACCTTTATTTTATGGCAGCATGGCAGAAAGAAACAATATGCCTTCTCTAAATATAATTAGTAACCTTGTCAAGTTAATACAATCAGTAGTGTTCCGCTAGATTAAACTTTCAGCTGGATGAAAACAGCTCATTTTATCCACTTGCTATTCTACTGAAGTTAATTCCTGTCTAAATAAAAAATGACAAATACTAAAACAACTCCTTATTTTCCAAACTCACACAAAGAATTATATTAAAATACAAAGAAAGTAAAAGAAGGGAAAGTGCACGAAAGTGCACAATGTAAAATCTGAAGGTAAATAATGAATTATAATCGGTAATATATTGTTAGGAGCAGGGGTGAGTCAAAGATTTGAAAGTAGGGAAAAAGATGCAAGATCATGAACCATAAAAAGACCAGTGATGAGTGGCATCCCTCAGGATTCTATCTCAGAATGGGTTTTATTTAATATCTTCACCAATGACAGACAGTGAGGTCCAAGTGTACCCTCAAGGTTTGTAGATGACATGAAGCTCAGAAGTGCAGTTGACACACCTGAAGGATGGGATGCCACCCATTGGGACCTGGGCAAACTTGAAAAGTGGGTTCATGAAAAGTCATGCAGTTCAACAAGTCCAAGTATAACATGCTGCACCTAGGTCAGGGCAATCCCAGAGATCAGTACAGACTGGGAGAAAAAATAATTGGCAGCAGCCCTGTGGAGAAGGACTTAGGGGTTCTGGTGGATGAAAAGCTGGATGTGAGTCAGCCTGTGTGTGTGCTTGCAGCCCAGGTGGCCAATTGCATCCTGGGCTGCATCGAAAGCAGTGTGGCCAGCAGGTGGGGGGAGGGGATTCTCCCTCCCTACTCCACTCTTGTGAGACCTCACCTGGACTACTCAGCACTGGAAAGACACGGACCTATTGAAGCAAGTCCAGAGGAGGGCCATGAAGATAATCAGAGGATGGAGCATCCCTCCCACGCAAACAAGCTGAGAGAGTCAGGGCTGTTCAGCCTGGAAAAGAGCAGGGTCTGGAAAGATCTCACTGCAGCCATTCAGTAAACAAAGAGAGTTTTCAAAAAAAGAAGGAGATTGACACTTTCCATGGGAATATAATGTTAGGAAAAGGACAGAGAGGAGTGATTTAGATCACATAATAGGAGGAAATTCTTTATTGTGAGAGTGGTGAGGCACTGGAACAGGTTGCCCAAAGAAGTTGTGGATAGCTCATGCCTGGAATTGTTCAAGGCCAGGTTGGACGAGGCTTTGAACAACCTAATCTAATGGAAGATGACCCTGCCCAAGGCAGGGAGAGGTATACCTAGATCATAGTTGCCTTCCATAGCAAGCCATTTATTAGTCAGATTTTGAATGCGTTGCTTTAGGAGTATAAACTATAAGTATGGTATTAAAATTGATTTCAATACAATGTTATTTAAAGGGAGATGGTAAGAAGAGTTGAGATAGATGTGTCCTTAATCTTTATTTTTATCTATATTAAGATCTATCTATATAAATGTATATTTATAATATTTATATTATTTATACCTGGCACATTAGACTGATGGTATGCATCTACTTCTCTATAGTAGTTAGTACGAAAATACAACAGTTCCGAGACCAGTAATGCTAGAACCTGCTATGTGAGTTCAAATGGCTGACAGCAAAAAACTTCACTGAAAGCAGTCTTTCAAACATTCCGTGAAATAGAGCATTGAAGTTCATCTATGTAAAAGAAATCAAAACACAGCAGGATTAAGATATAAAAGTCAATAGTTTTATGGAAAATAAAGAGGATAAATTGGATAGTACCCTTTCAGAAGGTATCCATAAAATGTTTAAAAACAGTGTTTTGGAAACAGAAACTTTTCAAAGCAATCAATCAAAAACATTCAGAATGAGTGGGATAGAAGTAAATGCTAAAATGAGCTATTTTTATCCCAGATACACTGCCAAATCACTGCATGCAATTATACTGTTTATTTATCATAGATTTAATTGCATTTTAAAGCCATAGATCTGCTTTATATGTGTTGGAACCAAAAACTCCAGAAAGAATTCCCCCACGCAATTCCTAAAAAGCTCATCCTGGGGAAGTAGCTCTGCTATGCTCTAAATTGTGTTACTAGGTAGCCATGCAGCAAGCTAATAAATGTTTGAAAGCATGAGTGTGTGATCAATACATCAAAAGAGACTGTTGGCTCAGCTGAATGAGCTAAGAATTCTGCCCATTTTTCCATACCATCTTTTCCAAGCAATAGGCTATGGTGATGGGGTACGTGAGAGGACCCACCAGCATTCAGACAGATCAAAAGCCCCATTTAGTTCCCTGCACCATGGCCAACATCAAGGATATGTTTGCACCAGCTCTGCGATCTGTCATACGAACACTCTAAGTCAATTTACCAGAAGACATTTATTTTGCTAAAAAAAGCAAACCCATTGATTTATTGAAAAACACTAGACTGTTTTGTTGTTAGAAGATGTTCTATTCTATGAATCAATCACAAACACTTGATCAAAGAGAAAAAACTAATGTAGTTAAGACTGAATCAAGAGAAATATTATCCTCACCAGGGGAACCTCACCTTCCTTTCAATTCAGGTGGTTTTATAAAGTAAGAATGCAAATGAAGGCTGTTAAAAGAAAACATGTTAAAATAGCTGGGTACAAAATTACCACAGTTTGGCTAAGAGTAAGAAGGCCATAGGGAAAGTTATAAACTTAGCACCTGCTACTGGCAGTCTCCAAATCCCCTAAGTTCTGCAGAAAAACAGCATTGACAGAGTCATTCTGACCAACTGCTGCCAATTGACAGGACAAAATACTTATATTTTGATTTGTTGCTCCCTAAATAAATGCAATCAGAAAGCAGTAATGACACTATTAGCACTTACTTAAGTTAAACCTCAGTGGTAAGATTTTTGTCTGTCTCCAAACATCAACTTTCTGTCTCCAAACATCAACTTTAAGAGGTTACCTTAAAAATATAATTCAGATCCTGAGATCCACTATTACTTCCACCTCCTAGCCATTCTTAATCCTTCAAAAAATGCATGCATTTAGATCCATTAAGAATGGTAAACTTACTTGTTAAGCACAGCATTGCCAATTCCAGAGATGAATATAAAACCACTCAAAAGGCAATTATAAATTTTCTTTAATCTGATCATTTAAAAGGGGGTAAATTATGCCACACAGTGCCTTTCAATCATGGTCTGCTTCTTTAGCACTCCTTTACTGGAGGGGAAAAAAAAAAAGTAAAAAAAATTCCAGTATTTATTTTCTTTTCTTCTTGTATTAAAAAGACTGATCAAATACATTTTTTCATGAAACTTTACAGCAAATAAATCAACTATAAAACTGTTATCAAAGAGGTATATTTTCTCAAGAAGAAAGGATATGGTAGCAAAAACATTACTTAAATACACAAATGCTTTAGTCAAAATTCCAAAATTATATACCATACCTCAGTTGTAACCATCAGGTTTTGGTTGATTAATACATGGAATGTTTCATTAATTGTCTTTCAAAAAAGAAACATACCCAAGAAATGTCTTCACTGTCGGAACTAATAGATGACTGAATATTATTCAAAACTATTACTGTTTGTACCTGATGAAAAGCTTCCTGCTCTAAGAACCAAAGCATTGTTTTACATAGGCTAGCTGTTTTTGTGGCCTGGTTGCTTCACTGGCTTTAAATTGTGGAAATTTTAACATATCTGTCACAACCAAGACCTAGAAAAAAAAAAATCTAGGGCAATAATAAAGTCCCCCTGTAGCACTGAAAGCATATTTCACCTAAACAAATCGAAAGTTCCTCAACTTGCTGTAATAGCCAATATGAACATCAGCCTTAGTTGGTTATTAAAGGCTAACATGCTTAAGTGACTGACAGGAAAATATGACTATTTCAATGACACATTAAATTACAGTAATTCTAATTATCAGTAATGTTTTATATTAGCTTTTCCCATTTTGCACCAATGAGAGCACTGGTATAACCAGGTCTGCTCCTGAGTTCCTCAGAGGATCCTGCAAATTTTTTTTGTCTGGAATGTAAGTGAAATGGGAGATTAGGTTAAGTTAAATTATTTCCTGAATAATTTGCTAAAAGCTAGATCCAAGAAGATAATCAGTAATAAGACAGAGAATAGTAGTTTCCTTCCTCCGTACAAGAAAAGACATAGCAACACAGAGAGAGAAAAAAAGTACATTGCCAACATATATCACAAAAGAAAAAAACAATTAAAGAGATCAGTGAATCAGCATAAAAAGATTATTAATAATAATGGAGTTGAGAATTCAGAGCCATGTCCCCAACCTGTATAGATGGTATTAGAAAAAACCCCAAAAGTACAAAATACTGTGATCATAAAGAAAAGTAAAGAAAAGGGAAGAAAAGTAAATGCATTAGGGGTACTGAGTGTTAACAACATCCACATTCCACAAACTCAGTCATTGAGATTTTATCAGTTGTGGGAGACTAAAATCAGGCCCCTATAAAATTCTTTGGTAAGAGTGCAATGATCTCAAACATGCCAAACACCTAGAAAATCTCTCTGTGCTAGATAGTTTTGGTTGGTTGGTTTTATTTATCTGTTTTTACTTTGCCTACTCCCAAATCTTTGTTCGCGAAGCCTAGCCATGAACTTTGCCTACATATTTGCTACATCCAGGTTTTTATTACATTAGCTCAAGACATGGGCCAAAATATGTTTTTGACAAACGTCAGATCAACTTGACCAATCTGCTGCAAGTCACTGACTTTCCTTCAAGGTCCAATAAAGACCACCTCCAAATGATGCCACTATCACTACTGGTTTACAAAACATGTCAAAACATGAAGCATGCAGACAGAGATTAAAGTCGCAGAACAGAGCAGTATTCCAGGCTGTATTTCCAAAGAAAGACTGAAATTATTATTATAATGAAAACCAACGAAAATTTTAGAAAGTATTTCAGTCTCTATGGCAAGTAAGAAACAAGAATTGAGAAGAAATAACTTTTCAACTAGTAGACCACTACCATGTGTAGTGTCTTGAAAACTATGAATTCCCACTCCAAAATCACTTTCTCCTTGAAGGGAATACAGGTCCTCAACTTTCAAAAATGTGCACATTTAAACTACATAGCTTTACTGTTCCCGTTTGCACTTTTTTTTAACAGACCCTGAAGTTTCATCGTGTCAGCAGAGCTGCATTACTTAAGTTCAAATAAATTGTTTTCTGCCTGAAAATCTGACACCACAGTAGACTATGACAGTAGGAAACTGTGGAGAACATGAGTACTTCTGATCAGCATGAATGAGTGGGACGACACTGAACAAATCAACACGTCTCCCTGGGCTCCTCTTCCCATATCATCTACACACACTCTTGAGACCATAGGCAGCCTTGCTGTATGGTTGCTAAGTGCTCAGAAAAGTGGATTTTTCTAAAAAACCACTGGCGTTTTAAGCATAATACAAATAATATAGAAATGACTCGTGCTTAAAAGAGGAAAAAAACTGGGCTGCATTCTTGCAATGCAAGAGGAGATTTATTCCCAGTATGTCCAGATAAATTACATCTGACAAAGCAGCACTCATGCAAATACAAGTCACCAACACATAGTCACTTGTGGTATGCCACTAAAAAACATTTTTGATTGGTGTCCAAATCATCCAGCTATTACAGTTATGATGGTGTCACAGCTGAATTTCTTTCTTTGGGAAGTCTGCTAGTTAGTGTGAAAAGTCACCAGCTCTACAGTTTCACTCCTGCTTTTTGAGACAGTATAAAGTTGAAGATTACACACACTGTCTAGCAATTCATTGCTGAAACTGTTCTGCATTTCATATCAATATGCAATAAATTCATAGCAAACCTGTATTATCAAAAGAACACCACAACATTGTTTTGAAAATGTATTATGAAAATTTTGTATTTAGTACTTTTTTTGCCTTGTATTCATGTTTACTGATGCCCCAGAGAGGGGCATCAGAAGAATAAGGCACACTAAACAGGTTATCATCTTACAAGTCTATATTTTGCAATAAACAGGTAAAACATAGCTTCAGTGCTTTTTTAAGATTTATAGATGAGCAAAATCCGCCTGGTGGAGGAGGGGAAGGCTGTGGATGTGGTGTATCTGGACTTCAGCAAACACTTTGACACCATCTCCCACAGCATGCTCCTGAAAAAGCTGCAGCCCACGGCTTGGACAGGAGCACTCTCTGCTGGATTAAGCACTGGCTGGAGGGTTGGGCCCAGAGAGTGGTGGTGAACGGTGCTGCATCCAGTTGGCAGCTGGTCACTAGTGGTGTCCCCCAGGGATCAGTGCTGGGTCCAGTTCCATTTAATATCTTTACTGATAAGGGGATTGAATCCACCATCAGCAAATTTGCAGATGACATCAAGTTGGGGGAAGTGTTTATCTGCTGGAAGGCAGGAGGGCTCTTCAGAGGGACCTGGACAAGTTGGAGAGATGGTCTGATTCCAGCGGGATGAGGTTCAACAAGGCCAAGTGCCGGGTCCTGCACTTCGGCCACAACAACCCCATGCAGGGCTACAGGCTGGGCACAGAGTGGCTGGAGAGCAGCCAGGCAGAAAGAGACCTGGGAGTCTGGATTGACGGGAAGCTGAACATGAGCCAGCAGTGTGCCCAGGTGGCCAAGAAGGCCAATGGCGCCCTGGCCTGGATCAGGAACAGTGTGGTCAGGAGGACCAGGGAAGTGATTCTTCCCCTGTACTCAGCGCTGGTGAGGCCATACCTGGAGTACTGTGTCCAGTTCTGGGCCTCTCAGTTCAGGAAGGATATTGAGGTGCTGGAGCAGATCCAGAGAAGAGCAACAAGGCTGGTGAAGGGACCTGAGCCCAAGTCCTATGAGAGGCTGAGGGAACTGGGGTTGTTCAGCCTCTACATCACTCTCTACAACTCCCTGACAGGAGGCTATAGCCAGCTGGGGGTTGGTCTCCCAGGCAACCAGCAGCAGGACAAGAGGGCACGGTCTTAAGCTCTGCCAGGGGAGGTTTGGGTTGGATATTAGGAAGAAATTTTTTAGACAGAATAATCAGACATTGGAATGGGCTGCTCAGGGAGATGGTGAATTCATCGTCCCTTGAGGTTTTTAAGATGACACTGGATGTGGCACATAGTGCCATGGTCTAGTAACCATGGTGGTAGTGGATCAAGGGTTGGACTTGATGATCTTGGAGGTCTTTTCCAACCCGGTTGATTTTATGATTCTGTGGCTCTGTGAAAATGCCCTAAATAAATAATGGTTCTTTTTTAAGTAATTATATAGAATTACCCCTGTAAATGAACTCTCATCCCTGACAGATAAAAAACCTCATGCATATTTAAGAGATTAATTCTCTTTTCTATTTTTCTGAAACATCTTTGGTCGACAGAGTTAAATTTCTGTTTAAAAATATTAACATGGGAGTCAGCTTTGGCAAGCCTTTGATGTTTACACCTGTCTCTTCACTGTGTATCAGGTACATATGCCACCCATCTGATAAGGCTTTTCCCTATTTGTGTGCACAGAAACTCTGCATGACACTTCTGACATGAAAATGATTAATTAATAGGACATGCTAGGAGAAACTGTATAAACATTGCTATTCTGTAGTTTACTAGTATTTACTTCTTTAAGAGAAATCATACCATACATCGTCTGACATTGAATTTATCTTAGTACTGTATTTCTTAGTAAAGACTTAATTCTCTTCTATGTGTTCAACTGCTGAATAACAACTGCTGATATGATCTATTAGCACTGTTTCTGCTATATGAGGTCACAGCTTCATCAGTTGCACCGGTTCTTTATCTAAAATTAGCTGGTTTGGTTTGGACAGAGATTAGAGGAGTGATCAAGAACTGTTCCTGTCGGATGAAAAATTAATACTGGGCAATTTGAGACTTGTCCAGAACTGTTCAATTTCCAATAAACAAGTGTTGAGTTGGCACAGGACATTAGTGGAAACAATCATACTGATCCAAAAGAAAGGGTAGTAATTAATTTAATGTTTTAAAATTTAAATCACTGAGATGCCATATTCCTCTGTTATATTCAGCCTGGAAAAGAGGAGACTGAGGGGAGATCTCATTGCAGTTAAAACTTCCTCCTGAGAGGAAGAGGAGGGGCAGGCACTGATCTCTTCTCTGTGGTGACCAGTGACAGGATCTGAGGGAATGGCCCAAAGTTGTGTCAGGAGTGGTTTAGGCTGGATATTAGAAAAAGGTTTTTCACCCAGAGGGTGGTTGGGCATGGGAACAGGCTCCCAAGGGAAGTGGTCACAGCACCAAGCCTGACAGAGTTCAAGAAGTGTTTGGACAATACCGTCAGGCACACGGTGTGACTCTTGGGGATCGTCCTGTGCAGGGCCAGGAGTTGGACTTGATGATCCTTGTGGGTCCTTTCCAACTCAGCATATTCTAAGATTCCGTGATTCTGCTGAGTTGATGACACATGAAGGAACTACTCCATCATGCTATCATAAAAAAAAAAAAAGACCTTTTCTACTTTACTAGAAGTTTGTTGTGATACTTTTCATTCATTCAGAAACCATGAATTAAAATGATGATCAGACTTCCTAGTGGGTTGACAGGTATAGAAAACCCATTTTATCAATTTAATTATATTTATCATGTTTCAATGTATTAACGCCACTTACACGCAGTACTTCAGCACAGGAATACAGAGAAAAGTACTTTTTGGTTTTTAAGCTTTGACAATCCGTATGGTGTATAATTTAAAAAAAATGAAAAAAAAAGAGATGAGACTTTTCAGTGTATTAACACTTTCTCCAACTAAGGACAACTTTAAACAAGAGTTCCCACTACAATGCCTTACCAAAATCAACAACCTCCCACATATCCATTCCATGCCACTCACACCTACCCCAAGATAAAGAATGGCAAGTGAAACAAACCAGCAGCTTGTGAGTTTCTGACACAGAACAGATAGTACTGAATAAGCTATGCAGATTATTTATATATGAATATATATATGTTTAACTAATGCAATTTTATCTAGTCCTTTTGTTAACTTTGTATGAAGACGTTGGATATACTATGGTATACCAGTGGCACATCAATTCTTCCAACCAAGCTAAGTTCGTATCAATGGCATACTATGATGGGCACCTATTCTGAACTGCTACAATTCTCTGTCCTTTCCACTGGAATATTGATCTCTACAGTGCGTGAAGAAAAAAATCTATACTCAGTTAATGAACAAAGTAGTGCCACAGAATACACAGGATTTATCTAAATTTCCAGCATCTGTATTCCAAAGGAAAACTTGAAAAAAAGCAGAATGATAGCAGATGGGATCTCATGGTAGCCATACAGACTGAAGCAACAACAGGATGAGAAAGATTAAAAAACTGAAGGGAACAAAAGTTGTTGGAGAGGAAAAAGAATGAAAAAGTTCCAAAATCTAAGCACGAAATGTCCAGCCCATTATTCGTCTTGATAACTCCTATTCCCTCAAATAGATTCAACATCATCACATAGATACACCATCTTTTAAGCTCCATCTATTCTTCAAGGTGACAGCATTCTTCATTCTTCAAGAAGGAAATCTTAAACAAGTAGGCTGTCCTCATATTCAGAAAGAAAAGCTAGTGGAGAAGAATGGCCTGGCTGAAATTCAGGGAAAAAAGAGACTTTATGACCTTCAGAAGAAGGGACAGGCCACTAATGAGGACAACAAGGATGTTGTGAGGTTGTGCAGGGAGAAAATTAGAAGGGTCAAATCCCAACCAAAACTTAATCTGGCTACTGCTGCAAAGGACAATAAAAAATTGTTCTATAAATACATAGGAACAAAAGGAGGGCTAAGCAAAATTTCCATTCCTTACTGGATGGGGGGGGGGAACATCATTAGAAAAGATGAGGAAAAGGTTGAAATACTTAATGCCTTCTTGGCCTCTGTACTAGGTTCACAGTTAGAGTCAGTGATCTTATAGGTCTTTTCAAACCTAAATGATTCTTTGATTCTATTCCTTTGCTGTTTTTTTCTAGTGTTTCATTTGGAAAAAAAGGAAGGACACTGTGGATCAGTCCAACCAGTCTGTAGACTTCTAGATCATGCAGCTAGGAACAGTCCACAATAAGCATGCCAAGTTCCCAGCTGGACAAACAGTAGGCATGTTGAATCCGTATGTTCTGTAGTAGAGAGCTTTGCAAATGTTTCTAATACCATAATTCTTCTTCAGTGGTAGCTAAGAAGATCTCTTTCCAATTTTCTTTAAAAACTTTCATATTCTTCCTGTGTAATATTTTTAAAATTCATTCTTTCCTGTGCTGGCATATAATATATATTTATATAATTAAAGTTCATAATATGAAATCTTTACTGCAACAGCATCTTACTGTATGACCCCTAAGTTATAATACAATAAAAAAGTATGCAGATAAAGGATTTGGAAGAAACTCAAGTGCATCCCAGTATATCTTATCCATTCTACAGAATTTCTGTTCTCCTACTCTTCTAAGCTCAGGTCTACTGAGAGGAGTCCACCTTCAGTGTCTGGAGTAGGTACTTCTCACAAGCAGCTTAGCTCAGCTTCCTCTCCTGATCAGTCTTCCCTCAAGCATTCATGTTGAAAGCTGCTATATTACCATTGAATCTGCTCTTTTCTAAACTAAAAAAAATCATTTCTTTCACATTAATCTTATTCACTGTCTTTACTAAACCTCCAACTTCTTCTGTTCTCCATTAGACACTTCCTTTGATTTGTCAACATCTTTCCGCTCGAGGTGCATTGAAACTAGTTACAGCATTCTGACTGACAACTCCCCAGTATCAACTTGCCCAAAATAAGTAGCCTACTGTGTCTACCCTATTCTGAAACGCACATACAGTACTCCACAGCCTTCAAATGTAATTTAAGAAAAAACACTGTACTTCTGAATAACATCCTGGCTGAATAATCAGCAAATATCCTGGAAACTGTTGCTGCCTAAAGCATTACCTCTTAAATTTTAAGTATATTTCACATTTCCCTCTTAAACATTGCATTTTTCATTGAATGCATTTCCTAGTAGTATTTTTCCATTCATAAACACTACTAATAGTTTCAACTTAATGAGGTAATTTTTCTGCCAATATTGTCTCCTGAAGAATTTTAGACAGCAGAAGAAACAGAGCAGCATAAAGCAGCATAAAAATTTTGATCTCTGATTCCTATCAAATATCACCCTTAATACTTGGAGACAAATTTCCAAAAATCCAGCAATTTGTTTGTTATTTTACCCCTTCTGTACTTGAATTCAACTCTAAATTTAGGACCTCCTGCAGCTAGATTCCCTCTCTGGCCTCTCCTTCCAAACCAGCCAGTAATTGGCTATTTCTTTTAAAGCCTCTAATAATTTTTTGACATTATGCAACCCCAGATCATCACCTTCAGGTAATCACATTTTCCCAGTGGGTAATCCTTTGTTTGTGTGGGATGGCAACTACACAGTGTAATCTGTCTAGCAAATAATGCAAGGCTGAATTCACGCAACTAAACTCACCACATTTTAACTATTTCTATTATTAGCTTTGGAGAATTGCTCTTAGGAACTACAATATAGAACGGAGATTCAAAAAAAGCAGAAAAGTACCACATTCATTTGCAGTCTCCCTTACATACACAGTTTCTAACGAACATATATAAAAAATCAGAAACAACTCATGATTCATCACCTCTTGGCTGTAACTTTCAGAAACATCCCTATCTTTATCCTTCACCAAAGGCAGCAACAGCTTGTAAGACTTCAAGAAGCTGAAATCCATTTGGAGAGGCACTCCATAAATCTTTACTCAGAATTTATAGACTTCAGACACAGGATGGAGCATCAAGGGACAAAACATGTAGAATACTCATGTTTATGGGAACAGGAAAATCAGGAATACTACTATATATATTCACAGAGATCCAAAAATTCCAAGGTTCAATCTTTCTCATATTTTAAGTTGTTCTGGACCAGTGCCATCAGATCTGAAGTTCTTTAGTTTTTCCAACTACTGTCAATGTTTCCATAACTTACATACTTTCAGGTTGCATTGTAAAACAGCTTGGCATCTTTCTCTTACCTGGCATTCAAATTACCTCCTTTCAGAAACAAAAGCCTAAAAAATGAACACTAGATGAATCCTTAAACTATTCTCTTGTTTTCTGAAGTTAAATCATGAGATTCAAATAAGTCAGACCCACACAACAACATTAATCACCCTACTTAGCTAACAATATAAAATTTATACAACTAATGCACAGAGGCTTATTTGGATGGTTTTGTTTTCTTAGAACTAACAACTTCCAAAGAATAAACAGAAACAAAATTATTTACTGAGACTTAACACTGTAAGGATTTTTCCTTTTCCATAATTATCTGAACGCTCAAGTTTTACCCAAGTGTGAATGTATACATGGTCCTAAACAGAACTGGCTTTGGAGAGGGGTATGTGTGCGGAATCTTTCATTAAATCCTAATTGGTTTCCATTAAATTTACTTTTTAAGAATTCATTTACCGTGGGCATAACCACCTGACACAACCATCTATTGCAGCAGAACTTTATTAAACACAAACAGAAGCTTTTAAATACCTTTTCAGCTTCTAGTAGTAGCTGTAAAATTTTTCTGCCCAGGTATCTGAAAAGTGAATTCTATCTTGACATGTTTTCAGCATGCTGTGGAACTAGTTTTAAAAGCTGTTTAAATGTAATGCATATATTTATCAGACAGTTTTTTGTTTCCAAGTTGGATTCTGAAGATACTGCTCCAAAATGATGGGCCACTGTTTCTTCTTTTGGCAAAATAATTCTCTCTTCTTCCAATGTCTACTCACTGAAGTCAGAAGCCAACAATTGGATGTGTTAGCACACAATTATTGCTAATTGTGTTCTTGGCTGAGTACTGCACATTTCCTCTGAGATACCTCAGCCACATTAATCCTACACCGTTTTAGTAAATCCAGATCTTTTAGTACCTTAATCTGATATAATTGCTGCTTTTTGTAAAAGTTATTTTTTATTATAATAATAAAAAACTAAGTATTTGCTACTATAACAGACAAAATGAACACATTTCAGAAAAAGACAGTTACTGTAATAATGTTTATTTCACACTTCAAGGATTGCCTCAAACCAATCTGCACATAACAGCCTGAAACCAGTACACAAAATCATTTTTCTTAGACCTGAAATAGAACTGTAGCTGCTTTAGTTCATTACAAAGTTAAGTATTTTGTTTATGATCACAGGATTGAGGCTGAATTTAAAAGGGACCTCTGGAGATCATCCAGTTAACCCCCCTTAAAACTGGGTCAGCTACAACACATTTCTTAGGACTGGATCCATTCAGGTATTGAATATCCCCAAGGATGGAGACTAGCGTTTCCCTGAGTAACCTCTTCCAGTGCTTATCACCCTTATTGTAAAGAACTTTATAACATTTAAATGCAATTTCTTCTATTTCAATTCATGCCTTTTAAAGAATTTTCAGTCTTCAGTTTAGACAAAATTGTAATTATTAGTCACGATGCAATAATGAAAGAGTATGGAAAACTTTTCAAAATACTCTGTGCTTTGGCACACACCCTTCATTTTTTGTTTTGAAAATTCCTCAGTTCACCATTTTATTATTTCTTGAAACTGAGTGACAGAACAGTACTAACATTATATAAGTATATTCACAGGGTCTAAGACATAAACAATGAGATACCTTTGGATTTAGGAGGCAAAACGCTTTTGCAATGTTCAATTTCTTACTATAAAACAAAAATTTCAAAACATTTAAGCAAGGCTCAAAAAAAGCAACACAACACTATTCAGTATACTTAGGTAGAAAATATTTCCTTTTAAAATTAACATTTTACACAGTTCCTCAAACATGTTTGTAGAGCAACTAACAACACCAGAACTCACAAACAACAAATCCTACCCAGCGTATTCTCCTTATAGTCCTTTTTTTTCTTTTAATTAAAGGCCAAACTGGAAGGGAACTTGAGTTTTCTATAACTGCAAGTAGCAAATAGTCAAGTCAGTTCATGTAGACATAGTTATGGGAGGACAAAAAATTTGTTGCTCACCCAGGAAGTAATCTCCCACTGATGAATACTCCTGTACTATGGAGCACAGTTTTACAGACCTCCCTCTTTCTGCCTTCAGCTGTTCCAATTCCATTGGCTGTAAAATAAAACCTATTAGTTAACTTTATTGCAGAGTCCTTGATTGTTTGATTATTCCGTGATGGCTGTCCTTTTTGGTGCAGTCTGGAGGGGAAAAAAAAAGAAAAAAAAAAAGGCAGCTTTATTTCTAGCATTTCTTGTGTGTCTTCTCAATTGTCCAGCTATTTTCAGGTACTGTAAGACTGGAGCTGCTCAGGCTGCCATTGTCTTTGGTAAGGATTTATACTAATTTCTAAAAACACTACAAAAATGGTTTTTCTTAAAGTTTTTGAAAGTGCATACTGGTTTGAGTTATTCTCTATACTTAAGTTTCTTGATGAAAGTGCAAGTCTTCCCTCTTGCACTGGTCCTAATCTTCTGCTCTGACCTTCCAAAACACAAAAAACCAACTAAACTGAGATGTTCAACAGACAGGTGGCTTTTTTTGATTGTGACATAGTCCGACTCACCAAACTGAGCTACTAATTTTGCAGAGAGGATTTTAGCTAAGTTACTGACATTGTTAATAGTCCTTCAGTGATTCCTCATAAAACCTGGGTCTAATTAAACATGGAGTAGTTTTCACACAGTGCATTGAAACAGAAGAGAGCTCTTCATTTTACTGGCACACAAGAGATGCCCAAAATACTCCAAGGGGAGACAGTAAGCACAGATTAACTTTGATAGGTCTTTCCAGTGGGATTATTGATACCCAGTGCAGCAATTCTGACTGCTAAGACACAAAATTCAATCATCCATGTTCTTTTGATAATAAAGGTCATACACACTGTAATCAAGTCAGTTGTTATTTGGCTTATCAGTTTTCTCAAACAAGAACAGAGTTAGATAAGGAGAACAGTCAACAGGCAAGAATAAAAAAATGGAGAGAAATGGCATTTTAAAAAACCGCATTAGGCACACCAAGAAAAATTTTTTGATTTGCTACTAAGATGTAAAAGGACTAATTAAAAGGAAAAAGAATGCTTTAAGTATTTGTCCTATTTTTAGACAATGTTCTCAAATTACTCAACAAATAAAGCCATGACTGAATAATTTTTGTATATCATTTTTAAGCAAGTATTTGTACCACGTTTAAAGAAAAAAACCCAAGCATTTTGAGAAAATTACACAACTGACCTAGTTAAATAGCACACAAAAGCAAGGGACAGAAGAATCCCCAAGTAGCATTTAATTGCAAAGAATCTTTCAAGGAATTTTATATATTTTCCCAAAGAAATCCTCTGCAAAGTTGTATTTCATCATCAACTTCACAATCAACTATTTTATATTGAATACGGTACCAATCAAGTTCAACATCAGCTCTGCAATTCACTGTGACTAGACTAAGGAATGTAAATGCCACTAAGTGTCCTTCAAGTCTTATGTTAAGCTTGAGCACCAAATTCCTTTGTAGTTCTTCTAGGGTATTACCATTAGTATAGAAGGGTTAATAGCAAAGGCTGATGATTGTTTAAAAATTCACATTACCGAAGTGGATTACATTGCATCTACTGAGGGGATCAACAATGTAAGCCTACACTAAGCCATTATTGCAGAAACAAAGCTTGCATTTTAAGCCTTTGGAAACAAGCATAAAATGGACAAAAGAAAAAATTCTTCTGATGTAAGAACAAGGCAAACACTACATGCTTTTCATACAGACTCACATTTTCAGAGCCGTACAGAATACATGAAAATGGACAAATAGCTTGCCCAAAAAGCTCATCATGAACTCCTGACAAGATCAGCAAACTTGAAGAAAAGGACAAAATGGATAACTGTAAGTGATCAAATGGTATAAAGGAAGTCTTGTCTTCTCTTTTATTCTAGACACAACCAAATTAATTATCTTGAATTTAGGAACCAAAACTAGAAGAATCAAGCATGCTTGTTAAAAGCTGGGGTTTTACATCTCAGTTAAGTGCTTGATGTTCAAAGGTGCTAAATGCTGCAAATTTCTATTAAGGTCAGTGGAATCTGAGGTTTCTCAACACATATCCATTTATGTGGCCAGTTAGAATTCAAATCTCATTAATTCAAGTTTGAAAATATTAACAGAATCCTTTGGGCTTTCTTCCACACTTCCTTTTATGCTCCCTGAATCCATCACTAAAATTTGTCTCATCAGACAAAATTAAAAATGAATAAATAAAAAGAAAAATTAACAAATCCTAGGCTGAGTTTGCTTTGTTAGCTGGAATGCTATCCCCGCTTGTTTCTAAGTACCTCTTCCCAAACACTCTCCAATGGATGAAGATGCTTATTGCTATTTGCAGTTGTAAATATAAGAATTTAAGTTTTCTTACACAATACTTGGCGGAGTAAAATATTCTGATGTTAAGAAAGTAAATTGATATAATGTATTTATGAGTAAATCACTGCATATGCTAGTTAAACTACAGACAACACCCAAACTTTCTTCAGAAACCCTATTCTTCAGCAATGAAGATTAGTTTATATTAATAGAACAAAACAGCTTATTTTAAACCCCATGCTAAGCTTCTCCAAGATGCAACTAAATGGGAAAGCATCGTTCAACATTTCTACAATTTAGGTTTCTAAATATAGCTTGCTTTTGTATTAATTCTGTCTCAGTAAATTAAAATTGGATCAGCTACTGAAAGTTGTGCAAGTCTAAGAGTTAACATTAATCATAGCTGAAACAGACTCCTGCAGATGGGTTGTGTTTTCTGAAGTGTTTTTAAACTGTTAACAGGAACAGACTTTAAGACATTTGTCTTCTATGTTTACTTTAAAAAGAGCATCATAATTTAAATGATCCTTTTTATGACTCCACAAGTAATAAAGTTCACACATGGAACAGTAATTTTCGAAGCAGAGGAAAAATTAATTCAGTGAATTTTGTTAGTTTTTAGAGGTTTGTTTTGCAAGATACAGACTGAGTACTGCAAACTCGCAGCTATTTTGCAAATTGGGCAATTAATTTAAACAAGGGTAAAAGATCTTTATACCAGCTTCCCAAGCTTTTAAAACGAGGCCAATCTTAGTATCCCCCATAACATTTTGCATCTCTGGCTTTGAATCCTCTGAAGGATAGATAGCATAAAACAGAACAGAACTCATTCCACACTGTCACCGAAGTCATATGTTCTAGCAAGTTAGAACATACAAGTTTCTCAACATTTTTCCTCCTTCTATCTCTGGTAAGGTGGCTTGGTCACATTTTCACCCTCCCTCAGTTTAAAAGATGGTCTTCATCTTGGTATTTTCAACATATATACTAAGGTTTGCCCTTTTTCTGTCTGATGACCTTCTTCTTCCTTAAGGGAGGGGAGGAGATATAATTGCATTTATAGGCCTACCGTTTTCTCATTAAGGATTTTCCAGTTTTTTCTTAAAATATGCTACCTCTTCCCAAATTTGAGAAAAATGTATTTATACTAACAGCAAGAAAAACTAACAATAAAAGGAAAAAAAAGTTGTGCAGAAAGATCATACATAATTAGACTTCTTTAAAATTGCACGTATGCGTGACAAATAAATTGCACACCTGGCTACCCTTTCCTCTACTGACAGATAAATATTAACTGTGAGAATAATCTACCTAGGAAAATGGGAAAGTCAGAATATAATCTCTTTGATTTGGCTTCATCTCATTGGCTTAAATTTCATGGCTCAGAACAGTCTTATTGCTAGCACTGCAAGTATAAATTAAGCAACACAGAAGACAAATAAGAATTTAAAAAACAAAAAATAAAAAAAAAAAGAGAAAAAATTAAAAAAGAGAGAAAAAAAAATTGCCATTTCTTAAAAGTCTGTAAGTTTTGGG
The DNA here is from genome assembly GCF_003984885.1 of Neopelma chrysocephalum. Taxonomy (NCBI): domain Eukaryota; kingdom Metazoa; phylum Chordata; class Aves; order Passeriformes; family Pipridae; genus Neopelma; species Neopelma chrysocephalum. Next base: position 8,024,952 of record NW_020897731.1, on the reverse strand, counting down.
CAAGTAATAGGAAAAAAATTGTCTACAATTTTTCCTTTATTCTTGCAACATTTTCTAAAAACCTGAACAGAACAGAGTAAACTGGTTGCAGTAGCCAAAAGAATTTTTTCTGACATATAATCAGTTCTTTGACCTATGGACCATTTTGACATCTCATATGCAGTACACGCATAAATAGGCCAAATATGTCATTGACACTTACTTAATATCCTCATTTTTCTGATTACAGATCCATTTTATGTTGTGGAGCACATAGTTTTTGAAAGCAAGAAACTCAGAAAAGTAACAAGGAAACTGAAATTACAAGGTGTCTATATTCCAGTAAGTAGGAGCTGAGAAGCTGAAATGCACTGCTGCTCCAAAAGAACAATACCTAAACTTGGTTTTCAAAGACACTTTTTAGACATAATCACAGATTACAAAAAAGAGATAATAAAATTACTTTGCATTTTTCAGAGTTAATGTTAATAAACAAGAATTCCACCACAACAACAATTTTTCACACATAACCTATGAGGCTTAAAAGCTGACACCCAGAGATCTTCAGTGATCCCAGGCTATAATGTCCCTATGAACAGAATGAGTTAGGACCTATGGTAAGAGACAGCAAGAGGCTCTATAGAGAGCTACTGTCTGCTTCATTGATATTCCACTTTATATATTCCTCTTCAATGTACCTGAGGAGTCTTGTTCTTTTGGTTTTAAGCAGCATATTAACCCTCTCCAAGTTATAAAGCAAAGGTTAAACTACATGGACTGACAAAACTCTAAGAAATTTCTGTAATTATTTTTGGATTCACTAATTCTTCACATCTTTGCCTAAATTATGCTGTATTCACTAATCTTTTTGTTATGTTTTAACATGGAAAAAATAATCAACTTGTCAAAAAATGAAAGTAATATTAAAATGGAATTCTACACTAGAGCAATTTCCACTCATCTGACTTTAAAACACAATTAAGATGTTTTTTTCCTCCAAGTATTCCTATCACTCTTTTAAAATATTTTAACATTTCTACAATACTTGTGTGAATAAACATACTTCTCTTTCCCAATCTCTTTCAATCAGAAGTAGAACTGGCATGCAGAGGTAGTACAGATGCCTCTTTGGCACCTCAGTGGAATCATTAATTGCTTACAAGGGCAAGAAGAGAGGCCAAACCTAAAACATCTTCAGTGATAGCAAGAGGAAGCAAAATTATACTTTTATTTATGTTACCATTTAGGGAAGTGTGACCTTATTTAGTATGTTTATCTCCAAAGGAGGTGAGGAACAGTACACACCTTGCATACCTGAAAGGGATAGAGGAAAAATGCTTCTGTGGGAAAATGCATATAACCACCTATTTTTTAGATATCTATCAAATACCTGATATTAATTCTTTGAATGTTCTGTCCACTGAACTGGCAATAGTGTAAAAAGGAACCTACTGAGCTTTGTTAAGTGCTTAGCACATTAATTTATTTCTGACAAGGAGAGAAAGAGCAACCAGTTCCTCCACAAGCCTTGGCACAGAGAAATACAAGTTCTACTTGGCAAAACTGTCTTTGAAATGAAAAAATGAATTGTGAAGAGAATAAACAATGCAGACAAAAATCAATTGACACATTGCAGGATAGAAGAGCAAAAAACCCTTGTATTGCTGTCAGATCCCTTGGTACAAGCCACCAAAGTAACTCAATAAAGATACTGAACAGAAACAACTACAGCATGACTCTTTCCAGTACCCACAGATCAAACTGACAAGTTGGTAGCAAAAAGAATAGGATGGAAATAACCACAGTATCTCTAAGTCTAAGGTCTTGGATTGTTGATCCCAATCAGCACCTGACCACAAGCACAAGCTGGAACATTCACTCTCCTGCTGGATGAAGGGAAATCAGGGAAGAAAAGGGTATCCCATCAGCAAAGAATGTCTTCTCCACTCTAAGCTAAGAATTTGCTTAAATTCTGACACCCTGACTGGTGTGTCCCAGTCGAAAATCTAAAGAAGCACTCATAAAATGGAGGTTTTCTGCACTGCCTCATCTCAAATTCTGCTTAAACATGTATCATCTTGAGACTTTGGTTCATAGTACACTCATATATCAAAATAGTGATTTACATTCACCATAGGAAGTGATGCAATAAATACAATAGGTACCTAAGCAATGAGGAAAATAGAAACAATGCTAGCATATTTAATCACTGATAAGGAACACAACCATATCTGCAGTAAATTTCAATGATTTTGTTTCAATATACAGTTTACAGCAAAGAAAAATCTGATGGTAAAGATAGAAAGTATTCTCAGTTCATAACGACTTTGAACTTTGTTTCAGAACTCAAGTAGCAGTTCAAAGTGTTAAATGAAAACTCAAGTCATGCTGTTCCATACAAAGGAATACAAAATAACAGGAAAAATAACAGGAAAATCTAAATGGTTTTCATTCTCTTCAGTTCAGGTTTATTAAACAGTATTTCAAACTGATATTTTGATCAATAAGTACAAAATTCATGAGTAGAGACATATTACTACTGAAGGGGAGGAAACACATTCCCTAATCTTGGCATAGCACTGAATTTCACTGAATTATTACAAAGTGGAACAAAGCACGGACATTAATAGCTAGGCAGATTAAATTGGAGCAAATTCTAACCAGGGTATGTCACTCATTCACTATGACTTTCAATAAATAAGCAGTTTCTTTAAAATCTGTGTAGGCAAAGCTTCTGGGGATGAGGCTGATGAAGCACTGGCCCAGGCTGCCACAGGAAGCTCCAGGCCATGAACGTCCTCAGCACCTGCCTGGGCACAGCCTGGAGCAAACTGCTTCAAGTTCAATGTTTGCTCTGCTGTAGGCTAAAGGCCCACCTAATTTATCCTACAAATACTCTGATTGCTCTATTGCTTGTGGGCAGGATTCAACAACATTTAATAAACCTAAACTCACTTGCTTTGATTTGATATTCTATTAGCCTTAAATATTACTTGCAACTTCTTCTGAAGAACAATAAAATGTATAATACAGACATTACGCACAAACAGACTAAAAAGAAAAATATTTCTTGACTATAACAGAAGTGAGTGAATTCCAATTTACTTCATCCTAATGCTACCTTTAATCTAATTATGCTGTTCACTTCCTTCCTAAACTGGTATAATATTAATACAAAATTACATTTCCTTTTAGTCAGTGATAAAATAGTTATGGAAAACATTTTCCACTAAAGTAACACAAAGTATTACTCTTGAAATATGGTTCTTGTCTGAAGAACAAATGGTACTCAGACACTCCACAGTAATGGTGAAGAAACAGTTATTCTGCCTTCATAAAGCAAGTCTTTATTACAAACATACTTTACGATGACACTGTATAAGCAACAAATGAAATGTGGGTTAGCTTGATAAAAAATTAAACATTCAATTAAAATAGAGGAGTTAGTCACAAAATGAGATTGCTTATCATGTAATGTAAAAAAGATAAAGTAAATCATTAGGCTATAAATAAATGTACATAAATTCACACACGTGTTATTCTCAGTGATTTCCATTTTAATGTTCATGAACTAGGATTGATTCAATTAATTAAAAAAAATGAAATTGTTCCATCTCAACATTTACTGCTTTAAGACATTGCACAAAGTAAAATGAATAGCTTAACATTTTGAAGCTTCTTTGCTTACACTGAGGCCCTTCCAATCCTAAACCATTCTAATTAGGCACCTACTATTTAATATAAAAGAATCTCTGAACTTCAAACAAAGGCATCTGCCAAAAAAAATTGGATAGTGTTTAAAAAACCAAACGACCTTCAAGTATTAATGTTTCTACAGCATTCCTTAGATGGTTTTAATCAAAATTCTCACATCAGAATGAAAATGTGATCTTTTTCATATTTATATAGTAGAACTAACCATTTTTTCCTTTCTTCTCTTCTTATCCTTTATATTTTTCCCCTAGTTGTTTTTGAGCTGCTTAGCCTTTGAACACAAAGTGTGTTTTCATAACCTCCCTGCTTTCCATTTGTGTCTTCTCTTCAGTTTCATGGTATACTAACTGAATATAAATTGCCTTGTGACAATATATCCAAGTCACTAGTATTCCTGAAAATTTTGGTCACATGTTAACTGACTCTAATGTGAAAAAGGGACATAAAAACACACTTGCTGTTCAGAGATGCTGAAATACAATGAACACTGTGTGTGCGTGCATACACATTTATGTGTACAATTGTGAAGGCATTATTTTGAATATAATGCTGATTTTAGTCATGCAATGAACACTACAATTATCTTTTAAGTTCTCAGCCCATAAGAAAAACTATCTGACTCTTTCAAGTAATTACGCGCTCCAAGAGAGTCAATGCATTACCTGGCTCCTGGCCACACATGCTGAGAGAAAGGTTCTTATCCCAAAGTTACAGTAATTACTACACATCTCTCAATCTTTCAGTGCATGTGCATATGCAGAGTGTACAGGTCTGCAGACTGTGCAAGTTCTTGCACTTGGGTGGGGCAACCCTCCGTATCAATAGGGGCTTGGGGGATGAAGGGATTGAGAGCAGCCTGCAGAGAAGGACTTGGGGGTACTGGTGGATGAGAAGCTGGACACAACCCAGCAATGTGCACTTGCAGCCCAGAAAGCCAGATGTATCCTGGCATCATCAAAAGAAGCATGACTGAGTTTGAGGAGGTGATTCTGCCCCTCTTTTCCATTCTGGTGAGATCCCACCTGGAGTACTGCATCCAGCCCTGGGGTCTTCAGTACTGGAAAGACATGGACCTGCTAGAGAAGGTCCAGATAGAATAGGAGGGCCACAAAAATTGATCACAAGGATGGAACACCTCTCCTGCGAATAATTTTAAACTGAAAGAGTATAAATTCAGAGTAGGTAGAAGGAAGAAATTTTTACGATGATGGTGAAACAATGGAATGAGCTGCCTGGAGAGACGCTAGGTCTCCTGGAAACATTCAGGATCAGGCTGGATGGGGCTCTGAGAAATCTGATCTAGTTGAAGATGTCTCTGACCACTGCAGGGGGGTTGGACTGGACAATATTTAAAGGTCACTTTCAACCCAGACCATTCTATGATTCTACAATGGCCAGAGACAAAAAGATTCAAACCACATACATCCAACAAGAACCTGGCCCTGAATACACCAATGACAAATTGCATTCATGTTCCCTGCATGCAAATTATTGCAGCCTAAAAGTGGTCAAAAGTAAATTTCTGCATTACAGCTTCACAAGCAATCCACCTGATAAAACTGAATTTGTCAGTTAAGAATACAGAATCTCTAAGATCACTGAGTCCAATGTCTGACTGAATACGACCTTGTCAACTAGACCATAGCACTAAGTGCTACATCCAGACAATAAACACACAGAGAGAGGCATCCTCCTTCTGCTCGGGGTCCCTAGTGTCCAGACAGATCTTCAATATTTATCAGTGTACAATCAAAACTACTACAAGTAACTATTAACACAGAAATAATACGTTGAAGAAAAAGACTGGAATAAAAGACAACATGAATCACAATGTTTATCTAGACAGTACTTACTTTTTTCCTTTTTTTTTTATTTAAAGAACTTACACAATCTCATTGATTTGACATACAGCACTACATGGCACAAAGGTACTTACGCATTTACATGTTTCAATAATAAAACAATAAAACACCCACATCTGTGCTCAGGCCCATAGAAATAATGCATTCTCAAATAAATTCTCTCAGGAAAAGAGTAAAATTTTGCAATAAGAATGACAGTTCCTTTTTTCATTCCCTTAAAACCTTTTAAAAATTCATATTACTCTTCATGTATGTCCTTATTTGTATTGTGCTCTTGACATCCCTACAGAAGTGAGGATTTTCAATCAAAATAATTTGAAGGCAGCACTTTTAAAAGCAAATTGAATTAAAAATGTTAAAAGTATGCAAATTTCTGCAGAGGGAGGTATAGAATCTCTAGCATGTGGCAGAGAAGCAGGCTGGAAGCCAGACCAGACACATAACCTGCTCTGAGAAGACTTACAGACTTTGGTATTACTCATCTCACTCATCCAAAAATAGAATCATCTGGCAAAGAAATGGCAACTATTTACTGAGATCCACAAATATCCATCTACTTCCACAATTTCCTGCTAATTGAACAATCTGAAATAATTTGACAGGGGGACACACATTTAGCTATGAGAAAATAGTCATATTAACACTACTAACAGAAATTAAGTATTTCTATAACTTCTCAGACTTCTATGAATTATTTCTTTATCCAAACTAAGACTTTATAGCAAAGACTGCAATACATATGATTTTTCTCATTGGCAAGTACAAGTGAAGGTGATGTCTGAAAAGCAAATGTATTTCTTGCAATTTCCATGACACTAGGTTTCACTGTGTCATGCTTAAGAGTGACAATTGCCTGATAATAATTTTGATGGTATTTTTGAAAAAAGTAAATAATATCAATTAAAAATTCTCAGTTAATTTAGGAAGAGAAAGAAAGAAGAACTCTCAGATTGAAAACACTAATCTTTACTACAACCAGACATATGTTTTCTCATATGGCTGTCTCTGTACATGATACTGGATTTGAAGCACATCTTTTCCACCTATTGCACTTCTATACTTTACCTGCTCATTTTACATCAAAATGCTCTGGGTATTGTGGTGTTTGGTTTTTTGTTTGTTTGGGGGTTTTGGGATTTTGTTTTCAGGGGGAGCCTTTCAGAGAAGAATTTTTTTTTTTCAATCTTATGCCCCAGAGAAAGAAACAGAATCAGCCAAAATCAATATCCTATCAACATATCATTTCAGTTTGTTCCTACTGAAAAGGGTGCAAAGGGTCAATTTGCAATGCAATTCCAGTGAGGACAAGCATTTTATTTAAGCCACTACTTCACAAGAAAACATTGCCAGATAATACCTTAGGATATGTAACTGGAACGGCAAAATTATATAAGATAACAAGATACCAAAATACGTTCATTTCAAGACAATGCAACTTATCCAGAAATATCTATTGCAAAATACTACAGTTTAACCTAGAAAGCTGAATAAATCACTTAACTAAATTAATTCTGAATTTCCAGGTGTGGTCCTAACCGCCATCTATTCATAGGAAACCTCCTTTTTTAGCAGGAGAGAATCAATATTATGACAAGTTACCGTTTGTCAAGTCCTGCATGAACCCAGGGGGACTGCTTGTTAACCATGGCAACTCTGGTGGTCTAAGCAGGCAACATGTCAACTTGCTTATTACTTAAATTGGTTGCTGTTTTTTAACAAATGTTTCCACTAACAAAAAAACAGACAAAAATCAATGCATCTGTGTGAAGTCAAAAACAGTTTTTCCCAATGCTGGAAGTTAAAGTGTGAGAAGCTGCACTTTCAATACTCAAGAAGCAGAGATACCCTGAAGTTAGCTTGAGAACACATGAGGAGATCAACTCAGCCAGCCTCTCAAAGTGCTCAAATCTTTCTTTGAGTACATATAATACAAAGTTTTACAGAATGAAGCTGAGAATCAGGTCTGTATGCAGTTCAGATGCTTAAGTCTTTATACTTTGGTCAAGCCCAATAAGTAAATCAAGCCTCAGAATGATTTATTACTGTTACCTACATCAATGACAGGGGTACTGTGAGGCCAATGTTGCTTCTATGCTTGAAAATCCAGGGATGAAAGGCAGAGCATAAGTCCAAAGTAGTAGTAGCATAATTAACTGTTCAATTTAAAAGCTATTCTGGGCTTTGAAAAGCTATATCTTTTGCTTTGAAACGTGTGAATATCAACCCCTTTCTGTATTAACTGGCTCTGCACAGTTATCCCACACCATCATAAAAATTCCAGACGTGATACAGTACTTATATACAGAAACACTATCTTTTGTCAAGAGAATGGTATTTCCAATTTTGGGAGGAAAAATTACATTGATACAACATTGAATAGGACTGCTTATACTAAGAGAGTTATTATGTATGAAGGTAGACACATAATGGCCTAACTCACATAGGCAGAATGAACTGCAATTTAAATACAAAACTTGTCAGCTGGTGCTTAGTGAGGATAGGAGCTGCTGACTACTTTTGAAGTCAAGTGTCAGGGTTGGCCTCTGTTTTTCTGATGTCTTTTTTAGTGATGCTATTTAAAAAGCACTAAAAAGTTGAGAGGGGAGAAAGAGGGAGGGAAGCTCCATACCGTTTCTTTAAATCCTCAGACATTATAAAAAACTTCAGACACCTAATTTCATACAAAATCTCAGATTTTTATTTTTAATAACTAAATGCCAACCCTTTCGATTCCTTAGAGATATTGTAAGAGATATTACATTTTGGCTTTGACTATACCAAAGTTCTCCTCACAAAATTCAAGATGGCCTTCTTCCAAAACTAGCCTTCAAAAAAACCCAACCCAAACCAAACCAACAAAAAAACTCCAACAAACAAAAAAACCCCACTCTTAATAAATCTAGCACATGAAAGCCCTCTGTCAAATAGCAGCATTTTATTAGTAGCATTAAAAAACACAGAGTGAACCGTCATTATGAGTAAGTTCTATATGTTTTCTTTGAGCAATGTTCTTAATAGATGTGGGGAAAAAAACCCCTTACCCCTGTAAAACAAATCTGGACCTAAATTATTAGATCATGAGATTTTTCTTCTTAAATATATTCTTCCAAGAGCTGATGAGTGTATGATAACAGTTTGAACTCCGTAGATACCAATACCATTCCATCTCAACAAATAAACGTGAGTAAGACAGAAATCTGGTATCTTAAAGCCATGATATATTAAGATGGCATCATCTTACAGGTTAGCCATTTAAAGCTTCTAACATGACAAACTACAAAAGCTTTTAGTGTTAATAATGAAATAGTGAAGACTCCTAGGCACAAAAGGACTCCAACTCCTGGGCTTTAAAGAATAATGTCAATTAGTAAGAAACACCAAGACCTAAATCCACAAAATTAGTTCCAGGCCCCGATGTCAGATGTCATTGATATCCTCAAATTTCCCGCTCAACTGCAACATAATCCTTTACACAGCTAAAACCTCCACGACAAGGGCATTTATGTACAAGACCACCTGAGTTCTAACATTCAGACACTTCCACCTATACTAATGCCTGATAAAATGAAGCAACTTCCTCTCCAGACTACCAGCTTTGTGCAAAATACAGCTAAGCATAAGAAGATCACTCTGTTTAAAGGATGCATTCTCACAGTGCTATTTTCAAAAAGTTGTTTAAATTTGGATGTTCTTCATCCCAGGAGGTGCCCTAACTACCAGGCTGCTTCTGAGCTAAATTTCTCCTTTTGTACAAACTACTTTACTCTGTAAGAGCAACCAAATACTCAGAAGAAGGAACGGAAAAAAGGAGCCACCAATGGTATTGCAATGTCAGAAAATAGGATTAAAACCACAGGCATAACTACATTTTGCTGAGAAGCAGAACTTTCTCAAAACCAAACACTATGAGAACTTAGTTCCAAATCATAGAGTGAGTAGAACCATGTGCTGGCATGCACAGTTCTCTGTGTCTCTACTAAGATATAGGGACATCTGTAAAGAAGCCTTCAATGGCAATGTCCTATTTGTCTCGTGAGTAAATCTAAAAAGACATCTCTTCTGTTAAGACAACTTTCATTTAGCTTTCTCATTTCTTTTAAGAAAAGCCGGGCTATCCAAATATCAAAAGGAATTGTAAGTAAGGAAGCAAAGGAGGGAGAGTCACCCGATTGGTCTAGGGGGAGAAGACTTAAACCATGCTGCTACCTCAGCCTTCCTACTGTTTTTCTTAATTCACTCCCTGCCAGCTTGCAAGTTCCTGAGAAACATGGGGACCTGGGCACCAAGTCAAGACTTGTGAGAAGCTAAATCCATAAAAAGACAGGATTTCCAGAAAAAGTCATGTAAATGCAAACTGCAAACCTAAATCATTCTCAGCTGGCACTTCAACTTTGTAGGCACCACACTCCCTGTAATACATCACGCAATGACACTCTTGCCTTTTTAACACCAAGAGTCATCCCAGCCTTGAAAAAGCTGAGGAGCATGGTCCAAGTCTTCTGGACTGTACACTAGATCACTGATCCTAGATCAGTGTACTCTATTTCAGTTCTGCTACATCACCTCTGGTTTATTTACTCCGTATCACTCTATGATAACAAATTCTCTTTCACCTTCACATTTTAGGAAAGTAAAATTAAAATCCCAGAAGTATATTGTAAATATGTTCGAGCAATAGCCAACTGCTTATCTAAACCACAATCTCTCCCTAACTCTTACACAAAAAAAAACCAAAACAATTATTGCTAAAACAAGATGGCAGGGAGATTATTTTATCTTTTCAGGTATTCTGCAGACTAAACACTAAGATGAGATCATAATCTAAAATAATTATTAAGAATTGAAAACAGAAGAATTGATTTCATGCTAGTAAAAAATATACCAGAATCACGATTCAATAAAAACACCACAAGTAAAGCTCTAAGTTACACCACAGTTGCTGTAAAAAAATTTTACTTGAAGCCCATGAGACAGGTACCATGCACCTCTCTTTCAGCCTTTTAAGAAGCTTAAAATAAAGGCTCAAACACAGAAACCAATCACAAAAGAGAAAAAAGTTGTAAAAGTTCTACAGAGAGTAAAGGAAATTAATGAATTTGTAAGAAAGCAAAATAAATAGAGGGGAAAACATTAAGTTCTCTGCTCTTCTGGAAACAGTCCTACATGGTAATCCATAAATAATCTGAAATAGATAAGAAGTGATATAACAAGTGATATAACACAGTTCAAAAGCACTTGGGGAAGAACATAAAGCATTTGCATGTCTCTCAATGAAATATACTGAAGGATGAAAATAGAACGTTCTAGATATAAATGAATAGTTGTGTTATGTTTTGTGTTCTGGGTTCTTTTTCCCTCATTACAGAAACTGACAGATCTTTGAAGAACAGCCTTAAAACAATCAAAAAATCTTCAGTAGCACATATTGCATTATTTGGGAGTGGGATTTTAAAAGTAAGAGGCCAGTAAATATGAAAACCACAGGACACTTTTTTTTAATAGTTCTAATGTCAATTTAAATTATTTTTTTCTAACATATAACAGGCATAGCAGGAAAATATAAACTTTAGTAGAATAATTCAACTACATTCTCTGCCTTTATTTAACATTAATAAAGCCTTTCTTTCCACTTTCACCCTCTTTTTCACTGTTGAAGTACTTCAGAAGGTTTCCATTTCTGCACTGCTCTGAGTAAAATCCATTCTTCCTTTTTAATGATGTTTCCTCTGTCAAAATCAGGAGCTTGATGAATGGGTTGAAAGACCACTGCAGTGATGCTGCTGGAACACTACTTTTAGCTTTGTCAAACGCCATTCTATAGCTTTTCATAGTTATAGTCAATGAAAGAAATGTCGTACCTACTAAACTAATTCTTACTTTGTGAGGGTAGAAGTTCATTCATTCAACAACAGAATTAAAATATGACAGACTACAGCACTCAATAGTGATGCTGTAACACGTACAGATCAAAAATGAATAGCCACTGAGGGGAAAAATGTTGGTGAAGATTTTTTAAAAGCTCAAGAAATACATTTGTGTTCTTCTGTTACATTATTAACAGGAGCAATAAGAATGAAGTCACAATAGTATAAATAATTCAGTTTTTTTCTGTAACCTAGTTTGTGTCTTAGCAAGATGAAACTAAAAAGAAGAAAAAATGGTTTATCATCTAAGAGATTTCATGTGTGAATTAACTGAATTTCTTACAGAGAGTATTTCACATTAAGTATAAGTAAATATAATTTCATATTAAATATGGTAACATCAATAATTATTAAAGTTACTAAAATTTTCTCTCAAATACAAAAAAAAATACGTTGAAAAGAGCTCTCTAAATGCTTAGCTTGTGAAAGCATCACTCTGAGTCAGAATCAGTTTACAAAGCCAAACCATCCACTACCAGATGCTTATCAACTCATTATTTAAAACATCCACTGAAGTACGTTTTCCAAGATTCTTGGTAGACTTCCAGTAATTCAGACATTAGAAAATGTTTCCTAGTTTTTAACCTACACTCGTCACTCCAAATGAAGTTGGTCGAGAGAAATGAAAAAAAAAACAACCAAAACCAAACGAACCAAAAAACACAAACAAACAAACCAAAAAACCCCACACTCCAAACAAAACAACACAAAAAAACCCAACCCAAACCAAAAAATTCCAAACAATTACTTGCTAATAACTTTGTAATATTCTTCACTTACTGCCCAGTCTTTTCCCCTCTAGGATAAGCACACCCAGTTATTGAAAGATTTTCCTCACAAGCTACTTTTCCTAAACTCTGTAGTACCATTTATGATTCTTTTTAAGCCTTGTCTAAAGAATTCTAATCTATAGAATTTCTATAATTCTATAATCATCTGTAAAAGTTTCCCAAAGTAGACACAGATGAGTATCAAACAGAAGAGGATAAATCGGACCCAGTCTCACTTTAGTAAAGAGCTTTAGTACGTCTGAGAGAGTATATGCCTTTTCTGCAAAAGAGTTATGACTTGCCACTTATTCTGTAAACCCCAAACCACTCACAAGATGTATTTTGCCATAGTACCTGTCCATGCCTTCTGCATTTAACTTCTCCTTCTAAATGCTAGTCTTCACTGTATTTTATGAGTGGATTTCAGATCATCTGTCTCATACACTATAGATACCAGGAACTCCAATTTCAACCAAGGTGTTTGCAGCATCCACTTTGCCCACATGCCCCAACCCTATATGTTACAAAGCTGTTACCCAGGGAGCTAAAGCATAAGTGGATCTAGGACTGCACTTGCGACACCTGGTCAGCCTAACAATGAAAGGCTGTTCACCCTTCCCAAGAAAGAAGTTTCAACTAGGAGGACAGCAGATAATGATTTATCTAATTTCCTTATATCATTTATGAGAATACAGTGGAAAACAGAATAACAAATAACAAACAGTTCACAGGTCACATTCATTGCTCAACATTTATCCCGAAGGCTAGTTTCCTTGTCCCATTCCCACACAACACATGCTTAAAAGTAGGGCATAAACTACTGATGCCAGTGACTGTACATCAGTTTCCTGGAGTGTAACATGGCCTTGCACTGTTAAGACAAACATGTGAAAAACATTATGCTGCATCTCCCTGGAGAGAAAAACTTAGTAGCAACACAGGCTCTCAGCAGCCTTACACTCATCCTGAATGCCCTACTGAGCTTCTAGCAGAAATGCACACTGAAATACAGACATTAGCAGACCAAACTCACTTGAAGTACTTGAGTTCTACAATCTATTTTAAAAATGTCACTATCATTTAGATAGATGGTGGCAAAGACAGCTTGATCAAAGTAATATACTGTAAGGAATAGCCCATTTGTCTCTGCTTCCATCTCCTTAAATCCATTTAAAGAGTCAGAAAGAAGCTTCTATGACATGATCCCCTCTCCTCCTTGCCCTGTTCATCTGGATCTCTGAGAACAGATTTCTCAAATACACATAGAAAATAGTTTAAGTCAGTCAGCTAACTCAAAGCACAGGGTAGCAGAAGTATGATACCAGTAGCAGATCAGTAGACAGGAGTGAAAGCCAAATTTGGAGAGAGGGCAACAAAGAATTTTTCTACTTCCTCTAGACTTCCAGAAAGGTGATGAGTATGTTAGCCCCTGGAGCAGGCAAAAGGAAATGGGGAACCATGAAGACCAGAGAAAATGCAATTACTTTTTTTTTAACCTTTTGCCCCACCCCTTTCAAACTATGCAATTCCTTCAGTGGTAATTACAATCTGCTTTATTCTCCACTTCTTTAGAACTCAGGACATTTTTCCTTAAAAATCTGTGACCTATGTATGAATTTTAGAGTATTCTACTGGAGAAAAAAAAAAGGTAGTTTTAAAGTCATGTTTTATTAAAGGTAGTTTTACAGCACAAAGAATAAACTAACAGCAGACTAACACAAGTCATCAGAAGATTAAATACTCCTGTAATCACAGCTATCTTTCCACAAACACTTAACTATAGCACAACAAAAAACCTTTCACTAAGAAACAACACAATTTTACATTAATGCAAGCAATTAACAGAACTGGTGATACAGTAGGGCAATTTTTGTTATTTTAGAACAGAACACCAGTTACTACCTATTAGACCCTCTCCACAGGCAAAAATACAGACTGAAAAAAAAACATTGAATGAGGAACACAGTTCTGAAGAACACTTTTTGGCTTACAAATTCTAGAATGAAAATATTTTGTAATTTAAAAGAAATAAAGCAAAATATTTATCTCAGAAAACAGCTTTTGTTGAGATAATGTATCAGGCAACCTGATTCCACTAACTCAAAAATAGTTTCCTGAAGTATTTTTATATTTCATCCAGTTTGTGAATTCTGGATTCATTTTCCAATTAGATGCCCAACATAGCCAATGCAATCAGAATCAGAGTCAAGAATCAGTAGTATTTCCAGCATTGTTTTGAAATGCAAGCAATTACCCATATAATTCTATCTTCTGCATTCATATACCTTTTTTTGCAAGTGTCGCTAGTTCCTGTTTCTTTATTGCAGGTTACAGATAATTTCCGATGTTGGGCCTAAAACCTTTTGAAAATTTTTTATATTGAATTATATGTTTGGATAGTAAAGGCATTAAAGCATATAATGCTTGAAAACAGTATACAAAATGCTTCTGAAGTTTTTCTTATTTTGGAATTTCCTTGATGAGGAATTTTTAGATTCTGGAAAAGGAACACTTACTTTTTCGTCCAGGTTATTACAGGAAGTATAGTAATTTTGTCATGCAAGTACTTGGATTCTGTTATGAAAAATTTAACAATGCTTGAATAAAACTTCTAAAATCTACTGCCAAAGTAAAAAGTATTCAAAGATGTAAGACACTTGCTAAAGCATAAAAAATACACCCAGAACTTAACTGTCATATGAAAGTTAGTAAATTCTCAATTCAGTAATTTCTAGATGCAGTTTTATTGTCGCTTCTCTTTCGTATCTCATAAAAAGTCCCTCACTGTATTATCAATTCATTTATTTCAATCATTCTCTTCTTTCTTGGTGCTCATGACCTTTCTCTTCCCAGTTGCCAGAAGCATCCTTGCTTCTTCAAGAGTGGAAAGGGCCTGACTGCTAGTGTGTTTCTTCTTCACTTTCCACTTGGATCCCCCCTCCTCCAGAGAGCTCCAGACATCATCTCTGCTGCTCAGCAATTCCCTGAGAATGAGCAGAAAGAGCCTGACCCAATTCCATAGGTGTGGCTGCTGCTTGACAAAGTGCTCGGGAAAAGTAACACACAGGTCCAATTGAAGATAGTAGCATATACTGTGTAAAGAATTCTTTTATTTCCTTTCCAAAACACATTTTTCCATTTTCACAACATATTTTGCAGCTATAAGTTCTGCACTATACTCAGAGCTCACCAACCTATGCTGGATCATTTAACAGAACCACAAAAGCTGTAATTTTAGGGCAAAGTCCACTATGCAGGTGTAAATCTCTTAAATTATATGGCAAGATTACAGCAGCACACTGACATTTTATGAAGAAGTAAAATGAAAACACTAATTATGTTTACAGAGAGATGCTTAAAGGTAAAAACCTAAAGAAGCTACTTTAAAAGAAAAAAAAAAGAGTAGCATCCTTAGAAGTTTCTATTTAATTGACATTTTGGACTTCTCAGCGCTATAGTGTCTCTTGTCATGGTCTTAACATAGTTTAACACAGTTGGCCATGGTCCATTTGGTTCACATTCAGTAAGAGAAGTAAGCTGGCAAACTGGATGAAATCTCCAAGCAACATGGGAAAGAGGGATATTTGAAATGAGAGTCTAGTCTAAGAACAGATAAGGAGTCTATTTAACAGCAAAAGGTCCAGTTAGCAAGGTAACATCACAAACCCCCTTAACCTGAGACATGAATGATGGAACAGACATGTCTATGTGATCCACATGTGACACCTGAAGATTAAGTTGCAGTATTGCCCCAAAATTTACACCATCTTCCACCTTCTTAGAAAAAAGATAGGTATTAAGTTAAAACTGCAAAGCCTTCAATATATGTGAATTATCTTTCTTTGCTCAAGTGTCAATAATCATCTTGAGTTGAAAAACAAAGCATTTGTCATGATCCTTGGATCCTGGGATTTACCAATCTTGCCTTCATGCTACAAAACAAACATCTTCAAGGATGAACCAGTTAAGCTATCTGTCTTTCCAGTGGGTTTTTCAGCTTGCTTCTTCTCTTTCTTTTGTGTGTGGCAGAGAGTGGGTGGCAGGGAAAAGGAAAGGGTGAGAAGAAGGTAGAACTGTGCCTGTCTCTGTTGGGGAACATTAAGAGCTACATAGACTTGATACCTGTTTTCTAGGTGGGTCTTGTTTTGGAGGCACATTAGGACAATAGGTATATTCTGCAGTTATTACATTAAACAAGGCTTTTGTCACTTAAAGATTTTTTGCATTACAAAAATAATTGAATGAAGTTATGGGAAACAAATATGAAAAAGTGCAATGTCTGAACTTCCTCTTGCTAACACTGTCTGTAAAATATATCACTCTTGGGTTATATCATACTAACGTTATAGGAATGCAACATAACAATGAAGCTTTCTAAAGAAAGGAAGAATAAGACAACAGTGGCACATTTAGTTTCCCAATTAACAATAATTTCAAGATACATTGGCACTAAGAGTTTAATAAAAATTGGATTGCAGCTACTTCCTGAGGCTTATGCGGTATCTGTAGCATTGCACCACAGCACAGGATATCAGAACACTGTGAGACTGTTTACCCTGTCAATCACTTGTCAATCTATCCAGCTTTCTACAAATACTCCTTGTATTTGGGAGCTGTTTCACAAACCTCAGTAATTAAAATTTTTAACACAATGACAGACACATTTACTAAATCTACTAAATTAAAGCCACTAGCATGCACAAGGAACAAAAAGTAATGTCATGGTTACCTTTGGGTAATCAGGAAAGTTAGATGTAAAAATCCCCTAGAATTATTTAAAACACGTGTTTACTTTTCAGGTATTATTTTAGCTTGGTTTGGTTTTGGTTTTGATTTTTAATATTTTATTAATAAGCATGTGTGTGAGTGTGACTTCAAAGTGAGCAAGTAATTTTTGTTTTTCTCCTCCACTGTATGCTTCCCATAGAAAAAAATAAAAGAAAAACTTTATTTTACACAAAGCATCTTGTAATCATTTACAGTAAAGAAAGCTAGACTAACTAGATTTCCCATTAAGAATGCAGAAGAGAATTGTTCAGGAGAAAAAGTCATCTTCTCCAGAAAAAACAGAAATCTAGACATCACAATATCTATCAGCTGAGCTCACAATGAAAGCACCAAGAAGTTAAGGTCATGCTGAGGTTCAGGTCAGTGATGAGAAATAATATGCTGAAGAAAATTGAGAAGACAAAAAGCTTCCACTGTACCCAAGAATTTGATGAAGTTGATAACTGAAGTATGGAAGAAGCATGACTAAATACGATATCCCCTGAGCTCTGACAAGTTATACAAGAACAAGCATCTTTAGAAATTATTGCTGATATCTTATCATTAAATGATCCTCTATTTCTTTGCCCACAATTTTTTCTTTCATTGATCCGTGACATGTAAAAAGGGGATATGACCAGTACAAAGCTCCTCCTGACTGCCCAGGAAACTTAATCTGGAACACTGTCAAATTACGGGTTTGATTGCAATATGTAGACAGAGTTTGTATTGGTGAGGAAATAATTTCTGTACTGAAATACCCCCTGTCCTGTAACTCTGGGTTCAGGTTTGGCAAGCTTGCATTTCCTGAAGAAATCAAATCCCCTACGACTCTAGCAGCTGGCCAAATAAAACATCTATTCACAGAAACAGGATAAACAGTAGCATCTTTCTCCCAGTATAAATGTAATGAGCATTTTGTAAGTAATGCCCATCATAATTCAGACATGCAAGGTGAATTCTTCATCTCATACCTAAAGGACATTCCTGAGAATTATAACCTGCATTTTTAAGTTACAATATATAAAAAAGCAAGTTATATAATTTGCAAGATTTCTTGGTCCTGGTTCATGATGCAAGCTTCAGTCTTTGGTGGTATAGTCTGCAGTTTCCTTCTTAGTTCTTACCCATTTCACACTGAAAAATGCATGAAAACAGCAAACAACAACTCAGTGAATGAGAACCATCTGAGAAGAATGAACAATTAGCTCCCTCAGCCAGGAATCCATATGTACATTATAACAGTACTGGCTAGTACTGTGATAGGAAAAAAAGGAATCTTGAAGGACCAGAAGGTTTCTGAATTTCAAAACGCATATTACCACAAGACTGTCATTCACTTCAGAGAAAATGTCAACCACTAGAACATTGATCAAGTCATCAGACCAATTAGTTGTAGGTCATAAGAAATCTTCAGGGCTAGAGCTGGCACTGATGGAAGTGGAAAAGTGGGGAAAATTGTCTTCATGATGAAAAATGCACATCTTCCATATACAGACACATCCCTATTTTCCAAGATTTGCATGCAATTTTCAGTATTGTTTCCTACATTTTTCATATGCTTCCCTTGGCACTGGATTTCATTAAGATGCTGGCAGTGCCATCTGCAGCTCCAAAAGCACCTCCTCTGTCAACAGTGTTGCCCGTAAACAAAGACACAAACCAACAGAGTGTCGGTTTATGCGGTGCTTTATTCGGGGCCCCGGGAACCTGAGGACTCACGTCCCAAGTCAGGATTCCAAAGACCCTCATTTTCAGTTCAGCTTTTATACACAAACAAGTTTACATTTGGTTTCCACGGCAAAATTAGTACGTGCAGTTCCACAGCAGAACAGTCTCATTCAGTTACAAACAAGCTCATACTGCTAACAATTGACAATCAACTACTCTAATCATAAATCTACTCAAGCTGTCTTACCCCTAGTAACTGTTTAACAGACCCTCACCACATCCAAGGTAACAAATCATTATATACATGCTTGACTAAATCCTTTAATTATTGTTTCTACTTCTTCAGTACATTTCATGCTCACAAACAGGGTTGCTAACTTACTACTTTGGAGTGCTGCTTTTTAGGCCTATTCTCTTACTAAGCCTTAGCCATTCTACTACTAATTTAAATTGCTCTGCAACAACAGCTTGATCTCAGATGAGTCACTCAGCTTGGGCTAGCGAGCAAGCAGAAAAGCCTCTTAAGCCCGTGTAAAGAAGTCAACTCAGTGAGCTGCATTAAACACTTTGCAAGAAACTCAGTAAAGTGAAGAGAGCAGAAAAATTGCTGCTACCACAGTTTGGAATTCTAACCTTGAAATTTTGAATTTTAAATTCAGAAATTCTAAAACATGCCACAGCCCAGATTCCATTGCCAAGTCCTGCACCATCATTCAAGACAAACAAAAGACATTTCATTCCACCCAAGCAATACAGCTCTCCTTAATCTTTGCCAGAGGAACGCGGAGAACCTGATGGAAAATAATCTTCCAGTTACCAGTGCTGATTCTCACACTTGTATCAGTACCATATGTTAGACATCCACTACAGGACATGACCCTATTTAGCAGAGAAGGTAAGCAGTACATTTAGAAAAAGTATACTGAGTATATGGGAATCATTTATATCCAAAAGCAGCAGACGGGGTTGCATCAAAAACCGGAACAACAAAAAAGTTAAGACTTTTGTGTTCTGGCAATAATTTTCCCACTCTACAAAACTTCTGAGTTAAGACTTTTCAGGTCAGTCTGGCTTGAAAACTTCTTGAGAATAAAAAAAGAATACTACTTGAGAATAGAAAAAAAATTACTTTCAAATTATATACAGATATTAGCTTAAAAAAAAATGATGGAATTAGAGGTTAAGTTAGTGCAATGCTAGGAAGCTCACGGAAGCTTTTAAGTAACAGGCTCAGCACCCACAAGGGGGAGCCTGCCCCTGGGAGCAAATCTGTGCTCTTGCACTTCATTAGACAGTTTATGGTTATCAGACAGCTCACCAGTCTACATTTTGGTACAGTACATTTTCTGCAATTTTTAGGCTTTAATCAGGCTGATGTTTTCATAAGAGGAGAGTCACAGAAAGGGAGAGCAGGAAGGAAGCTGGAAGAAATCAAGAAATCGTGATGATGATTTTTACAAAGAGAATATATAATCTGTCTAAATACACTGATTTTTAAAAGGAAGAACCAGCCCAGGGAAGCAGGAATGGAACACACATACTCAGAAAATATATATTTCCTCTTTATCTTGGTTCCTATAGTATGTCTCTTTTCACTTCTAATCTGCTTGGAAGTGACTAAATATTTGTTACTATTTCCACTTTGGAACTATTTATCTTCATAGCCATGGTAATACATTCACATAAAGGCATCAGAGCTGCCAAATTCCTTCATTACAATTTGGATCATGGTGTAGAGGCTGGGGTGTTGGCACTTGCATCTCACTGGACCCGTAACAGCAGACACTCATCATCATCAAGTCATTATCACATTTTCCCTTCATGGCTGTGTTTATTTTAAGAAATTCCCATGTGTTCAAACACTACCTAGGCTTATTTTAGAGTACCAATTCTATATAAAACTTCAGCACAAACAAGTATTTCCTTACTTTCCCTTTACAGTTTATACCTTCTGGAGTAATTCCTAGAGATTCACATCTTCAATGTTACATCCAAAAACAAAACAAAAAAGCATAAAACAGATCAAAAATATATTTATCATACATGCTTTAACCACTCCTCCCCTCCCCTCCCCCTTAAGGTTACTATATTTCCTTTCAAAACTACAGCTAATTCACACCACATTTTCCTTTTTTTAAAAAGTCTCATATTTGGAAAGTTTTACATAGTGTAATCGTCTCTAAACATTACACAATCTCAAAAGCACTGCTGATAAAACTACACCCAGCAGGATATTGTAATTAAGCAAATAAAGCAAAACAAAGCATCAATTAAAATGTGATTTCTGGTTATATAATATTTTCCTCTGGTAAGGAACAGAAACCAAACTCAGAACATCTTTTTAACCTTCTTCTGGACCACCCAACTTAAAACGAAACATTTAACATATTTCAAGTTATTTAGGTTTTTTTAGTTACTGGTTATAGCTTTCTGTGTACAGTGTTTATTCTCCTTTCTATATGAAAAAAGAAAAAAAAAAAAAAAGACCCAGAGTTTTGCATATCTTGATTTGGAAGGAAAGAGGTTCCTAGTAGATCCAGGCAAATTCATTAACCTTAGCTTACCAAAATGATGATGGTCATATGCTTGAGCAGTAGAAATACATTGATTATCTTCTGTCTGTATTTTCCTCTGGGCATACCAAAACTACTTCCCAAATTCATATGGGACCTGCACTGTTACTGTGCAGAATGAGATTACACCATTACACCATTGCAACATTCACATTTAGCAAACTAACTGAAAAGTCATACTAAGTTCAGGAGCCAAAATAAAATACAATGGACAAATACAGTCATACAATCATAATTAAAAAATGCAAGCAAAGTGAACAAAACACATTAATAGCAGCAGACTTTCTTACACAACAATCCCACCCACAGCTAGATAATGCAAAAAAGGAAGCTCTGAATACTGTTAAAGGAATCTAGATTAAGTTTCGTTTTCAACAAAGTACACAGTCAAATAGTTTTACATTTCTAAGGAACCATAAACTTAAACTATAGCATCACATTCTTGTTTAACATATGAAGATATTAAGTTCCAAATTCATACCTCTAATTCACCAAATAATAATGCAACATTTAATGGATACAGATAATATTTTTCTTAACTAGTTTATTTGGGAGAAACTTGAATAAACTTTTCAAGACAGCTCCACCTTTGACTACTTCTCAAAGACTGTGATTTCTTTTCAGTTCTTGGGGGGTTGTTGTTTTGTTTGTCCTAAAATTTTAACATCTTAAATATTAATAGTGAAGGCCCAAAGAATTATCAGTACCAATGCATTTGCACTGTTGTGTTCCATGTAATGTATTTGACTATGCTCTTCTCCCCACTTGGAACCTTTGTGGATAAAATTACTGTGAAGTGAGCTTGATTTTCTGCTACTAGAGAGAAAATCCAACACCCCCTGTTACTTCTTAATGTTAAATCTTGTGAATTTATAATTCCAGAAGACTCTTAAGTTCCATTTCTATAATAAGAATTTGTATATCTGGAAGTATTATTAGTATTTTAACCTCAACACTGAATATATACCAAATGATCCTTTTTACGTCCACCATGTCAAAGACTTGAAAGTCACTGCAGAAATCATTTCTTGACCAATCAACCCCCAATTCAACTGCGTTTCTCCTGGTTTTGCTCTTTGTTCCCCTCATATAGGTGCACACAAGGACTCCCTGAAACAACATCTCAGCCTTGGCCATATTGATCAGCATAACTGGTCTACTCTGGCCTCCAATCGGGAGGCCTGGAGACACACCATCTATAACGCTGCTGATGCTTTTGAGAAAGCATGCAGGATCACCCTTGAGGAGAAAAGACAATGCAGAAAGAATCGTGCCTTGAAGAATATACCATCCAAGGAGTCTTTCTGCTGTGCCTTTTGCAACAAGACATGTCTATCTCGTATTGGCCTTTTTAGCCACCAACGCGCTTGCAACAATCGTGGGTAGAGCCCTTCCCAAATCTTCGTTCGTGAAGCCTAGCCATGATGATAGGTGCACACACAATACTGCCATTATTTTGGTATTCCACTGTTACATAAACAGGTTAACAGCACATACTAATTTTAAAGCCTTCCCTAGAACTCAAATCCATTTCTGTTTTCTTTCATTTGACTGAGGAAAAAGATACAATAGGTTTTACAACCTGATTTACAAAAACTCAGTTTAGCCAAAATACTAGAGAAATATTTTTAATGTTGCAACAAAATGGAAAAAAAAAATGTTTGAAGTGAACATCCCACTACATTGGCTAGAGAAGCCACTTCAGCATTGGTTTTGCAAAACTAAATAGCCTAATTCCAAATATTTTCTTTTCCACTTCCTGCAGTGTCTTTGATACATACACATGAAATTGCATGATCTTATTGTTCCATGATGCACTGTACATTTCCAGCTATGATCATCAGGTCTCTTACAGTAGTTTTCTCCCCAGTAATCACAATCCTTAACTGGCTGTAAGTATTTTGCATTTCCCACATTCTCCAGTTGATATCCACAAAGCAAACAATTCCAGCACATTCTCGTTTTTTATTTAAATCCCTTAGTATTATTTCCTCCAACAAAATTTACTGGTGTGCTGTTTACACAGTTTAGATCAGCAATCAGTAGACTACAGAACAACAGACCAAATAAATACTTCACCCCAGGACCTTATCTAAAACTTCAACAGTATGTGGCACAACTGGCCATGCCCCAGCAGCTTTGAATCTAGTTTTATATGCAAGATTTCAATCAAAGGCAACAGTACACTGCATGTTACAAAATTTTTTCATCTTAATATCGCATGCTAGTCAAACAAATTTTACTAAAGCAATCTTCTTTTTCAATGCTAAAGCAGTTGTGCAATTTTCTGATTATTTCCTAGTCTAAGAAGTCTTACAACACGGCAAAAGACTCTCTTCCTTTGCACAGATAGAGCCACTGTTATCAGCCATAACACTGAAGACGACCTGCTCAGCATTTAGATCCTCAAATCTGAATATTCTGGCTACCCTCACTAGTGAGCCAAGGAAGAGCAACCTATGGTTATGATTCTTTTTTTCTAAATGAAATTAAAATTTGGCATCTTCTAAACCTACGTACAAAACTAAAATTTTGCCATGAGACATCTCCCTACTCTGTGCCAAACAAGTAGTTTTGGCTTCTGCACCTCTGACATGAACACCGTACTAAAGATCAAGAAGCAAAGCACTCTATAGATTTGGTAGGCTCTCCATAGGAATTCTGTTTCTTCATTTTTAGAAACGACCCTGACCCAAAAAATTATAGTTTTTTGAGTGCAATTTTTATTTTGTTCTTGTGTTGTAGGCGCCTAAGAGATAAGGAGATTACTGCTGCTATAACAAGTTATAGCATCAGAGAGTTACACAAAAGTATTTGCTCTAATGAATTTACAGACATAAAATCAAGGAGGGAATTCAGTCTCTTGCCTTTTACAAAGAATGCACAATTCATAAAGAACACCCAAAACATGACAGAATCAATTAATCATTGACTAGATTTAACATCAAAGCAGAAGTAGTAAGGACCAGACAGGAATTTTCTCCAGTGTCAGAAATTATCACTGCTTTCCTGCACTATATGTATGTGTTTATGTCATTTTTTAGTTATTGTAAATAACTTCCTTTAGTTCTGCTAAGCTTTTCAAAATCTTTTCTCCCTCTTTTAGGTGCACATTTATTTTTTTTTCTCTCCATTAAGCTTCCATATCTTTATACTCAGAAAGCAGCTACTACCAATACCCCTTCATTATATTAGCTGTTATCCTATCTTCTTTGCAACTCTTCCCTGTGGGCCTTATCAAACTTGATATGCAACCTTTGCAGTTTCAGGGTCAATCAACTATCTAAATCCCAGCCAGCTACCACCACTCCTACAAAAAGCCACAGAAGGGGGAAAAAAAAAAAAAAAAAGAAAGAGTTGATGGTTCTTCTATCTCCCCCATATTAAAGTACCAAAAACACTGAACAGCTGCCATCAAACCTCTCCTTGTACACACTACCTTATAAAGTATGAGTAGCCCAGCCGATATGTATAGATTACACATTAATAGCAAAAATAAATGTGACTGGTCTGGACAGAAGGAGAAATTAAAAGAAAGAGGCAAGAATTTTGTCTCTTGTACATATAACCCCGCAAATCCTCAAGGAGTGCTTAACCAAAAGACTCACCCCCCCCCCCAATTCAGTCCCTTGTTTCTTCCCCCTAAAGATTAAGGGCCATGGAAAGAAGCCTTCAGAGTGTGGTCCTTTAAACACCCTAGAGCCAGGGAGAGCCTGCACCTGGGCTTGACTGTAAAGATGAAAAGAGTTCAGCAAGTCCCAGCTTTATTCCCCATGAGGTGGGTCTGAACAGCCATTAGCAGAACAGGCCTCTCAAGTGTCTGAGGGAGAGAATAAACTCCGCTCGGCATTCATAAGCAGCCTTTCCCAAGCAGAACCACCAGTCCTGGCTCCAATATACTCACAACAGCTAGGAGGATCAGTACAACAGTCTGGGTTGCCCGTCATTGCAGCCCTGGCTTCTCTAAGACCAAGTATTGCACTTTGTGTATGGTCACTTTCCATAACATAATGAGAATCCCTTTAATTGGTACGTAGATAATTGATGTGACCCTACCACCAGGACTCCGAGTCCCACACAGTTCAATGTAGTTTCAGTTGGAGTTTCACGTGGAAAGCATAGTCTGTGTCTTCCTGTATGCATTACTCGTCTTAATCACTCACTTGTTCAGCAAACCTAAAAGCTCCACCAGGATTATAAAGAGAGTAATTTCAGCATGGTACAGGGTAAGCCGAAGCATATCCTAAGTACTCCTTCATCCGACACGCCAACTAAGAAATGAATATTGCAGAATTATTTTTCAATTAAAAACACTGAAAAAGGTACTGAAATTTTGATACATTGCTTTAACTATAAGTGGTCAAATATTTCAGACAAAAGCAAATGCAAGTACCTCTGACAAGTCTCTATCTGAATATTAAATTTCAACTTAATAAATATATTCAGAGAAGTTTGAAAAACATAAGATCCCACTGGCAGACAGAAGTCTCACTGCAGCTGTAATATTTCATCAAATGCTGGATGGTTTATGTCATTTATGTGGAGAAAAGGAACATTTACCGTATCAGCAGATTCCATTTGAGTTTTCCAGCTCAGTTATTGACATGTGTGAAGGATACGATCATCAGTAAAACCAAAAAGTATTCAATAAAATTTGTGGATCATTGATAATTGAGTTAAGCTGTGCTGGGCTTTTTATTATCAGTCTCTTAACATGATTTAAAGTTGTGGGGTTTATCCCCTAGGCAGAGACCAAATAATAAACAAACAACCCCAGACCCATCTCTAAACCTAGATGTAATTTCAGTTTTTACTACAGTGTGTTTATAAAAACACATCAGTTGAAAAGCATCTGGTCTTTAACAAAGAGCATTTCATCTAGCTTTAGCTCTGGGATGGAAAAAAAGTATTCAAACATGCTTTGTAGGGCAACATTATTGCAAAAAGCATTTGTAGATCAACATTACAACAAGAAGCATTATTAAGGACCCAGAGCAAATTAAAGCTTTTAGATAGCCTTGACTTTCTTTGATATAACGGAACACGTGAAAGGAGATCTGTGGTGAGTAAAGTGGATATTCAATTTTGCAGTAATGTTGTTTCCCTTGCCAATTTCCTATACTTTTTGAAGAATTCAGACAGTAGCTACTGCAATCAGTGCACGATATGTTGTCTGTTTCAAACCTCCTTTTTGTTTTCCCTTATAAAAGCCTGTACATTCTTATCAAGAACATACAAACAAATCTGGCAAAATATCTTTTTTTTAACTACAGTAAAATTTTTGTTGATGCATTCTATATCTATATTGGTAATTTCCCAGGGAAAAAATTATGCTCTTTATAAGAATATACACTTTGGGAAATATTTTTAAAAGGAGAAAATCATGTGTTCTTTGAATGCTGAGTAATTTTAGAGAAGCTTTGAAACAAATTCAATGCATTTAAAATGCTATATAAATCAACATTCAGGATGAAGGGTCAACAGGGGTTAAACTGTCTGTCCTTCTTGCCTGCATTCATAGATGTCTTTTCTAGCTTTACTTATAGAAGCAACTGCAGCGTAACTTGGATATTAAAACCTCCAAGGAAACCAACAATAAAAGCCGCTAAGAATTTCACTAGGTCTTATTTTTTTTTCCTTAGGTGTTAATTAAATGATCATTTAACACTGAAATGTAAACACAACATTTTCATCTACTGACACCATAGCCTATTATGAATCCAGGGTAATAAATGTCCTGGTGTTAATACTCTGAACCAAGTTCCCACAACACACTAAGATGCCTTGTCGTGTCTAAGGTTAAGCATCTAGACACAAAACAAAGATTGTGCCTACTCGACTTCCAGTTCAATTTTCCCATCACCCAGTGACCTAGGTAACACTTTGAGCAATAAAGAATAAATTTAATTTCTCCAGCATTTTGTGAGGATTAGGAACAATTGTTGGCCTGCAATGACTTTTTATCCTTGGATTCTTTCTCTTCCAGAGCATTCCCCCGGTTCCAAAAGAAAATTCTGATGGTTTAAGACACAGAACAAACAGAACTTTAAATTAGGCTTTTTTCAATCAATTGGAACTGTTGGAGGGGAAGCAATCAACCTTTCTTTGGACTTTTCTCAGCTATTCAGTTACTTTAGGCTTTAATCTTCTACTCGCAGAAGAAACCTACGATCATAGGGACAAGTCTCTATACTTTTAGATTTTCCCTTGGCCTGATTTATTCCTCTTTTCTGTTCTTTTTTTTTTTAATCAAGATGACACGGCTGCACTTAAATGTCCACTCTGTGCAAGCTGAGACTTACAGATGTTCTCTTTATAATGTTTCACACCATGTTTCTGCATCACATAATAACAGCCTTTCCTCTGACATGCCTTTTACTTTTCATGACTTCCTTCACTGAGATTCAGTTTCCTACTTAACTCCTGCCTAAAAGGTTTCCTATATCATAATTTACCAAAGCTTTCAAGCTCAACCCTCCAGGAATGACCCAGGGACTGATTCAGACTGATCATGAATATGGTTACAGGTGACCCAAAACCAGCTATTTCAATTTTCTTATTAAAAAGCAACTATCTTAGTTCTCTGCTTTGACTGCTATCACATCCCCAGAAATACAGAAGATAATTATTTAGGCTCGGGGTCAAACAGGGCAAAGTACCAAAGCCATAATAGCTGAAGTAGATATCTTGATTATTCTGAATACCACAAAACTATTTTAATAGAGCTATGGCTTAAGTAATTAATACAATTCAAGTTTTCACATTAGACATATTTAAATGCCAACAGCTAATAGCAAAAATTTTTAAATAACAGTTATTTTTATTGGTCAAGAAGAATCACTTTAAGTCATATTTTTGTTTGCTTGATGTTTAACATGATTTTCCAGTTAAGGTTAAAAGTGACTGAACAGCTTTGGAGTGTTTGTTTGAATGAAAAAATCCATAGTTCTAAGTACATATTCTGAGTTGGAAGGGACCCACAAGGATGAAAGCCTTGTTTGGATGATACTCTGAGGCACATGGTGTCACTCTTGGAGATAGTCCTGTGTGAGCTAAGGGTTGGGCTCGATGATCCTTGTGGGTCCCTTCCAACTCACCACATTCTGTGATTCTGTGAAAGTCTAACTTCTGGATATCTCTAGAGACACCTTTCGCTGAAATTAGTCAACTACATCACTTAGTAAGGCAGTTTCCATAAAGAGTTAGTAATCTGCCCAGTATCAGAATTAGTTTACAATTACAGCAGTCCATCCAATTTGCCATTTTATCGCACAGCAAAAGAAAAATTGCTTTTAAAAAAGATACACAAAATTATGTTTTTATAATTAAAGAAATAAAGGCAAATTCAACCACAATTCAAATACAGCTTCCAATTATCTAAAAAAATATATAAACATCCATCTTGTGTGGATCATTTAACAAAAAAAATTTGTTTCCAACTTTAAAAATCTCATACTATTAATTCAAGTAACATTTCACCTGATTTCTGTATATTTGGTACACCATTTTTTTCCTGCACAGCATCATAGCAGGTGATGTGCAAATACAAAACAAAGCATAGCTCAGACAGAAAGCCTACAGACTAAGAGATTCGAGGAAAGTTTGAAGTCCAATAATTGCATATAGTGATAATACATTTTACTTTTTTTTCTGACTGCATTTCAAAAGATCATTCTGGTTCTACCAACACTTCCACTCAGCTTGCTGTTGCTTGGATATAGCTACTGCAAGTTGTACACCAAATGTATATATGCAACACTTCTTTCTTTTCTCAAAAAATAAATTACCTAATGAATTTTACACATTTCACTTCCAAAAATCTCTAAAATGTCATCTTGCTATATCAGTAAGGCTTATGTCTGAAGCAAAGCTACAGTGGTATTTTTGTTTTGTTCAGTACTTTGTGTTGACAGTTTTTAATTTTGAAAAATTATAGCAGAAAATAAAAACTCAAGGTAGAAGCAAGCAATGGTAGAACCAGACAAAAGATGCACATGCAAGCCAAATTGCATTAAGTATTCAAAAAGTGAATGCCAGAGAAGAGGTATTACAAACCTAGCACAAAGGCAACATGTTCTTAGTTACTTTGGTTTATTCTTACAGGTAATGAACCTTAACAAGAATATTTTTAATATACATTAATTCTTATATTTTTTTAGATAGTCCTGTCTATTTACAGATTGGGATTATAGCAAAAATAAACTCACAGAACTGTAACTTGCAGTGTCCATGCAGTGTAAGGGACCAAATTCACCCTGAAAACATTCTACGCTGGGGCAATAAGACCTTGTACTAGCAAAAATGCACTGATGTAGCAAATTGTTAAGAGTTCTTCCACAACATAAGAAAGGTTAGTAATTGCTCATATATCAGAGATTTCTTTTTAACTACCGGCTTACAATACCATAAAGCCAAAATTGTACATTCATTTTATACACATACTAATGTGCAGTATTTCTTCACTAAATAATAATTTTGAAATACAGTTATGTTCTAAGAACTATAGTCACAGTTCAAGAGTGACACTAATAAAATAATGCTAGTAATTAAAAACTAACTAGGTATTAGAATTGGTATATTCTTACCAACTAAATTGTTTAGATAAAACAATTTAAACATTCTTTTATTTGAACTAAGCCACAGTGGTAAAAAATTTCAAGTCAAAAAACTAGCAGGATGGACACAATGTATGGAAAACTTGTTTCTATTTAGCTCTAAAAGGATAAGATTCAAACCTAGCACAGCAAGAAGAAATGGAGTTGCCTTATGCGCAGTATGCATGCTGCTAGAATACCCCATAACAAATCATAAAAACTCGAACATATGACTGAAGTAACTCAACACACTATGCTGGGGAGGATATAGCAACAAGGTGGCTTCATAACTCATATTCAAATAAATCTTTGTTAAATTGCTGTCCGTCCATCCCACTCCTGCAATAAAGTGGAACACACTGTAACATTACTAGAGCACAGACAGCAGTGGAAACCAACCCACTGCGCTTACTCAACAGTAGTTCCATTACCAGTCTACTTACAAAAGGAGAGAAATTTATCGACATTCCCTTTTGGAAAGGGGAAACGCATTTTTGCTCCTCATTGGATTTAACATCCAGAGCCACCTGTTTGCAGTGGGAATATTTCAGAGCCTTTGGGATAAGGAGCATTTTTCTAATGAGTGGTTTCTCTACTGAGTTGTTAAAACATATTCAGACTGAAGATAAATATCTTTCCTACAAAATTACGATCATAATCTCACTTGCCATGATTACTGTTAAATGGAATAAGACAAAACCATAAATTACACCTCAAATGCAGGTACCTTAACAGTAGGGAGCCCAGCACTTAAAAATATTTTAAAAGTCCCTGTTCCAGCATCTTACATGTGTCATCTTATTACCTTTTGTTCGTTTGGGGTTTTGTTGGTTGCTTTTTTTTGTTTGGTTTCTTGGGGTGGGATTTTTTCAGGTTTTTCCGGTGTGGGGGGACGTGGGGAGGGGTTGTGGTGTCGTTGGTTTGGGTTTGTTTTTTTTTTATTTTGGGTTTTTTTTTTTCTTCTCTCGGCAAAGGTAAAAGCAAAACTACGCTTAGCAAGTGATGCAAATGGCAGGTTCTCCTGCAACAGCTCCAGCACCAGCACCGAGAGCTGCCGGGAGAAGTTCCCTCGACCGCCGGTTCCCCGCGCCGGGAGCGGCCGCGGCACTGGAGCTGCCGGCCGGGATGAGTAATGATGTCGGTCCGGCCGGACAACGGTAACCCTGGCAACTGTAACCTGCAATTCCTGACTAACCATTGTGGGATTTATTGTGGCAGAGGCCAAAGAGGCCAAGAGTAAAATGAAGCAGAGAACTATGGTGTCTGACACATCTAGTACCACACACTTTAATCACAGCTGGCAGAAATTAATTCAGGAGGAATTTTTGCAAGGGCCCCCCATACAGCATGTTTTGTTGTTGTTGCTGCTGCTGCTGTTCTGGCCTAAGCGAATTTTTTAAAGGTTTTCTTGATGTTTAATACTTTTTCCCTTTAATTATTCACTGCTAGAAATTTTTTTTAAAGTCACTAAACAGACATCTCAAAAGTGATGTTTAGTAATCAGACTATATTAAGATTTTTTTTCCCTTTAGAGGAGAAACATTCATAGTGTGTACCTTCAAGTACACATATGAGAAGGAAAAAATATCTCATATCAGACCACACCCACTACAAAGATTGTTGTTTTTTCCCAAGCCAATACTGCCTAACTTATACAACAAATATTGGTCAGTAGGGAAACAACCATCATTCCAAGTGTAAGAAATGTAAATCTAAAGGGACAAGCTTTGTGCATGGAATTCAATAACCTTTACATGCCACTGATTAATAAAGGTATCTTTTAAAACTGATTTTTCAAACAGCTTGGGTCCAGCACTTGGTATCCTGCAGCAAACAGCAATCAATGAACTGTGATCTAACCAGCCAAAGTAAGCAGTCAAAATCCATTTGCCTCAGACAAGCACTCACTAGGCTGTAGTAGTTCTCTGTACTAAGGTACCATTGCTGACATTAGACAGCTTAGTGGACATACAGGTCACCAAAAACAACACATCTCCTTCCTGCAGTTCTTGTTGAACAAGAACTTGTATTTCCCCAGGGGATTTACAATGGCACCTCTATTTTAACAGTATTGCATCAAAACAGAGGTTCATGTAAATTGTGCTTTGAGAGTTTCCTTGCAAGGTAAGATTAATATAACCTACAGCACTCTTCATACTATTTTTAGCATTACCTACTTCCTACTGAAATATTTATGCCAAGACACCTTTGTAGATAACTTTTAATGGGAAAATCAGTTTCTGTTTTGACTAAAATTATCCATTTTAACTAGTTCCAGGAGATTTCTTGGAAGACTGCTAAACTGGAAAGAAGGTAGCCTGAAAAATAATTTAACTACCTTTGAAATTAAGTGTCTTTAGACACAGAAAATAATGCACTGTCTCTTTTAAACTCTCAACCTATCGCTTTCCTTTACTTACACTTCCCATCTGTCAACAAGTGCTTGTAATTTTATTACACTGTCCTGTAGTTTATGCAGAGTTGGTATTATTTTACAGAGTTCTGTTAATGGACTGGATAAATGGTAATGCTATTAAACTAGTCTCCTGCTCCAGCAAACACAGCTGCAACTGTACTACTATTTCTAGGCAAACATCTTGACCTGAACATGCAGTGCTCTCTCAACCCGTCCAAAGAGAAATTGGAGCAGACAGCAAAGGGAAAGCATAGCTGGCCGCTGGCGGCAACCAACTGTGTCAAATCATAATTCATATACAGCGTACCCTCTTTCTTTTATATTGCATTTAGGCTATACAACAAGCATATGTGCTTCTTCACCTGGCATCTCATTTACAGCCAAGGGTCAAATGGTAATTATTATTCACAGAAGCTCAACAGTATGTTGAAACCTTGCAGTACACACATTGTTTGATTAGCTGTTAAATGCCAAAAATAAATACTAAATCCAAAGCATAGTATACATTTTATTAATCATGTTTAGAGAACTTTAACTCTCCTCAGAAAAATATTTTTTTGGATGTAAATACATCTAAGCATATACAATGATACATGTAAAAAAACAAAATAATTTTATACTCTTCAAAGTGATCAAGCTACATATTTTCTGAAAACTGACCAAAAACTTTTAGCTAGCATCAATACCTTTGTTGGCCTGACATTTTTTCAATTACAAATTTAGCACTAAGCAGCTGTAGATTTTCAGTTTAATTCATATTTTCTTTTAAACATGAATACATTATAACCAGACATTCACTTTCATGGTCTGATCAACAATAACCCTTAGGCAGAGGAAATTTAATACTGTGAAGCCAGGGATCTCTTACTTTCCACCATATATGCTTTGAGCAGTTGTGTGCTTTATGTCAATGGACATTATAGATTTAAGACTAGCATCTATCAAATAAACAATTCTGAAATAAATATACTCAAATATGATTTTGCCTGAAGTGTGCATCCATTTTTTGCCTGCAAATTATGGCTTATTTCTATTTATATGAATCTAGATAACAACCATTACACTATAGGTGAAATAATAAAATGATCATAAATCTCTTTCATATTCCTTTCTGATGGAAGTAATTTCTTTATCATGGCTGAGGGAAATTATAAGAGACTCAATTGTTAATACATAATACCACATATGAATATATTATAACATTATAGCACAGCAAAATATTTTTGTTTGTCAGGACAAAAGCCTTCAGTAGCTTTTTGGCCTCATCATTTAACAACTCGTTGAATCTACAGCAAAGTTCTGGAAACAAAACATACATCCAAAGCAAATGAATGAAATAAAATACACAGAAATAAATGTTTATAATATTAAGAGTAATTCCCAGTTTGCCATTTTATGTTGCTATGAGAAGGGAGAAAAGAACTATTGTTTCATAGTATTAAAACAAAAATCAACTCCTAAAAATAAAAGCTTCATTATACTATTTTTTCCTCAAACATATTTCCATATACTAAAGTGGAAACAACTAAGAGGAATCCCAACTTCCTCCACCTTCACGTCTCTTTTTCCAAGCACACAAGGGATGAAACTCAATATAACCAGCAATTTCAACAGCAGAAATCTCACCTGAAGTCTAAAGAAATGTGTCAAACACGTATCTAATTACAACAGGGCTGAATTTGTACAAAAGCCTACTTAAGCATGTCATGTTGTATCCCTTCAATACCACAATGTAATCTAAAAGTACCTTATAATTTATTTAATTAAAATAAACCAGAATCCAAACTTTATTCCACATTTCAACTGCAACAGAATTAAGTGGCTTCTTAGAAAGGACAATGGGCCAAAATATTTTTTTAAAAATATTGCTAAAACATTATCAAACCAAAGAATACAATCAAAACAAAAAAGCCACTACCCAATTGGATGTTATTTCTATTTAAGGTAAAGAATTTCATAGTTTTTTCTTCTCAGAGCTCAAGTTACTACCTTTGTTTTCTTTGTGATGGGACATAGGAGAGTGTTCTCCACAGACCTAGCATTTGCCAATGCTATAATTTTTATAGTAAGTGTGTACAGCCACAAAAGCAGAACATCACAAAACCAAAATGCTTATACAGTGCTGCATCTCTGGGTCAGAATTTCCACAGGCATTTTTATTTCTTTTAACACAGAAACAAAACAAAACAAAAAAAGCCAAAACCAACCAACCAACCAAAAAACAGGAGAAAAGGAAAGTATTCTTTCAGCAAAACTTCCCTAAAGAAGTGGAAATTGATGACACAATGCATCAACTGTACTGATAGTTGTCTCATACAACTATCAGCATCTGACACAGAAGTAAAATAAAATATAAAAAAGTCTTGCGAAGCAGTACTCAGCTTAAACAATACATCAATGTTCCAAGATGCATTTTAGCCCTGTTTGAGGCAAAAGACAAAAAACCTAATGCGAGACAGAATAACAGACCAAATCCAAACATTCCCAAATAATAGTTATTGGGCTATGCCTACTTACAGCCTGTATAACTTCGGCGTCCCCAGAAAGAGCAGTTCAGAAAGCAACTGGAGGTTATTTCTGTTTAGGCGCCTTTAGAAAGAAAAAGAAATAGTTGTGTTAAATTACAAATGCTACAGAGCAATGCAATGCAATCATTTTGAGTAGGCATCCCAGTGATGTAACAAGCTGATTTTAAAGACCAGAAAGGTCCATTAGCGGAGACATGGTCCAGCAGTAAATTTACCATGGACTAATTACATTTTCTGGTTTCCCCCTACAGACCATATTACCTATTTTATGAAAGGTTTTGAATCTCTGCAGTGTGAACCAATCACTAAGTCAGGACCCTATCCCGCATAAACAACCTGAAAGCTTAAAGTACAAAATCAGCAGTGTAACTTTAATTCCCTACCAACTCTGTTCCTCTTAGTATAATAAAGCAGACAGACGTTTTGTGACCATGAAGAGGTTCAAGGGAACACGTATGAAATGTATACACTTTAAGTAACAAGATAAGGTTATGTCTAAAGATCCATATGACCTATTTATTTAAATAAAAAAGCAAAGGAAGATGTTACAGAAATCCTGGTCAAATCAAATCCAGAAAAATCAAGATGTCACAGCTTATATTTGGCATTACAGGGTTTTGGGGGGGTGTTTTGCGGGGGCTTTGGAGGGTTTTTTAATGCAGTTTTTTTCTCTATATCTGTAAATGTAGGAATTTTGAGGAAGTTAAATATAACATGATTAGTTGTAACTAAGACAATGTACAAATGAAAAACTGCAACTGAAATCTGGAAGGTACCCATTTGTCTGTTAAGTTTCTAACTGAGCATGCTGACCAGGGTCACAGCTGCTTAAACTGAGGTGACAAGATCAAAGCCCACTGTATTATAGCCATAGACAACAGAACAACCACTGGCCAAGACAAAGATATTTTCTCTTCATGATCTCTTTTTTCAACATACAATGCAGATTATTATCTCTGGTGTGTGTCAGTGACAGCCCTGGAGCTTACAGTCATACCAGTCAAGAAGTCAAGCTCAAAATAGGTTTTTGGTTGTTTTCAAGAAATGCTCCACACATGCTACCTGCCATTCAAGCAAAGCAACCTACTGGAAAAAGCTCTTTTGTTCCATAAACCTTATCACAAGGCACAGTTTGCAATGCACGATGCTTGTCAATACAATAATTCAGGGCATTCCTAGACACCAGACTGCATGGGATTATCTGAGATATAGATATATATAGATAGATAGATATAAATAGATATCTATATATAGAGAGATATATATTATCCAGTGGTTACACTACATACATCAATAGACTCCTACCAAGACATTCCACAAGGTGAAAAAATATATTGGGCAGCAGTTTTGCAAAATTAGGTTTTAGAATTTCATACAGGTTCAGAGTTTCCTGTTTGTTAGTCTTAGGGCTGAATTTAAATAATTAAATCTATGTAGCCTCTGAGGACTCATTTTGCGTAAACATTGTTCCATATAAAGGTCTTTCCAGTTTAAAGTTTTTTTTCATGACTTCCCATATAGATACACACAGACATTCAAAAAAAACAATTTTACATAGCTTCATGGTTTAGTTAACTTAGTTATTGCTCCCTTAAAGCTCAATGTGACTACTGATGAGAGTAAAATAATCTTAGAAATATTTTTATGTACACACAGATGTGTTCACACATATCAAACCATTAGCAAACAGTCAGCTTTTTGAGTTCTAGATATCCATAACTCTCCAGTCTTAATGTCAGGTTCCTTCTTGTTAGTCAAGCATCAGAAATCCTGATTTCTTTAAGCAGAAGAAATCTAAATCATGCATGTAAAGATTAAAAGAAAATTTAGAGTGAAAAAAATTGAAAAGGAAGGACTACACTACTGGGATAAGAGAGATGAGTGATAATGCAGTTAAGTAAGTAGGAAAAAAAAAATTCAACTGTGATCTTGCAAGTCACATTTCCAAATCAGTCAAAAGAAAATTTTCCATATAAAAGAAAGATAGAGCTATAAATAAGTTAATGGCTAGTGGAAGACTTCTGATTTGAACACTACTTAAGAAGAAAACCTTACCTACATAAAAGCAAAAAAGTGATATATTTTAGTGCTTGTGGATCTATTGCATTTTTAAAATGAGGTCATCTAAAAATAGAAATTTTCTGACCTTTAGTATACTTGTACATGAATGTATATACTAAGACCACAAAACTGAAAAAGAAAGTTCTGTCAAAGTAACAGTTACATTTGTGATCCGAACATATTGTGAAAACGAAATTAAGAAACACTGAACCTGAACAAATTAAATAAAAAGAAAAATAAAATTAATTCACTGCTTCTTTTAGCAAAATAGAGACTTAAACCTCTAAATACATGATTACAGATCCAAAATTACATGGAAAAACATGCAGGGTAAAAATTTGGTAAGTTAGTCTCCAAATAGCTGTTCAGGACAAAAACGTCTGTTGGTATTTCTTAAGAACTCTATCAAGTTTGGATGCTAGACAAAAATAGTGAGCTGCAACTGAAAGGGCAATAAATTTACTCAATATCTGTTATTTTGTAGAAGTTCTGTGTAATACAAAAAAGGCACTATAGTACAACGATCAAGTTCATCAGGCAAGCTGCCTTTCACTAAATGCTACAAGAGTCTTACAGGAACACACAGCATCACTCCAAAAGATACTTTACAGGCAAAATACTTGCTCTAATATAAAAAGAGTTAATACCTTAGATCAGGAGTTTCTGGTACTACCTGCAGTTCATGTGGCCCACACAACTGAGTATACCATTAACATACTGATGCGTGTGCTGCTGCGCAGACTTTCAAATGTAAGTTCTGGACAATAAATCAAGTTCCATTAAATTAGCAATAAACAGCACTATCCTCACGTCTCAACAGTTTCTACCAAGTGAGCTTGGCACTTTGAAGTAGTGTTTCAACACACATTTTTACTTTGCCTTTTACAAAATTAAAATACTTTTTCTTTGAACACTAAGTGAATTAAGGGAATACACATGTTAAACTACTGATCTTTTATGAATCCTATATTTTGTAGCTTTTACTTGGAATAATTTCATCCCTCGCACTAAATTTTCTTTTAGAACTAAGCTTTCTCTACCAAATATTTGATCATTCTTTATTTATTGCCTGTGATTAAGAACATAAAACAGTACTAATTTTCATGAAGGCAATAACAGGAAATATGTCCTTTTCCATACTTCAGAAAGAGGCTTCAGCTATTCTTTACATCTAATAAGTTACAGCAGATGCTTTTAAAGGGGTCAATTTGATGTTTTAAGTTTCCTATAAGGAGATTTTATGAACTTCACTGAAATAAATTTTTCAGGACTACAGTAGATAGTTCTGTCTAAAAAAATGCTATGAAACTACATGTATGTGAATGGGAAAAAGGATGCAGAGCAAATCTGAAATACAGAGCCTAATACCACAGGACTCAACAGCTTCCCATTCAACAGTCACTATGAAGAGTTTCCAATCCTTGGACAGAGTCACACAAGGAGTCCAGAAAATACATTACTGTTTTAAAATGGTTCACTAACATACATGGTTCCCCACCAGTTCAACTTTTTCAGGTGACCTCATGCTTAATTTTATCTGAAATAACAACACCTATCCAGAACACACAAACGCAGTGGAACAAGAGTGACTGAGAAAGACATGATCCTCTTTCTCCCTGGAGCTGGAACTCGAGGTAAGCACAGATAGATCACAGAATCCAAGACAGGAGATTGTAAAGAACTACAGCCACTGCAGAGTAAAAACAAGCAGAAACACTCCACCACATTTTATTTCAATGTGTGTTGGCAGACGCCTTGCCACAGTTACCTAGCAGGCAGTTTCCCCTGGAGCAATGCAAGAAGAGAAATTTCAGTTTCATGAATTGAACTGGTCTCCCAGAACTGGCATGAAGTTCAAGGTGAAGCATTGAAGAAACAGCAAAGAGATATTCCACACTGCTACTATTCAGTTTTCCAAATGACCTATAAATATTTGTGTTTTTCAGGCAGAGGCAAAGAGCTCAGAAGAGAGAAAGTGTTAGTGGTGTGAGCAACAGAAAGCATACTGGAGAATCTCTTCTAATATTGCGATAACTTGGACTGTGAAGTCCCTTTGTAGTGTCCAAAAATAAATGGATGAGGGTCCAATATCATATAATTCTTTCAATTAAAAAAAAAACCCTGAAGCATAGCTGCAACTAAAGTATATATCATTTTTTCCTTCTGTTGCTGAAGGCCTCTTTAGGAAGAAAGAGATTGGGCAAACTGACACCCTTACACAGGTAAATTTTTGAGTTCTTCATGACTAATTTAAGCAAAGTCCACATACTATCTAGAGTACACAAAGTATTTCACATACCTCAGCTTAAAGCTCCCAGAGTTCAGTCTTCTAAACACAATAAAGACTGGAAAAGCATCTTCAAAGTGAAAAGATGGAAGAAGTATACAGAAGGGTCAATTTAAAGACAAAGAATGAAAATCTTTGACAAGTGAGGGGGAGAAAATACCCTTTAAAGGAAGCTCAATACCAACAGGCAGATAAGAAGTAAGTACAGACAAACAGTATGTTACATTGTGAAGGAAGCAACAGTAAGGTAAGCAAAGAAAAGGGGCTTGATTTGAACTACTGGTTCAAGAGAACAGACTAACTTAGCTGAAATTGGTACATATCTTAATCTTACTTATCTTCTGCATGCAGCCAGAGGATATATAGAGGATGAAAGAGAGAGGTACACTGCAGGGAGAGCACATTATGGTCGCAATAACAACGTATCTAACCCACTGAGGTCTGGCCATGCCACAAATCTGTTCTGATATCTCTCTCAAGTTTTCATACCACAATAACTATGATCCAGTTGCAATCACGCATGAGGGCAGAAGGGAGAAAAAAAAATCTTAATTATACTTTGTACAATGTTATCATCTGCAACTGCTATAGTTCACAAGCAGGTCTCTATTTGTTTCACAGACTTGTTACAGCCTTCACTGTAACTTGTTTCTGGATCCCGTGGTATCAACTACATACAACCGCAGAAGCTGTAGGAGACTATAGAGCCTCTGTGGGCGAGTGAGCTGTTCCAGTGCTTCACTGTGCTCATGGTGAAGAAGTTGTGCCCTTACTTCCCATTTGCAGCCCATACTTTCCAGTTGTGCCCATACCTCCCAAGTATGCAGCCATACTTCCCATTTCAATTTATACTTGTTGACTCACCACAGCAATGAATCCAGCTCGAGCTTTCTCATAACCACCTCACGGGTACTGGAAGGCTGCTATTTTGTCCCACATAAGTAATTTTCCAGTAGCTTTTAATTCAAGTAGAGGTACTTCTACCCATAGGCCCTCTCAAAAAAGAGAAGCACTCAAAGATAACTTGAAAACTGATTGAAGTTAAGAGTTGTTCCAAGTAAGTTATAAATCAGCTGTACTCTTTAATTAGAAACAGCCTATCCCATTGGGTGCATAGAGAATGACAGCCTTCCAAAACTCTAAATATGAAGCACAGATGCATTTTCTTCTACCACCATTGCTTCAGGAAGGATAGAAGGCTTCCAACTCACACAAACTTATTGATAGCATAAGTCATTATTTTTCATTCCTCTTTCAAAGTTAACCAAGAGAAGTAAATACACTATCTGCATATAGTAGCACACAGCACTGTACAGCTTAGAAATTGTACTCTAGAAAGGAGCACATCCACACCTTCTGTTTGTCAGCAGAAGACATTACTGTCACACCCATTTGAAAATACCACATAACATTTCACTGAAGCTCATTTGCAAAATATACATGAAGTTTAAAAGCACAAAAGCCTTTTTTCATTACAGTTCAATTTTTAAAAATTTCAATACTTGTCAGAAATCAAACCTCTGTGTGTTCATGCAGCAGTACTTTCTACTCACAAGGACTGAGCCCATCGGGCTCCCTAAGTAGTTCCAAGATGTTACAGGGATATGCATCCTCTGGAAATGTCTAACATTAGTTATGAGCTCAGGAAATACAGAATCAACCTACAAAATAATCCAAGAACCTTAAAACAGAAAGCTAGTGCACAGCACCCAAATCATCTCCATGGGTTTATTTAACCATGAAGTCCTAAAAGTCTGACTCTGATAGGGTCAGAATAATAGAGTTCAGAATATGTGACTCCTATTGCCTCATCAGAGGATT
This sequence comes from Neopelma chrysocephalum, assembly GCF_003984885.1. Taxonomy (NCBI): domain Eukaryota; kingdom Metazoa; phylum Chordata; class Aves; order Passeriformes; family Pipridae; genus Neopelma; species Neopelma chrysocephalum. The sequence goes on along the minus strand of NW_020897731.1, from coordinate 7,983,985 downwards.
TTATAGAGAGCTTGACTTAGACTTATATCTGAAAGGAAGGCAAGTCTTACTACTTTTCTACAAAAAAATGTTGCTGTATCTGCTAGAGGCAGAAAACATTCGTGTATCCATATCCAAAGCCACAATATGCTGAACTTCAACACATCTGGCAACTGCTGTCGATGAATGTGACTTGAATGAACATGTCATCAAGTGAGAGAAAGGCCCAAGAACTAAGAGCTAAGCAAAAGACTGTGCCAGGTTTTCCATTAAGAATTCTCTGCAAAGATCTTGTGTCTCTAGTCAAACTATTCATAATCTCATTAAGCCTAACAATATCAAGTTTACCAACCACATGAATAAAAACTGGAATCTGAGAAGTTCAGGACCAATCTTACAGCATTTGGATGGCCAAGAAAGTTTTCCCCAGGTCAAAAACCACTTAAGCACAGCTCCACTTTCCAGGCTAAACAGTGACTAGCAACAAAAGATATCTAACTTAGTCTCCATTTAATTTCAAGTATCTATTAGATATTTGTTTCAGCTAAAAAAAATAAAATTCTGAACAGAATCAGGATACTACTGCAAACTCAGTTTCTTATTTGTGGTACTACAGTACTACACAGTACTAGTGTACACTACTTAAACCCTAACATATTTTCTGTTCTTCATTTTCTTCTCCCATGAGTTTGATGTCAAGTCCAAAATTACCACAATCAATTCTCCCTACATTATGCAGAACAGTGTTTTGCACTGTAAGGGGTCTATACTCACTTTGCCTTTAAAGAGTGTTTTTACTAAGAAGAAAGAAACTAAGACTTTTGTTTTCTGGAAGCTTCTGTATTCCTTACTGTTTCAACAGAAAGGATATTTCTATAAATAGTTGGTCACTACTCTTCTTAATTCTACCTACGGCACTAAAAAGCCTGAAAAACAAAGTAAAAGCCAGGAAACTACAGGCTGGGAAGCCCCACTTCAATGCTTGGGAATGTGACAGAGTGAAAGAGAAGCTATTTCTATTCTAGACACAGTAAGAACAAGATGATGACTGGGGGTAGTCAGCATGGATTTACAACAGGGAAAATTATGCCTGACCAACCTGATAGCCTCCTACAATGCATAAAAAACTTGGCAGATGAGGGGAAGGCAGAGGATGTTGTTCATCTTGACTTCAGTAAAGCTTCTGACATTGCCATTCATAATGGTTGTACTCATAGACAAACTGATAAAGTACAGGCTACAAAAGCTGATGGTGAGGTGGACTGAAAATTAGCTGAAGTGCCAAGTTCAAAGGGCTGTGATCAGGGGCCCAAAGTCCATCTGGAGAACAGTCATTAGTGATGTACCCCAGGGGTCAGTACTGGAGCCAGTACTGTTCAAAATTTCATCAACAATCTGGAAGATGGGACACCATGCACCCTCAGCATGTTTGCAGATGATGCAGAACTGGAAAGAATGACTGATACACAAGGTGTGTGCACTGTCTGTCAGAGAGACTCAGGCTGGAGAACTGTTCTAAAAGGAAACTTGCGAAGATCAAGAAAAGAGCAATGCAAAGCTCTGCACTTGGAGAGGACTAACACCATACACCAGCACACACTGGAGAACCACCAGCTGGAAATCAGCTTTACAGAGAAAGGCCTGGGGTTCAGGTGAATAAGATAGAACTGGAGCCAACAATGTGCCCATGCACTAAAGGCCAACAGCATCCTGGGCTGTAATAGTAAGAGTGTTGCCAGCAGGTCAAGGCAGGTAGTCTTTCCCTACAATAAGCACTAGGGAGACACCTGGAGAGATGCGCCCAGTGCTGGCCTCCCCACTACAAGAGAGACATGGATGTACTGGAGCAAGTCCAGGGAAGGACCACTAAGATTAGTAAGGAGGCAGACTGAAGCACACTGGGAGAAGTTGAGAGAGTTGGGACTCTTTAGCCTGAGGAGAAGGCTCAGAGAGATATATCAATGTGTATAAATACTTTATGTGTATTGTGTGATGCACTTCCTTGCCAAGCAAGGAAGACTGAGCCAGACTCTTCTCAGAGGTGCACAGGGAAAGAACAAGAGGCAATGGGCACAAATCAAAGTACAGGAAAATTGCACTTAGACCTAAGAAAATTGTTTGACTGCAAGAGTAGTCAAACACTGGAATAGGTTGCCCAGAAAGGCTGTAGATTATCCATCATTGGGAGACGTTCAAAATTCAACTGAAAACAGCCCTCAGCCACCTGCTCTGATTGACCTTGTATTAATCTGTGGCGTGGGACTGGACAATCTTCAGAGACTTCTTCAAACCTCCACAATCTCATGAGGCTAATTTATTGGATTTTATTCTATAAAGTATACCACAAATAAGGAAACAGAAGTTATAAAACCTCCATGGACTAATATAGGTTCAAGTATCAGATGAAACAAAGATGATCTTTGACAACACCTGGGATCACTTCCAAGCCAAAAAAAAAAAAAAACAGGAAAAAAAAAAGGCAAAGAAAGATGGAAGGGGAAGTCACTCTATTATATGGAATTTAACTAGAGTTTGAACAGATTCTTTAGAAACACGAGAAAGGCCTGGGGATAGTCCTGATAGGCTTGTAACTGTCTTTCTGGCACTGAGCTACCGCAGTAAGTTTTCACTCAAGTATTTTTCTATCACACCTGTACAGATGTCCTGCCAAAACAAAGTCAGAAAGGCTGGTGTTCCTTAAAAAAATTAAGGGGACTTTGCCACATTGTTTTTGATTATCGGTCTAGGCTATTATTAAAGACAAGCCAGCACAATGCACTACATATTATGAAGGAGAATAAAACATTTCATCCGATGAAGTTTCAACCAGACTCCTCATAGTAAATGAGGTAATATAACACTATGAGTCACTGAAGCTGCAGCCAGATTCTTCATACATTTTTGGAGTTTAACTGTAAAATTCCAGATAGAAGTGTGGTTTCTGCTACTAAAATAAGGAGCATCTTTGATGTTCTTTCACATATTCTATATTAAAATGATGACAACTCAATTTTCACCTGTGGCCATCTAATATTAATCAGTTTTAAAAAAAAATTGAACTGTCTCTGCAACAAATAAATATGATTTTTACAGACTAAAACTAAAATTTATAGCATTGAGTTTAATATCAGTGCTCTGTAGAATCAATTTAAAATAGCTTATAAACACAAAACACCATTTGAAACAAAAACATTGGTATAGTTCTGCAGATTCAGACTTGGTTTCACCATTTTGCAAGAGTGCAAATTACCCATTTCAGAGGAAGCAAGAAACAAGAGCATCCAGCAAACAATGTCACAAAGGATGAGCACAAAACAGATGTGGGAAAAATAAACAGCCTTCCTGCCCTGGAATTCGTAAAAAGGTCTACAAAGAGCAAACAGGACTTCTCACTGCAATTTGACTTCTAGACCTATAAAAGGAGTCCCATGAGAAAAGACAGTCAAATGAATAAAAAATACTAAAAATAATAGCAGGCACTGAAAAGGCTTTTAGAAGAAAATTGCTCTTGGACTTATAGTTTTATCAAACATTTTGTAGTATTCTGTCATCAAAATGTAGCTATCATCTGATTTTTTTTTTTAAATTTCATTAGAATATTGCATCTTTTTAAATTCTGTCTTCAAAGATGGCCTTTGTGTATTTCTGATTTAACAGACATTTTTAGAGAAGATATTTGAAGCTGCTTTGACAAAAGTCTGCTAATACAGAATAATTACTGTAGTATTTTTTATTTTTTTTAACTATAAATACAGGTGCCCCAGTACAATTCACGTAAAATAGTCCCACATTCCCTTGGTAAGTGATTAGCACTGCAGGCTTCATAGTCTCCTGCTTGTTCCAAGATGAGGAATGTGCTATGCTTTGCCCTTAACTATGTAGGATTAGCTAAGAGAAGGATTTTTCACATCCATGATTAACAAGGAATAACTGTTCACCCCTTCAGGGCTGTTCAAAAACAGGTATTTGTTACCTGAACTCATTATTCTTCTACTACCTATCACACACATGCATGAAGGCATTAACTCTTCAAATGCTCATGTATTCAGCCTGATGCCAGACAGATAATTAAGTATCAATGCTATGGGGGGAGGAAGTCATAACATCGAGCAGTCTTAAAAAACAAGCACATGCATAACCCCCTGAGCTGTAGGCAGTCTGAATTAGACTTTCCTGTCTGCAGCAGACAAAACTGTTCAGAATGTACCCCAACCTAAAAAAATTAGTTCTCAGATTCAGTAAGGAACTTCCACACCAAGATAAAGACCAATACTCAGTGAGAAAAGAAACTGGAGAATAATTTCCAGCTAAAGAGCTAAGAACTCATTCTAAGAGCTCAGTACAACTTCTGTACTTTATAACACAAGATCTTACGACCAAAAAACTGATTTCATTGACACTACATACAGTCAAGCACAAGATGAAATACTGTTCATTTATTGGTTGTGTTTTTAACTATGATAGTGATATAACTTATTCCTGGAATAGTAGTGGTGACTCCACTGCTAACATGGCATTTTTCATCAGGGGTCCTAAGATTCCACAATAACCTTTACACTTCACACCTAAGAGTCTGTAAACCAGGAAAAAAAAAAATCAAATTTTGCTTCAGCTAAAACTGCAAAACTGCAGCATAAAAACAGAAGACATTTGACATTTTTTCCAGAAGTCCCTGCCCTCAAATTTTGATCATATAGCTTCACAGAAGTAAAATCTACTGTTTCTTACACTTCTCTTCTGTAACTGAAATGACTATATACTAGGAGAGATTCAAAACCCAGAAAGACAAAGTTCAGCCCAAACTAATTATTCTGGGATTAATTTATTGATACAGTTCACATTTAAAGAATCATGAAAATCCTGCTATTCCTCTTTTAGAAGTTAGTATTTTCCTAGTTGGAATTTACATTTTGTCAATTGAGCTAGTCAAGTAATTGGAATAAAACTGCAGTCTCATGCCACATATCAATACATAATAAAAAGTTAGCATATAGGTTTATTTTAATCTCTGAACAGTATGTTTTATCCATCAGTGATACAGTAAGTCTGCACCCTAAGAAAGGAGATACACATGATATAGTGCAGCTCTTTTCTAGACTAGGCAGAAAGAGCAGTACCAGTTCATAGTCTATTTTGAAGCAGCTGTTAATTCCCTCAATAAATGCCCAGGCCTGATGGACACTATTGCCTAAGATAAACTGTATTTGTTTTTATCCCAGATGGACTGTTTCATTTCTTAGTCCATCCTGCTATGCATGACTTTGCAAGATGAGATGCTCCATAAAACACCATACATTCAGAGATCATGGTAACTCCTAAGTCAGTTTAGATTTTATCATTTCAAAACCTACTAATGCAGCATAATAGTTTACTACATTTATCTGATGAGGTTAGAGCTCAAATGGATAACTCTAACCCTGTAATATGTGAAATACAGCTAAAACTCACTTTATTTTATTGAATCCTATTTAATATTTTTAACAAGATCGACTCCTATTTATTGAGGTTATAATTAAGCCCTTGCTGCAGAAACTGCAGGCACAGCAGTTTCACATACAAATTTATATCCAGAAATTGAAGTAGTTTGTTTTCTAAGTAGAAAGAACTTTTCCTTGAAACAATTTAGTTGAAATATACTTTTCTTTCTGTGCTGTGACACATCTGTAAATTTCAAATTGTTCATATGTAGCATGAACAAAACCATAATGACTTTCAGTACTACTCAAACACTCATAAGTACACACCTAAGTAAATTCTCCCTTCATGTTAACTTTTATTAACTTGTTTGAATGTATTTGTGGATATGGAGCCCAAATAAATAGCAAGTACAGACAATTCCTCAGTTTGAAAATTTAGAATTGTACTGTAAAAATTTAGAAAAAAGAATGAACGGTAACAAAACATTTAATTCTTGAAATATTTCTTGCCACATCATTCAGTAATGCATTGTAAGAAACATGAAAATACAACATCAATAATTTCGGTTTAAAAGCTATTTCATGTACCAACTTGATGTTCAACCTTACAGCATTCTTTTCTTGACCTCCTGATTTCAACTTATTCACACCATGCAGCTCAGGGGAGCTGGTTTTTGGGGAGGTACGGGCGGGAAGGGAGATTTTGCTTAGATACTAACTCAGAGCTTGCAGTTGTGTCTGTGAGAGTAATGTTTTATCTACACACCACAGCAGAAATACATTTCATGGGAGTTGGTGGCCTTTTTGTTTTGTTTTGTTTCGGGGTTGGTTTTGTTTCTTTTTAGTTTGGCTTTAAGTCTACACAGGTAACACTTTAGAACTATTAAGATCATAAATTGACATTTTAGAAATAAATTTTGCTAGTCAAGTATCAAAAGTGTAGGGTCTTAGCCTGGAAACTTTTTAGGCCACACAAGCAACCTTTCTCACAGGAGTAACTGGTAGGACTACTCATGCAAACCAAGTTATTCACATGGTAAATGTCTGCAGAATCAGACTCCAAATTAGCATTTTAGGGGCATACCACTGCCTCAATGGATTATTCACAAATACAGAAAAAACAAAATGTGGGTAGTTTTCAAACAATTGCTGTAAACTCTTCCTATCCTGACATTTTTCCATGTTTAGCATAGTTTTAGAATGATAACAGTTGGAATCCCAACTACTAGACCTAAAAAAATATTAGGAAAGATTATGATAAAAACATTCCTGTCAGCCAAAAAAAATTTTTTTCTAAATGAAAAGGTAACTGCTCTTCTCTTTAAACAAGAGTACAGTTAGCCCTCAAAATCTGACTACACTGCTTTTTGGAGTACAAAGAACTGTACAGAAATTTTAGATTTAAGTAGCTTATAATAGAAGTGGTTCAGTCTATAGCAGCTGTCTTCAACCAAGTTTTATACTTCCCTCCAGATGGCAATAACTTGTAAAAACACTGGGATATTTTGAGCAGTATCGGCAACACTGCAGAAGGAGGTGGCCTTGGGGATAACAATGGCCTACATTTATTAAAAATAATTTTTAAAGTTGTGTCTAATAGTTTTCAGAAAGTGGAGATGTACAGTTTATCTTTATCTTGCCTTCTTAAGAGACTATTTCAAACTATTATAAACATCACACCCAAGACGACAGTTTTATGAAGAAAGAAGAAACAAGTGTTTAATTCCACATTCTCATAAGGAATCGTTTCAAAAGGTTTTGTCCCCCATAATAAGCAGAGGTCTCTGGAAATCCATAAATGTTGTCAAAATCCTCCATACCTAGATCCTTTCTGTTTCCCTGCCATGAAGCATATATATATATATATATATATATATATAAACATATACACACACATACCCACCGATACATCACTGTGGCCTATGTCAGAGGCTCACGCAACATAACAGGTCATACCCCAATCCCTTCCTTATGGGAACTGTCATGTACTGAACATCCACATGCTCTTTAGAGGCCCTGCTCAGGTACATGGGCTCATATAAGTAACTAGTTAACATAGAAACTCTTGCAGATGTTAAATACAGGACAGACAAGACCATAATTAATCCAAGAGTTTTTGGTACTGCTTTGGGATGTATTCAAAGGTATAAGCTGTCCCAACTGAACTTCAACACCTACAGCCCATTTTTCTATCAAAGAGGGTTGGTTATTTCAGCAGACAGAGCATCTATACAACACAACAGACCATGTGATTCTTCCATTCAAGATACAGGCAGAGAAAGCCATATTCGTGGCAGACTCACTGGTTCAGGCAGTATTGCACCGAACCGGCTTGGACTGGAGACTTAAGATTTCAGCCCTTAAAGTGCTTCAACACTGCTGGAGATGGGGACTAAGTAAACAATGCAGTGTATACCCATTTATTTGAAGACTTCTCACAGAAGTATCCAACTAAAAGACTTACAGCAAAATCACCTTTGCCAGGGTTTCTCCAGCTACTAAGTTCCCACAGACCTATAACTTACTAAGTTGCTAATTTCCATCTCATTTTCCCTCCCAGTTCTTATGTAGCAGGCATACCTATACAATCATTAATTGCAAACTGAACATTTTTACTTTAACGCAGGGCTGCTGTAGTAAGAATCAGTTGTTACAGCAGCATTTATTGTAGCTTTCAGTTCCACTGCACTTCTACAATTACTCTGGTGTGACACAAATTCCCATTGTGAAGCATATTAGGTCTAAATAGCTTTGTGTACATACTACCACATCTACCTTGTGTACTAGAGATTTGTTACTGTTTCGGTAAACTACAGGAGAAACCATCTGAGAGAGGTACATATACAGATTTAATCAAATCATATCCTAAGCAGTTCCTCTCTTCTGAAGAGAAGGTTGAGAGTTTCTTCTCTCTGAGAATAATTTTGCAAAGTGCTTCAAGTCTTCCCTTTCATTAGAGAGAGCTGAGGATATTCAGCATTTCGGATTCCAAGTTCTAAAAAGAAGTGTGCACAAGTAACTCACTGATGAACCAAACAGTTCCTTAGAAATCAGAGTAATTGGTCTAAAAAAAAATTTTTAACTGAAATTCCAGTTAAAAGGGAAAAAACACAAAAAAAAACAAAAAAATCCACCACTTCAGTTAGAGAGATGGTTATTTTTTTCCCCAAAAGGCCACTACAGTGAAAGTCTGTTGTTCACATTAAAGAAAGTACTGAAGTACAGGAAATCTATTTTAAAATTCAGCTTGTACACTAGCACAGGATATTTCAACATAAGAAATATTAAATGTAAACAATCTGATAAACCAAACTGAGTTCATTTAAATTGTAGTAAGGTTCTCTTATACCTTCTTCTGGCATACTAAAAGGTCTGTGTCAGGTATTCTTTGACAGCAGCTTGGCACTTTCCATTTAGAGTGAAAACGTGACACCCTACACTTACACACTGAAAAAAAATAAAAAGCTTTAAAGTGCTTGCTATTTAATGTATAAAAGAAAATACTTGAAGGAAGTGCCCACAGGTTTCCTGAGAAATCATTTTGGATTTCAGAATCCCAAGGAGATGAATTGGCTGTCAGATAACAATGCGCCTTCATCAGATGGACTTGGCAGTTGTAAACAAGAAGAATTTTCTCAGCTTTTCCTCACAAATATGAAATATTTGCTCTTAGCCAACAGCTGGGGCGGTTTAAAGACATCCTGCATATATATTCAAATTACAAGTCACCCACACACCTAACACTGACTGAATTCCAGCAAATTAAAGAAACTGACAAGTGTTGGAGCAGATACAAAATAATTCTGAAGACAAAACACAATCTGACTTCATAGGTCTAAATAACTAAATTTTCAAATGTCACAGTTTGCCTGCTGAATAGTGAAGAAAAATAACTCACAAAAGTAGCCATAATTTCTCTTCAGAACTAGTGTCTTATGTAAATGGAAAATATCTACTACTGTCCAGTTATCACGGAAAAAACAAAGAAAAAACTAGAAAATGTAATGGCAAAATACAAGCACATCAGACAAATAAGTTTTACTACTGAAGTTCATTTTTCTCTAGTATTACAATTCTGTACTTCAAAAATATTACCAGTAAGTGCCTTGAAATTATGACAAGTTTAAAAGTTTTTTGAAATTTGTTAATAAATCAGATAGCAAGATCTTACTTCGATATAATCAAGAAATAAGGCTGACTATAAACTGTTTTAAGACTTTGCAAGCATTTGGTATCTCAGTGTCAAACCAGATTCACAGTGAAAGCATGGGTCTTTTAATGTTTATTAATGTTTCATGTATGTGTACTTACTTTTGCAATATGAACTAAACTGTTGTTTAATTTTTTTATCTGGACCTTATAAACCCAATTTAGGTATGTGTATATAATATTCCAATATATACCTCAGCAGGAGAAGCTGTACTAAATCCCTATGCTTTGTACAAAGTTTAAAACACTTTGTAAAAAGCATTGCATTAAGTGTTTTAATACAACTTAGAAATGCATAGTCAGGTTTTTTTTGAAGAGCAATCGATCTCATTAAAATTTATTAAAAAAAGTTGTACTATATAATAACACTTCCATTTTTAGGTCAAAACGTTACTTTGGTTTATTTGAAAAAATGAGGTAATTATCTCAAATACATAATATTTCAACTATTAAAGAAATATCATAATTACACTGGTGGTTACTAAGTCTCTTGAACAACTGTCAAAATGACCAACGAAACCATAATGGTTTGTGGGGGTTTTTGTTTTAAACACACAGCGGTTGTGGATACAAAGCAACTTTAATAAGACAAACCATGTTCAGGCCAGTGCTGCTTTCAATGGATTAAAGTAGAAATACTTTTATAAAATTAAAGCAGCAGGATATGAAAAACTAAACAAGACCTCAGAGGCATTCTTAAAAAAAAAGGTGATATAATGAAAATGCAGCAACTAAGATGCCTAATAACAAAGGCACCACTCTGAAGTTCTACACAAACATATATTAATACAGTGACATTCTTGGACTGTCCTGACTCCAAACTGAAACTACGTCCAAAAATCAGCATCTTGCCTTTAACAAGTCAAATGTCCCAAGTTGTACAATACATTTTAAAAAACATTTGCATTTGAAGTGCAACAAAATAAGAAGGCACATACTGAAAATTAAGCAGCTATTATAAAAAGCTAAGCTAGTTTGGGAACTACTCATTTTCTAGGTCTCACTGCAACCAAGCAGGTGTTTGTACTTCAGCTTCACCACACAAGATCCCCTCATCTCTGCTCCATCTTCTCTCCCCGCAGTACTCAATCTTTTTTTTTTTAAATCCAAATTCAAATAATTTTTGAAAGCTAAATTTTTCTAAGCCTTTGTAAAAGCTTTAATCATGTAAAAACTGGAGTAGAATTCAATTACTGCTTTCATACTACATAACAACATTTTATAACCAGTAGTTACGTCCAATAAGACATTGTATGAAACATCTAACATCTCCAAGACTAGCACCTAACACGGTATGTCAGAACAGGCTTTTTTGGTCTACTTATGTTTTAAAAAGTCCTTGTGCATTCAACATCTGATTGTATTCAAACTATTTCTTACAGGACAACTGCAGTTTACACTTCAAATCTGGACTGTTCATGAATGCTCCCCTCCCAATCGAGTCCCATACATACTGCTTGAGAATTTCTTATTTCTCTTCTGTCTCAATAAGGCTAGAAGTCCCAAGTTTATAAAAAAAAACTTAAAATCCGAAGCCTGAGTACCTTAACACACAACTAATTTGACCAAAAAAAAAGTTCACACTTTTAGAATTAAAAATACTTACAGCCTCTCCAGCTCTTTTAAATCCTGGAATGCTCCTCTCTCAATAGTACTAATCTTGTTTTCCATGAGCTGACTGAAACATAGAAATTTTTATATATAAGTTTTAATATCTCTGAGATAAGTTGTTGTGTTAACAGTGGTCATTTAGAGGCAACCACATATTCATTAAAACAATACATCAGCTATCCTAGAGCAACATTCACTTTAACCTTCCGGACCCCTGTCATCAACAGTTTACATGGGCTCATATACCCAAAAGAAGGAAAATAATCTTTGGTAAAAGAAACAGGAATTGATATGACATTCACTCAGTTTAAAAGTCCCAAGTTAAAAAACTACACATACGCTTGCACACACATTGCTGCTCTTCGGCAAGCTACAGACTCCAGTCGAACAGTATGATGGGGATACTAGTCTTACATGAGAATAACAAAACTAAAATACTGAATCGTGGTGTTGGGAGAAACATCAGTGAAAGACTGTACAGACACTGTAACCATAACAGCAGTTCTGTTTTGTAACAAAATTAAGAATTACTACAATGTTATATTCTATTTCAGAGAGAAAGAGAAAAGGATTTTATAAGATTGCTTGCTCAAATTAAACCAGCCTTATCAAATAAGTAGATTTTGTCCTCAGAAAAAAAGAAAAGCCTACAAAATTTTAAAACCTTCAGAATGCTTCAAACAAATTGTTTAAAACAAACAAAAACCCACCCAAACAAACTAACCAAATAATGCATTTCTCAAATTCACTATAAAAGTGTTTGTATTTTGTCCAGAAACTGCAGAAAAACAATCACCAACTGGGATTTGCCTTTATGTTCAGTAAAGGAATAACTTTTTTCTTAATAAATACCCCTATAGTTCAGGTTGAGAGCACCCATTTTCAGTGTAAACTGTAAATTTCAGAACCTTGAACTGAATTAACTCCAACCACTTTTAGCAGCTCTTACTTTTAATACACACGAAATTAAATCCTCAAGTTCTGATAACCTCAAGGAGATATTAAAAAAATTTATGCAAATTATATTTAAAGCAATTGCTAACTTATTCATAAGTGTATAAACATGGCAAAGGGGTTTAAAGTTCAGATCCAGTAGCACAACAGTTAAAACGTAATAATCCATCCACCTAATGAACTGAAAAGTAACTACAAACTCTAGCATCAGTCTTAAAAGATACCAATGATAGAAAGAGAAAACTTACAGAACTCGAAGATGCCTTAGACCAGCAAAGTCGGTCTTCGTGATTCTTGTGATGTTATTTCCATTAAGATCCCTAAGAAGAATAATTTATAAGCAGCAAAATTAAAACATTCAAAAGCTACTCTTAAATTGTTTTGTTTGTTTTCACAGGCATAGCATTTTCAGAAGTTAGGAGACGCAAATGAACACAACAAACCATTCCTACAACTAACACCATGTGAGTTCCTGATTTCCAAGCAACTGAACCAAGGTTTTGAATCTTGTAAGCAGTAGTTTGAAACTTTGTAACAAGAGACTCTTTAAAAAGTCAATTCTGCCTGCGATTATAAAGCTCACATTTATCTTTAACAACAATCTTTAACAATAGAAGAGTCAAAACTCTCAGAACATGGTTATAACTGCATTTAGAAAACCACCAAACCTACTATATATATATGCGCTACAGTATTTATTTGACTGTTACAAATTGACTGAAATAAAGACAGTTTTAAGCATTTTTGAGCCACTTTCAGATTTCCTAGTATGGCTAAAAATGTGGAATAGAGCTTAATTTCCTATAACAAACATTAGGTTTCAAACAAGCATAACACTGTTGGAGTAAATGACAGAAAATATGATTTTACCAAAACTTATCTCTTCACTTGCTGCACAGGAAGCTATACTGACTGCAAAATGAGAAGCATGTTCAGAAGCAATGGAAACCTGCATTTAGGCCCTGGCATTTCTGGTCATACTTCTAAACTACTTTTTCCTCTGGAGTATATGCCTGTTTTTCATAACCTTTTGGGTTCAAGATATAAACTTCTCCCAATTCCAATCACTACAAATAAAACCAGACTTGGCAATTCCTGAGGTAAGCCATTAGGAAGTGGTATTACATGGAAGCTACTCTAACAATTACAGCTCATTCCCAACGTAGTCAGGAAAACAAAAACGTATTTTTTTAGTGTTTTATACCACGTGGGTAAAACACCACTGCAAAGAAACCACACAAGTCTCAGGAGAAACGTGTCCCTGATATTCTTCCTGAGTGAAATCCACCACTCCAGACGTGCGTTCATATGCCAACACTTAAATGACTTATTAGAGAGCAAGAAATAATGCGCTCACCTCTTCCACTCCCTAAGACCTCTGAAGGGCAGCCTGATATAATAAATAACCGACCACATGGAGAAAACACCCCTAGCCGCAGAGTGCGCGACAGGAGGGGAGGGATCACCGCTGTGGCACGACTTAGTGCCCTGCGAGTGCGAAGGCGGCTACCGCACCCCGGCGCGCCCTCGCCCGCCGGCAGTTGCCGAGCCCCGCGAGCTCCCGCGTCACGCCGGGGCAGCGGCGGCAGCGCGCCCCCGCCCGCCCCTCCGTGCGGGAGGGAGCGCTGCGCGCCCGGGGCCTGACCGCCCGCGCCCACGGAGCCGGGCCCGGCTCTGCCTCGGGGAAGGCGAGCCGTAACAGCCAACTTTGCCGGGAAATGGGCGCCGGCGGGCGGAGAGGCCGCTCCGCCACTGCCTTGGGGCACCTCCCGGGCCCCAGCGGTGCCCGCCCCACCGCCCCCGCTCCCCGCGGAGGAGGGAACCGCGCTCCTCACGGCGGCTTCCTGGGATGGAAGGCAGCGGCTGGCAGCAGCGCACACCTCTCCCGCGTCTCCGCGCATCGCCGTGAAGCGGGCACGGCCAGCGGCAGGAGTAGGGAACAGAACCCCCCCACCCAAAGGGCGTCGGGACCCCAAACCCGGCCGGCGCCGGGGTCCACCTCAGTCCGCCAGCCGGCGGGAGCCCGGCTGGGTAGCCGGAGGCTGAGGAGCGGTCGCCGCCGCCCCGGCTGGGTTACTTACAGCCTCTCGGTGTTGCGCGGGATGTTCCTCGGGACGCCGCGTAGCGCCAGCCCGTGACAATCCACGGTGCTCCCCGAGCAGGAGCACTGCGCCGGGCACGGCTGCGGCGCCACCGCGCCCGCCATCGCCAGCAGCAGCCCCAGGGACAGGGTGAGCTTCCCCCAGCCGCACATCATCACCGCCCGGGCCCACCGGCCTCGGCCCCGGGGAGGCGCGGGGCGCGCCGCCCTCCTCCTCGCCGCGGGGAGCGCTCCGGCAACTTTCAGGGTGCGGAGACAGCGAAGTCCGTTCTATCCAAAGCCAAGTCAAGAAAACAACCCCGGCAAAGTGAGGCGGGTGGCACCGCTCCGCGGCTGAATGCAACTTCGCTGGGCGCGGGGCCGGGCCCGGGCCGTCCCTTGCTAAGCCCGTCGGTGGCGGGGAGAGGCGGCACTTGGGGTCTCGTCTTCACACACTCCCTGCGACGGCGAAGCAAACCCACAAGGCTTAGGGTGCGGCAGAGTTGGGCGAGCTACTTATCTTCCTCCTCGCCCCTTCCAAAGCCGTGACGCCCCGCTGAGCCCCCGGCGAGAGGCCGCGGAGCTCAGTCCGCCCCAGCGGCGCTCCCTGCGCGGTGGCCCGCGCAGCGCTGCAGCCGCTCCCACGCGCGTCCCCCGCCGCGGGCCGCTCACAGCCCCACGGGGGGCGGCGGCGGGGCTGACACCGCGCACACACCGCCCTGCCAGAGGCGCCTTAGCAAATCATACCCCTCTCGCAGGCATTCATCAAACTGTCTCAAGGAAGGAGGAGGGAAGGGGGGAAAAAAAAAAAAAAAATCAGTCAAACACACAAGATGCTGTTGGGCTTGGCTCTCCACCCCCCGCGCCCCCTCCTGCTGTACGCTCCCAGGCCAAGTTTAGCAGGAAAGGGCTGGTCCTAGAACACGATAATAATAAGCAGCCGAGAAGTGATTCGTTGCCCTGCAGGACGGGAGTTCATCCACGACCTTCTCCTCGGTGACAGATCACAGTTATAGATCCTCCTGTGATCCTGGGAGCACGGCGAGACAGAGAAAATAACAAGCGATGTGCAGCGAGAGCGGGAGGGGCGGGGAGACGGGGTGTTATTCTGCTCCCCGTGGTCTCCCGGATACCGTGGTTTTGCTGCGGCAAAGGCACCTGATGGGAAAGGTGGGAACTGCTCAGTCCTTCCACGTGAGGCCAGTTCAGCAGCTCCTGGGCTTGCTGCAGTAAAGGGAGCAACTTTCCTCCTCTCCCGAAGCCCACCGAGGTTACAGCGCCTCGGGAAGGGTTGGCGCCCCTTCCCCTGCTCCCGCCGGTGCACCTGAGCTGTCGGTGCTGGTGCCGAACAGTCCGGCCCGGCCCGACCCGACCCTCGGCTCCCCGGTGGTGGCGCTCCTCCGGCGCGGAGGGAAACGGCGGAGGGGAGCAGCGGGGAGCGGGAGAACGGCAGCGACACGCCGGCTCCCTCCCTCGCACCCCGAATCTCTCCGCTTGAACAATGGGATAGCACCGCCGCTCGCAGGCCGGCCGGCTCTCCTTCCCGCCGCAAGGTGCCTGCCGCCGCCCGCCGAAAGTGCTCCCCGAGCGCGGCTGCCGGCCGAACGAGCCGCCGAGCGCTCTCCACGCGGCCGCACGGCGCCCCCGCCCGCCTCTCTCGGTACGGCGCTCCTCGCCCCGCTCCCACGGAGCCGGGAGCGCCTCACGCGCCGCCCTATATAGGGCCGGCCTGGCCGCGCCCCCCCCGGCCCCGCCCGCAGCGCCCCGCGCCGCGCTCAC